>NC_051308.1:79869300-80216855 GCF_015220235.1 Choloepus didactylus | reverse complement strand
TATGAAAAAATAAGAATAAGTGTATTCCTTACCATTTCAGTAGTCATCACTTTTGCTACAATATGTGTTATAGTCTTTCCAAAGTCTCTTTTGCCTTTCCTACGCCTCAGAATTCTTGGAAAGAAAGGTCCATGAACTCTATAGTTGAAAACATTTATTTATGATTAAATTAACATGAAGACTCAACCCATACTTACTTAGAAATAGGTTTCATTAATTAATTATAAATTCCTTGAGAACAACACGTTCCTTGAGAGTAAAGATTATGCTCTTTTAGATAGCCAAGTGTTTAATCCCTTGAACTCTAAAATATTTTCATTTTAATGGCTGTACATGAAAATCTGTTTGTGACTCACTACAATCATTTGCCATTTGCCCAATCACTTCAATCTTCCAAGACAATAGGAAAATTTTCTAATAGTGCTTTCATAATCCACTGAATTGTAGACTCAACATAGCAGTTGTGGGTTATGTCTGTGCTACTGAGGCATAAGAAAGTTTGTGGACATGTCTAATTTTAGACACTATGTTCAATTAACAGATTATTTTGTTTCAGAAGATATGCTCTTCATAGATATAGTTAGCTGTTTGCCTCCAAGAGGAACTATTTTAGTTTTTCTCTTAGATGTTTTAAAATTTTTGCTGTTCAATGCTTCTAATTAATTTCATTCTTTCTCTTCTTTCTGCTTTTCTTTACATTTCTTGTTTCATCTCTTAATCATTTAAGTCTCTCCAAAAGAAAGTCAGAGAATATTTTTGAGTAGAACTGTTCACTTTCATCATTATTGTCAGCCAATCAGAATGCTCTTCCAGTAAATAAAGATTTAATAGTGATTTCCTTAGGTGTAATATTTAGGACTCTTTGCAGCAGCTTGATCATTGCTTGATGCTAAGAGAAGTCTTCTTTAGGGCCAATATACTTTGGGCTTATATCAAATATTTTTGTGAAGTTTAACATTTCATGAAATAGTTTTAAGAATTTACCATGCAGGTTATTAAAATCTAACTTCTGACATATTAACAATGTCCTTCAAAGCAAACATTCTATCAAAGATTTCAAAATCAAACTCATTTAGCATTTTTACACCTATTTTGGATTTAATTTTGAGAAATAGAGTTACCTATATATATTTCACCATAGACTATATTATTAGCTGTTCAAAATGTAAAGTATCCTAAATGTTCCAGAAACCAGTTTATCAAGCAATCCTAGTTTTAAAATACAGTTTACATAAAAGACACGTTTTAAGTAAAACATTCCATGAGGTTTCCTAAATATATACACCTATTTACCTCTATCAAAACAGTCAAAATATAGATCATTTCCATCACCCTGATACATTCTTTTACGCATCTTTGCAGTCCACCCTCCACACCTACCCCTAGGCCACCATTGATTTGCTTTCTGTCTTTAAAGAGTTCCTTTTCTTAGAATTTATAAGTGGAATTTTAAAGTGAAATTATACACTATGTACTCTTTTATGTCTGGTTTCTTTCATTCAGGGTATTTTTGAGATCTATCCATGTCATTGCATTTGTTCCTTTATAATGCAATTTGTTCCTTTATAATGCTGAGTAGTAATTCATTATAGGATCTTCTATATACAAGATCATGTCATCTAAGAATGGAGAAAATTTTACTTCTTCCTTTTCAATCTGGAAGAATTTTATTTCTTTTTCTTTCCTAATTGCCCTGGCTAGACCCTCCAGAGCAATTTGAATAGAAGTGGCAAGAGCAGACATCCCTGTCTAGTTTCCTGATCTTAGGAGGGAAACATTCAGTCTTTCACCACTAAGTATAATGCTAGCTGTGGGTTTTGGTTGATGGCCTTTAATAAGTTGATGAAGTTTCCTTCTATTCCATATGTGTTGAGAGTTTTTTTTCACAAAAGGGTGTTGGATTTTATCAGATGCTTATGGGTATCATATGAATGGGATTTGTCCTTTATTGTATTAACAATATCACATGGATTTTGTCCTTTATTGATATCTATGGGTTTTGTCCTTTATTGTATTAACATGGTGTATGACACTGATAAATTTTCGTGTTAAACCAACCTTACATTCCTGGGATAAATCCCACTTAGCCATGGTGTATGATCCTTTTTCTATATTGCTGGATTCACTTTGCTGGTATTGTGTTGAGGATCTTTGCCTCTTGTTCATAAGGGATATTGGTTTGTAGCTTTCTTTTCTTGTGATGTCTTTGTCTGATTGGTATCTGAATAATCCTTGCTTCATAGAATGAGTTGAAAATTGTTCCCCCCCTTCCAATTTTCAAAGAGTTTATGAAGAATGGGGTGGTAATTCTTTAAATCCTTGGTAGAATTTACCAGTAAAGCCATCTGGTTCTGGGCTTTTCTTTGTGGGTAGTTTTTTATTCACTAATTCTATCATTCAGATTTTTTTTTCTATTTGAGTCAGTTTCAGTAGATTGTCTTTTTAGGAATTTGTCCATTTCATCTACATTATCTAATTTGTTGGCATACAATTGTTCACAGTAGTCCACTATAATTCTTTTCATTTCTGTGCAGATTTTTGTAACATTTTGCCTTCTCACTAGCAATGAATGACAGTTCCTGTTGCTCTGCACCCCCAACTGCAATTGATACTGTCAGTTTTTTTTGTTTTTGTTTTTGTTTTTAATTTTAGCCATTCTAGTAGATGTGTTGTGGTATTACATTGCTGTTATAATTTGCAATTTCCTAACGACATATGATGTTAAGCACATTTTCACATGCTTATTTGCCATTTGTATCTCCTCTGGTGAGGTTGCTGTTAAGATCCTTTGCCCATTTTTAAATTGCGTTGCTTGTCTTCTTATTGAGGTTTTTTTTTTTTTTTTTTTTTTTCAGACTAAGACATGAACTTTATTGGAGGACTTACGTACAGGAGAAATCAAACAGCTCCAAAGGCAGCGGTTCAGAGTATAGAAGCAGCCCTCTGCAATTAAGTGGGAATCAACAGGGCCAGTTATAGAGGCTTAAGACAAATACATTCTATTGAGTATAAGAACATGGGTACAGCAAGGGGTCTTGTGATGAGAAGATTGTTGTCAAAGTGCACAGGGGAAAAAATTATAGGTTGCTTTGTCAATAACAGTAAACATGATAACATTTTAAAGTTTCCAGGAACAGGCAGGGTCTAGATTAACATCCTATGCAGAAGGGGTCTGTTTTCTTGTGTACATTGACCATCTATACATTCTTTCCTCCTTAGGGATGTCAGTTAAACTTTGATTAACTGCCTTAGGTCACACAGGCTGCTATATGCTTAAGTTTCACAGAATATTAGGGGAAGGCCCGGGTTCTGGGCTCCCACAATCCACCCTCACACAGCAGCTTGCGTTGTCCATAGGTCACACATTGCATCCACAGCCCACAGCAACAATACAGTAAGCAACAGAACATGAGCAAATTAGCACATAGAGAAGGAAAACCTATTAACAAGCAGCATCATGGCCAAGATAAAGAATGAAGCCATCTTGACCAAGGGTCTTCAGCCAAATGTTCAATATTTTGTATACAATTTTGCATATGATTTAAAGCTTATGTGATGTTTTTAGAATTATCAGGTATATATACACAATACTGAATGTTTATTAGAGCACAGGTGCCATCTTGAATGGCAGAGAGACTATCTAGAGCCATTCTAATTTGTAAGAATACAAAATACCTTTCTAAGTCGTGTAGTTTCTTCATTTAATAGTTATATAGTTAATTTTGATTCATTAAGTGCATGAGCAGTGTAGTTAGCTAAAGCAGCCATGTGTTTTTCAGTTACTTTGGCGGCTCCTTTTGGAACAGATATAGCTAACAGATACCACCACCAGGCATCCACTTTATTCTATATCTAGTTTTTACCATTTCCCAAATTGCTTGGTTTGTGCAGTAGAGAGTCATAAATTGTAGATGGCACATAGGGATGCCCCCACGTATATCATTCAATTCCGTCATAGGGCAAGTAAGTCCAGCTGTTTTGCTCAAAGGTCCAGAGACACCCCTTAGGGGAAGGGTGGGCCCCCCTTTTATTAGTAACATCTTGCCATTGGTAGTGGCTGCTGTTCTGCAGTCAGATGGTTACACTGCAGAGTTCAGGAGGCAGCCACCCCACGTCTTTATATCCTTCCATGCACTCCATGCACACTGGAGTCACCTTGTCTATATTTACAGTTTCAGCAGTAAGCCATCCTAACCCATCAAAAACTGAATATCCCAGTAATGGTCAGGACTTATTAACTTGTTCCCAAACTAGAGAATATATGTATGAATATGTTATAGTCTTAGAAGGTCACGTTTTTGTTGAAGAAGAGAAAGAAAAGAAGACTTCCAGTGTTCTCCACGTCAGCATCCTGTCCCACATTGTCCAACAGGCAGCAGCAACAGTCCATGGAAGGCCGAAGGCACCGGACAATGGAAGATCAGTGCATACTCAGCACTGAGACAGGAGAAATCAAACAGCTCCAAAAGCAGCAGTTCAGAGTGTAGAAGTAGTGCTAAACAGGAGAAGATTCTTCCTGATGGTTGAGGATTGGGAAAGAAAAGTCAGCGTTCTGGACAGAGATATTATTGAGTTTTAAGAGTTCCATGTATATTTTGGATTCAAGTCTTTGCCAGATATGGGTTTTCAAGCCACAGACTTTTCATTTTCTTAACAGTGCCTTTTGCAGAACAGATGTTATTTTTGTTAAGTCCAACTTATCATTTCTTTCTTTTAGAGATATTTTTGGTGTTCTATCTAAAAACTCATCACCAAATCCAAGGTCACTTAGATATTATCCTATTTTTTTATTCTAGGAGTTTTATAGTTTTGTATTTTACATTTAGGTCTATGAACCGATTTGAATTAATCTTTGTGAAAAGCTTAAGGTCTTTGTCAAGGTTCACATTTTTGCATATGGACATTCAACTAATACAGCATCATTTGTTGACAAGACTTCTTTCTCAAATGAATTGTCTTTGCTTCTTTGTCAAAGATAAATCAACTATATTTGCGTGGGTCTATTTCTGGGCACTCTATTCTGTTCCATTGAACTATGTGTCTGTTCTTTCACCAATACCATGCTGCCCTGAGTGCTGTACCTTTACAGTTAAGTCTTTAAATTGAGTACTATGAATCCTCCCACTTTGTTCTTTTTCTTCAGTATTGCGTTGGGTATTCCAGGTCTTTTGCCTTTCCATATGAACTTCAGAATAAAATTTCCAATACCTACAAAATAGTTTGCTAGGATTTTGGTTGACATTGCATTGAATCTATAGATCAAGTTGGGAAGAACTGACATCTTAACAATACTGACTATTCCAATCTATGATTATGGGTTAGTGCTCCCTTTACTTGTATCATACTTCTTTTATTACTGTCATCAGAGTTTTGCAGTTTTCTGCATATAGATCCTATACATATTTTGTCACATTTATATCTAAGTATTTCACTTTTTGGTGCTAATGTAAATGGTGTTGTTTTCAGTTTCAAATTCCAATGTTTATTGCTGGCATTTGGAAAGCATTGACTTTTGTTCATTAACCTTGTATCCCATGACCTTGCTATATGTTTACTTCCATGAGTTTCTTTGTCAACTCTTTGGGATTTTCTACATAGACAATCATGTCATCTGCAAACAAAGACAATTTTGTTTATTCTTTCCCAATCTATATTCCTTCTATTTGCTTTTCTTGTCTTATTATACTATTGAGGCCCTCCAACACGATGTTGAATAGTAGTGGTAAGCGAAGACATACTTCCCTTATTTCCAGTCTAATGGGGAAAGCATCAGTTTCTCATCATTAACTATGATGTTAACTGTAGGATTTTGTAGATATTCTTTATAAAATTGAGGAAGTTCTCCTCTATTCCTAGATTGTTGAGAAATTTTACCAAGAATGAATGTTAGATTTTTCTGCATCTGTTAATATGAACATACGATTTTTCTTCTTTAGCCTATTGATGTGGTAGATTACATTGATTTTTAAATGTTCAATCGATTTTGCATAGCTGCAATAATCTCACTTGGTCATGCACAAATTATTTTTATAATTTACTGCATTCAATTTGCTAATATTTCATTGAGAGTTTTTTGCATAAATGTTCACAAGAGATCTTGGTCTATAATTTTCCTTTCTTATAATGTCTTTGTTTTTGGTTTTAGGGTAATATTGGACTCACAGAAAGAGGAAGTGTTCCCTCTGCTTCTATTTACTGGAAGAGATTGTGGAGAATTGGTATCACTTTCTCCTTAAATGTTTCATAGAACTCACCAGTGAACTCATCTGTGCCTAGGGCTTAGTTTTGGAAGGTTATTAATTATTGATTTAATGTCATTAATAGATATGCACTGATTCAGACTATCTATTTCTCCTTGTGTGAGTTTTGCATCTTTCAAGGATTGGCCAATTTCACCTAAGTTATCAAATTTGTGGGAATATTCCTTTATTATCCTTTTAACAACCATGTAATTAGTGGTGATGACCCTCTTTCATTTCTTATATCAGCATTTTGTGTCTTCTCTCTTTTGGTTTCACTGATTTTCTCTGTTGTTTTCTTGTTTTCGATGTCATTAATTTCTGCTCTAATTTTTAAGTTATTTTTCTTGTGCCTACTTTATTCTTTTTTTTATCATTTTTTAAATTGTAGAAAATAACATATATACATAGAAGTGATAACTTTCCAAGTACAATTTAACCAGTAGTTAGAGAGCAAATTTCAAAGAATATTATGGGTTATAGTTCCACAGTTTCAGTTATTTCCTTATTATGAAATATATACACAAAAGGGTAATATTTTTCAAAGTATGATTTAACAAGTAGATATATAGGAAATTTCCAAAGTTGCTATGAGTTATAGTATCATAGTTTCATTTATTTCCTTATTATGAAATATAACATATATACAAAATTACAATTCAACAAATTGCTATAGAACAAATTACAAAGGATGCTATGTGTTATAATTCTACCATTTCAATTCTTTCTTTCTAGCTATTCTAATCCCCTAGCAACTAAGAAAAAGAAAATCATATAGAGTATTCATAATTCTTTGTTAAATTCCATCTTGTTTGTTGCTATCCCTTCCTCTAGTTTAATCACTTTCTCTGCCTGCTTGATCCATCAATTACTGGAAGAGGTAAGTTTGAAGTCTCAAACTATAATAGTGCATTTGTCTATTTCTCCTTGCAGTTCTACCAGTTTTTGACACTCTTTTGTTAGGGTGTATACCTGTTAAGCATTATGTCTTCTTGGAGAATTGACCCCTTTATCATTATTTAATACTCTTCTTTATTATTTCTGATAATTTTCTTGGTTCTGAAAGTCTGCTTTACCAGAAATTAACATAGCTACTCCAGCTTTTTATGATTAGTGTCGTATGAAATAACTTTCTCCAGGCTTTTACTTTTTTAACTTGAGTTTTTATACTTAAAGTAGGTTTCTTGTAGATGACATATAGTTGCTGTTTTTTTTTTTTTTAATTATTTAAATGCACTCTGGCAAGCTCTGTCTTTTGGCTTGTGTATTTTGGCCATTTGCATTTAAAGTGATTATTGATATAGATGGACTAAAATCTACCATTTTTGTAACTGTTTTCTATTTGTTGCACTTGTGCTTTCTTTTTCCCCTTTCTTTTCCAGTCTTCTCTGATTTTAACTTATCATTTCATACATTCCATTTTATCTCCTCTCTTAATACATCAATTTTATGTTTTTAAAATTTTTTGGTTTTCCTTAGTTTGCAATATGCATTTTAAACTAAAATACACCTTCAAATAACACTATACTACTTGACATGTAGCACAAGTGCTTTATAAAGAATATTCTCAGTTCCTCCCTCCTGTCCCTTATGACAGTACTGCAATTCATTTCACTATACACTATATGCTATAATTTCCCAAATCACTGTAACTGCTAGTATTGCAAAGTTATCTTTTAGCTCAATTAAGAATAATACAAATAAAATATTTTATTTTACTTTCATTTATTTCTTTTCTGATGCTCCTTTATGTAGATCTGAGTTTCTGAGCTTTATCATTGTTCTTCTCCCTGAAGAATTTCTTTTAACCTTCCTTGCAGGGCAGATCTACTAGTGACAAATTCCCTCAGTATTTGCTTGTCTGAGTAAATCATTATTTCTCCTTCACTTTTGAGGGATAATTTCACTGGATATAGAATTCTGGGTTGATAGATCTTCCAAAACTTTCAGTATTTCACTCTGCTCTCATCTTGTTTGCATGGTTTCTGAAGAGAAGTCTGATGTAATTCTTATCCTTGTTCCTCTATAGGTAAGGTGTTTTCCCCCTTTAGCTTATTACACTATGTCCTCTTTATCTCTGATTTTCTGTAATTTGAATATGATATGCTTAAACAAAGATTTTTTGCTATTTATCCTACTTGGTGTTCTCTGAGCTTTCTGGATCTGTCGCTTGGTGTCTGCATTTAATTTTGGAAAATTCTCAGCCATTATTACTTCAAATATTTCTTCTGCTCCATTTACTCTTTCTTTTCCTTCCCTCTGGTATTCCAACTATGCATAAGCAACACCTTTTTAAATTACCCCACATTTCTTGGATGCTCTGCTCTGACATTTTTCATTCTATTTTTCCTTTGCATTTCAGTTTGGAAAGTTTCTATCCACCTATCTTCAAAAGCTCACTGATTCTTCCCTTAGCAGTGTCCAATCTACTGAAAAGCCTATCCAAGGCATTCTTCATTTCTGTTACAGTGATTTTGATTTCTAGTATTTCCTTTTGATTCATTCTTAGTTACCATCACTCTGCTTGCCCATCTACCTGTTCTTGCAGGTTCTATTTTCCATTAGAGTTCTTAACATACTAATCATAGTTATTTGAAATTTCCTGTCTGATAATCCCCAAATCATATGTGAGCATTGTTCTGATGTTTGCTTTGTCTCTTCACCTTATGTTTTTTCCTACATTTTATCATGTCTTGTAATTTTTTGTTGAAAGCCAGGCATGATGCATTGGATGATAGGAACTGAGGTAAAAAGGCCTTTAGTGTGAGGTTTTATGCTAATCTTGCCGGGAGTTAGGCTGTGTTTAATGTATGCTTTAGTTGCAGGTGCCAGAGGTTTCAAAATTCTGTTTGTTTTTACCTCCTCTATTCACTTTAGCCTCTCTAAAATTCCTCCCTAGACAGAGTCTGTGTTTTGCAGCTCTTTCAGCTGTAACCCACTGATTACACAGGATCCCTGCTGATGTAGTGGTAAGATGTGGGGAGGGGAAGTGTTCTATAATCTTATGATTAAGTCTCAATCTTTTAGTAGGCCTGTGTCCCTGGGATATGACTTTCAAAAGTATTTCTTTGAGTTTTTTCTCCCTTTTAGGTGAGACAGTAAGGCTACAGGGGCTGGAGTCAAGGGCCCTTCTTTCTTAGGCTCTGGTAAAGTCTTTTCCCCTGGAGAATAGATATTTGCTATGAGAATGCTCTGGGAATATTTTACAATGGTTACTTTTGCCTTCCCCTTGTCAAAGCCACAAAGGGATCTTCCTTGGCTCTTCATCTAAGAGCATAATGAGGTTCCTAGAGATAAAAACCCATAAAAGTGTGGGGCTTCCATAAGATTATGACCCCCAGGAGTTTCTCACTTTCATGCTAGTCCACATTCAGTCTCCAGCAATTTATCAAAAGTATCATTTAAGTGTTCCTACCAGTTTTATGGCTCCAGTGGCCTCTGCTGTGGTTAGCACATCTTGGTTTTTCACTGTTTTTATTCATTTGTGTTTCCAGATTTCATGGTGGCAGTTTGGTCTGCAACCTCAGTTCTCTGATAGATCCAAGAAAAGCCATTTTTAGTTTGTTCAGCTTTTTTCTTTAAAGAATGGGACTGATGACTTACAAGCTCTTTACGTGTCAGAGCTGACCCAATAATCTTTAGTTCTTTCTATAGTTTCCATTTCTCTTTTGAGATTCCTTATCTGTGTACTCATTAAGACCATATTTTCCTTTAATTTTGCAATCATGTTTTCCTTTAATTCTTTGAACACAGAATTCTTCATCTTTGTTTGATAAATCCATCATCTGGACCCACTCATAGTCAATTACTATTAACTGTCTTTTTTCATGAGTATGGGTCTAATTTTCCTGTTTCTTTGCATGTTTATTAATTTTTGGTCAAAAACTGGATATTTTTGATAATACATTCTAGCAACTCTGAATTCTGTCATATTCTTTTGAGGACTATTCATTTTGTTTTCTAGCAGGCAGTTAACTTGCCTGGTCTCAAACTGCAAACTGTTTCCCTCAAAGTATGCAACAGCTGACATCTCTGCTCAGTTCTCTCAACATTGTTGTCTTTTATTAGCATGGTTCCCTGACTCTCTCCCATGCCAGCATAGTTTAGTGATCAGTCAAAGACTTGGGCAGAGATCAAAATTTGGATCTCATCCCTGTTGCAGCTCTCATGATTTCAGGATCTCCCCCACCCTCCAAATTTCCAGCTGCTCTGACAGCCCTGGACTCTGCTTTTGTCACGTTGAAACAGTAAGGCTGTACTTTTTCTGCTGCTACATCTATAAGAATGGGAGATGCACTGCACACAAAAAGGCAGTTGCCATCTTTCAATGATAAACTCTTTTCTGGTTGCTTCCTGCTTTGGGTCACTTTCTAGTGTCTTCAAATAGTTTGCTATTCAAAATATATTTTTGTTCAGATTTTATAACTGGTATTTGTAGAAGGGTTTGCCCAATCAACTCATTTCACCATTCCTGGAACTGGACTCTCAGTGATCCTTTAAGTTTTAAGATGAGAGAGAGAACTCTATGTGTTGCTCTGTGTCATTAGAATCCAAATTAAAGTGATAGTAATTTGCATTCAAATTCAATACATGCAACTATATTCTTATGGATTTCTAGACAAATAGATTTTAAAATTCTTATCTATACTGATTTTCTGAGGTAATCTCAGGGCATTATTACACAGTAATTACAATATCAACAAAACATCAAAAATAGACATTGAAATGGGATTCTTAGTGATTAAAAAATAGGTCAAATTTGGAGAAAAATACAAAAAGAAAGGATTTTGGCTAACAGTTCATTGTTAGAAGAGCAAAAAAAAAGGGCTCAGAATTCCAAAGGGCAAAGAATAAGAGTGGAGCATAAGGGAAGGAGTTGAACAATTTAATAAGAAAGAGTGAGAAATCTTTTGCCCTCATTCAGGGTTATCTGTGAAGTTTGGAACCATAAGCAAGAATTCCTGTTTCTCCATATATAAAACAGAAAATGTATATTTCTTTTCAATGCAGAGTGAGGTAAAAATATTTTAATACATTTTGAAGTATTCTGGAGAATGATGCTGGTTAAATCTCATTGCTTTATTTATAATGTAAAATAACTTTTCAATATATATTTTTTTGAGAAGCTGAAATCACGATTCAGCAATGTCAGTCAACTCTCTATTTACTCTGTATAATATCAGTGGAGACCTGTGTCTCTCTCTTCCTTTCTTATACTTTGGCCAAGACCAAAAAGGTAAAGATAAAAGATAAGGACTAGATTTTTGAGATTTTTTTTCTCAAAAAAAAATACAATGATTTCAGTGAATTCAGCCAATATAAAAATAATTTTCCAAGATTGATAGTTGCCTTGTGCTTACCTTATAAATTAAACATTTAATTTTATAGTCTATCTTAATCAGAGAAATATATATATATATAGCAATTAAGTAATATGATAAAGAATGATTGTGTAATCGTTTGTTTCCTTTTAAAATAGAGCTAATTATTACCGGAGGCGTAAATCTTCCCACATTTTCAATAATCCGCAAAGCATTACTATCTCATAGTATTTTTTCCAGCATTCAACAGCCTCTGCTGCAGATGGGTCTTCTTTAATATTGCTCTGATACTCAATGAGCTCGACACGCTTGTTTTTATATTTCTCCAAAGTTTTTTTAAAACGTTGTGCAATCGGACCAGGTATTGTTCCATCCTGAATGTCACACCACCTGAAAAGTATCAATGTATTATGTTGTTTATCTTCTATAATGTACTAAATAATTTTCTAAACTATACTTACAAATTAATTCTTTCTTCAATCAAAGCAGTATAATTCTCACAACTTTCTTCATCATCCCAGTCTCTCCAAAGAAAGTCATAAAAAAACCTAAGATAAACCAAATTAAGATAATGATAAAAACAGCCACTACTCTGTGTTTAGAATTAAAAAGAAATTCTGACACCAGAACTCTTTACATGAACATTAATTTTTAAGAAAAATATTTTTAAATGATCTATCTGAAATAACAATAAAAGCTAAGACTCAAAATTAGATGATCTGGATTCCTTCTTAGGTTGTTACTACAGGTTAACTTTTTTGAAGTGGGGCTGAAATTCAGGTGCCAAATTTCAGAAGTTTTGCATATGATTTTGATCCCCAAAGAGTTAACACTTAAGATATGATAAAATTTGGGAGGACAAAAAATTAGGAAAACCAAAACATGCCCCCAAAAATCTGTATTTTATTTATAGATAGCTTCTCTCAAATTATGTCAACTTGTAAGAAGCAATCATAATGCGGATGCTGACATCTAGTATTTCTAATGCACTTAAATATGAAAAATGAAATCTAATATATTAAGGCGCTCACATATGGACAGAATTCAATGCTATTAACCTCTAGAACTTTTTAGTTTGATTTTTATAAAATACAAGATCAAACAATGTTAAACTTCTCACTGCTTATATCTAACACTACTGTAAGAAAACATTACAGTAAAAGAGTTACAAATATAATTAAAAATGGACAAATTGAATCCAGCAGTGAATAAAAAATTAAATTAATAAATATTATAAACTACTGGCATGAATCAATTTTATGTATTAAATTAACTTTTTGAATATGATAATTTTAACTTTCAGAAGTAAAAATCCCTAATACCTTACAACTTCTAAGGCCAGAGCAATATCATGTATATCAGCATCTTGTCCTTCAACAGGATAAACTTCCAAGAGAGGTACGCTGTGCTCCAGTTCTTCCAAAATCTCATCAACCAAAGCCCTTGGGATATTTGCAATGTTAGAAGAAAAGGGCTCAGCAACAGAAACAGTGACTTTGAAACAAGATGATGGGCTTTGGCGTGGTTTACAAGTTACCTGAGATAAATATTTTAAGATATGTAATTACAAATGAAAATAAACCACTACTTTATTCTCATATATGAGCTAATTAATTAAGTTTCTTCTTTTAAATGTTTTATGATTTCTCTAACAGTCAACACTACCTTGTGTTTATTCATCACATTTCACTGCAGAATAGTGATAACCTCCAGAACTTCTCTGAAGATTAGTGTTTGAGAAGGAGAGTCTACAGTATTCAGTGTTCTAAAAATTAATAAATTATACTAAATATTAACTCAAAATTATATCTTCCAATAAACAATTTTGAAATTAGTTTTAGATATATTTAGATAAAGAAACATACATTTTTAAATATCAGTGTGTTACATCGTCAATATATATGACGTTAATCATTTAAAATATAGGATATATCTTCAAACACCAGCTAAATTTTGATATACAAATTTTATGAGTTTAATATAAATTCTGATTTTCAAAGCAGCTATGACAGGAAAAAATCAGCAGAATAGAATAGCAATTGAAAACTAGGTGTTTGAAGATAAATAAGCGATCTGCAATCGATATTTGTGACAGAACAAAAATATATTTACAAAAAGTAGATAAAATTTTTTATATTGAGCCTTATTTTTTTAAAATTTATGTTTGATTTTTATCAGTATTAAACATGTACATAGTTTAGAATCAAATAGGTATACTAGGTTATGAAAATAGAACTCCTTGACATTCTCCCATCACCCTCTATCTCCTGTTCCTGAGTGGCAATAATTTTTCTTTTAGCTGATTATTTGGACATACACCTCTGTATCTTTAAATACGCTTGTATTGCTACTTGTAGGTTTTGTTTTGCTTTTCTTCAGTTTTTGGCATTATACTGACTTTTCATTCTGAAAGATGAGAATTTAATTATCTCTTTCATTTATTCTCATCCCTACTGCATAAACCCACTCATCCCTGTACCGCCATTCTCCAATATGGTTATATTTTAGTATTCAGCATTTACCTTAATATGTTTCCAGATAAAATTAAAGCCATGTAGTATAAGGTGATTAATTTTCCTTTCATGCACAAAATTTTGTTTTCCAGGAGTTATTTGTATTGTATTACACGGTTGGATCACACTGTATATCTAGTTTTGTGTCTTTTATTTCATTTTACATTACACAGTAAATACTTTTCTAAGTCATTAAAAGTCTTTTTGTTAATGTAAGTTCTATGACTATGTGATAGTCTATATTGTGGATATACCACCATTTATTTGACCAGCATCCTATTATTAAACTTTGATGGCATTCCCTGTTTAAAAATTTTATAAATATCACTGTGATCACCTTAATAAGTCTTTTTATGCATTTCTGATTTCCATAGAATAAACTCCTAGAAATAAAGTGAACTATTTTAAAGTTCTTAATATGTTCTGTAAGGATATGCTAAATTTTCTTCCACTTAAGTATAATATTTCCAAGTTTTTGTTTGTTTGTTGTATGAATTTATGGTAGGCAGAATAATGGCCACCAGGTTGTTCACTCCCTAATCCTTGGAAACTGTGGATATGTTATCTTACATGGCAAAAGGACCTTGAGATTGGGAGGTTATCCTGGATTACCCAATTGGTCCTAATCTAATCATATGAGACCTTTATAGGGGGAGTGCATTTCCTGCCTGCAGAGAACCAGAAGGATGGCAGCATGAGAACTCAACCCACTGATGCTGACTTTGAAGATGGAGGAAGGGGCCTATGAGCCCAGGAATGTGGACAGCCACTAGAGGATGGAAAAGGCAAGGAAACAAATTCTCCCTTGTAGCCTCTAGGAAGAAATGCAGCCCTGCATACAGCTTGATTTTAGCCCAGATAGACCCGTCAGACTTCTGACCTATAGAACTGTAAGTAATGAATTTGTATTGTTTAAGCCACCAACTTTGTGGTAGTCTCTTGTGGCAGTAACAGAAAACCTAATACAGCATCTAAAGAAAAAGACAAAGATGGAGGAGGGCAGTAGGAATAAGTTATTGTAACTTTACAACAAAGAGCATTATATAGCACTGTTGTTACTTTGAATTCAGGTGACACTAAAGAAGCAGAGACAGATGAAACAAAAAAGTCTGAATTGTGGCAGCACTATTTTAAGAAATCATAAGAGCTGACACATAATTAAAAGCATCAGAATCTACCAGCTAATATTTTGTTTTTTCCTGTGTCCTCCTTTTCTTCTTTCTAATGTTAAAGGACATTAGCAGAGGAGGCGGGGCAAGATGGCAGACTGGTGAGCTGTATGTTTTAGTTACTCCTCCAGGAAAGTAGGTAAAAAGCCAGGAACTGCGTGGACTGGACACCACAGAGCAATCTGTCTTTGGGCATACTTCATACAACACCCATGAAAACGTGGAACTGCTGAGATCACCGAAATCTGTAAGTTTTTGCGGCCAGGGGACCCGCGCCCCTCCCTGCCAGGCTCAGTCCCGGGGGAGGAGGGGCTGTCAGCTCCAGGAAGGAGAAGGGAGAATTGCAGTGCCTGCTCTCATCGGAAACTCATTCTACTGATTCAAACTCCAACCATAGATAGACTGAGGCCAGACACCAGAGACTCTGAGAGCAGCCAGCCCAGCAGAGAGGAGACGGGCATAGAAGGAAAACAACACGAGAAGCTCCAAAGTAAAAGCAGAGGATTTTTGGAGTTCTGGTGAACACAGAAAGGGGAAGGGCGGAGATCAGGCCTTGAGGCGCATATGCAAATCCCGAAGCAAGGCTGATCTCTCCGCCCAGGGCACCTTTCCTTAATGGCCCTGGTTGCTTTGTCTATTAGCATTTCAATAACCCATTAGATCTCCGAGGAGGGCCGTTTTTTTTTTTTTTTTTTTTTTTTAAATCCTTTTTGCTTTTTCTAAAACAATTACTCTAAGAAGCTCAATACAGAAAGCTTCAAAGAATTGAAATTTGGGCACGTCAAGTCAAGAGCAGAAATAAGAGAGCTCTGAGACAAAAGGCAATAATCCAGTGGCTGAGAAAATTCACTAAACAACACAACTTCCCAAGAAAAGGGGGGTGTCCGCTCACAGCCACCATCCTGGTGGACAGGAAACACTCCTGCCCATCGCCAGCCCCATAGCCCAGAGCTGCCCCAGACAACCCAGTGTGACGGAAGTGCTTCAAATAACAGGCACACACCACAAAACTGGGCGTGGACATTAGCCTTCCCTGCAACCTCAGCTGAATGTCCCAGAGCTGGGAAGGGGGAGCAGTGTGAATTAACAGAGCCCCATTCAGCCATCATTTGAGCAGACTGGGAGCCTCCCAACACAGCCCAGCAGCCCAGAACTGCCCTGGGGGGACGGCACTCACCTGTGACATAGCACAGTCATCCCTCAACAGAGGACCCGGGGTGCACAGCCTGGAAGAGGGGCCCACTTGCAAGTCTCAGGAGCCATACGCCAATACCAAAGACTTGTGGGTCAGTGGCAGAGACAAACTGTGGCAGGACTGAACTGAAGGATTAGACTATTGCAGTAGCTTTAAAACTCTAGGATCATCAGGGAGATTTGATTGTTAGGGCCACCCCCCCTCCCCGACTGCCCAGAAACACGCCCCACATACAGGGCAGGCAACACCAACTACACACGCAAGCTTGGGACACCAAATGGGCCCCACAAGACTCACTCCCCCACTCACCAAAAAGGCTAAGCAGGGGAGATCTGGCTTGTGGAGAACAGGTGGCTCGTGGACGCCACCTGCTGGTTAGTTAGAGAAAGTGTACTCCACGAAGCTGTAGATCTGATAAATTAGAGATAAGGACTTCAACTGGTCTACAAACCCTAAAAGAACCCTATCAAGGACAGCAAATGCCACGAGGCCAAAAACAACAGAAAATTATAAAGCATATGAAAAAACCAGACGATATGGATAACCCAAGCCCAAGCACCCAAATCAAAAGACCAGAAGAGACACACCTAGAGCAGCTACTCAAAGAACTAAAGATGAACAATGAGACCCTAGTACGGGATATGAAGGAAATCAAGAAGACCCTAGAAGAGCATAAAGAAGACATTGCAAGACTAAATAAAAAAATGGATGATCTTATGGAAATTAAAGAAACTGTTGACCAAATTAAAAAGATTCTGGACACTCATAGTACAAGACTAGAGGAAGTTGAACAACGAATCAGTGACCTGGAAGATGACAGAATGGAAAATGAAAGCATAAAAGAAAGAATGGGGAAAAAAATTGAAAAACTCGAAATGGACCTCAGGGATATGATAGATAATATGAAGCGTCCGAATATAAGACTCATTGGTGTCCCAGAAGGGGAAGAAAAGGGTAAAGGTCTAGGAAGAGTATTCAAAGAAATTGTTGGGGAAAACTTCCCAAATCTTCTAAACAACATAAATACACAAATCATAAATGCTCAGCGAACTCCAAATAGAATAAATCCAAAAAAAACCCACTCCGAGACATATACTGATCACACTGTCAAACATAGAAGAGAAGGAGCAAGTTCTGAAAGCAGCAAGAGAAAAGCAATTCACCACATATAAAGGAAACAGCATAAGACTAAGTAGTGACTACTCAGCAGCCACCATGGAGGCGAGAAGGCAATGGCACGATATATTTAAAATTCTGAGAGAGAGGAATTTCCAGCCAAGAATACTTTATCCAGCAAAGCTCTCCTTCAAATTTGAGGGAGAGCTTAAATTTTTCACAGACAAAGAAATGCTGAGAGAATTTGCTAACAAGAGACCTGCCCTACTGGAGATACTAAAGGGAGCCCTACAGACAGAGAAACAAAGACAGGACAGAGAGACTTGGAGAAAGGTTCAGTACTAAAGAGATTCGGTATGGGTACAATAAAGGATATTAATAGAGAGAGGGAAAAATATGGCAAACATAATCCAAAGGATAAGATGGCCGATTCAAGAAATGCCTTCACGGTTTTAACGTTGAATGTAAATGGATTAAACTCCCCAATTAAAAGATATAGATTCGCAGAATGGATCAAAAAAAATGAACCATCAATATGTTGCATACAAGAGACTCATCTTAGACACAGGGACACAAAGAAATTGAAAGTGAAAGGATGGAAAAAAATATTTCATGCAAGCTACAGCCAAAAGAAAGCAGGTGTAGCAATATTAATCTCAGATAAAATAGACTTCAAATGCAGGGATGTTTTGAGAGACAAAGAAGGCCACTACATACTAATAAAAGGGGCAATTCAGCAAGAAGAAATAACAATCGTAAATGTCTATGCACCCAATCAAGGTGCCACAAAATACATGAGAGAAACATTGGCAAAACTAAAGGAAGCAATTGATGTTTCCACAATAATTGTGGGAGACTTCAACACATCACTCTCTCCTATAGATAGATCAACCAGACAGAAGACCAATAAGGAAATTGAAAACCTAAACAATCTGATAAATGAATTAGATTTAACAGACATCTACAGGACATTACATCCCAAATCACCAGGATACACATACTTTTCTAGTGCTCACGGAACTTTCTCCAGAATAGATCATATGCTGGGACATAAAACAAGCCTCAATAAATTTAAAAAGATTGAAATCATTCAAAGCACATTCTCTGACCACAATGGAATACAATTAGAAGTCAATAACCATCAGAGACTTAGAAAATTCACAAATACCTGGAGGTTAAACAACACACTCCTAAACAATCAGTGGGTTAAAGAAGAAATAGCAAGAGAAATTGCTAAATATATAGAGACGAATGAAAATGAGAACACAACATACCAAAACCTATGGGATGCAGCAAAAGCAGTGCTAAGGGGGAAATTTATAGCACTAAACGCATATATTAAAAAGGAAGAAAGAGCCAAAATCAAAGAACTAATGGATCAACTGAAGAAGCTAGAAAATGAACAGCAAACCAATCCTAAACCAAGTAGAAGAAAAGAAATAACAAGGATTAAAGCAGAAATAAATGACATAGAGAACAAAAAAACAATAGAAAGGATAAATATCACCAAAAGTTGGTTCTTTGAGAAGATCAACAAAATTGACAAGCCCCTAGCTAGACTGACAAAATCAAAAAGAGAGAAGACCCATATAAACAAAATAATGAATGAAAAAGGTGACATAACTGCAGATCCTGAAGAAATTAAAAAAATTATAAGAGGATATTATGAACAACTGTATGGCAACAAACTGGATAATGTAGAAGAAATGGACAATTTCCTGGAAACATATGAACAACCTAGACTGACCAGAGAAGAAATAGAAGACCTCAACCAACCCATCACAAGCAAAGAGATCCAATCAGTCATCAAAAATCTTCCCACAAATAAATGCCCAGGGCCAGATGGCTTCACAGGGGAATTCTACCAAACTTTCCAGAAAGAACTGACACCAATCTTACTCAAACTCTTTCAAAACATTGAAGAAAATGGAACACTACCTAACTCATTTTATGAAGCTAACATCAATCTAATACCAAAACCAGGCAAAGATGCTACAAAAAAGGAAAACTACCGGCCAATCTCCCTAATGAATATAGATGCAAAAATCCTCAACAAAATACTTGCAAATCGAATCCAAAGACACATTAAAAAAATCATACACCATGACCAAGTGGGGTTCATTCCAGGCATGCAAGGATGGTTCAACATCAGAAAAACAATCAATGTATTACAACACATTAAAAACTCGAAAGGGAAAAATCAATTGATCATCTCAATAGATGCTGAAAAAGCATTTGACAAAATCCAACATCCCTTTTTGATAAAAACACTTCAAAAGGTAGGAATTGAAGGAAACTTCCTCAACATGATAAAGAGCATATATGAAAAACCCACAGCCAGCATAGTACTCAATGGTGAGAGACTGAAAGCCTTCCCTCTAAGATCAGGAACAAGACAAGGATGCCTGCTGTCACCACTGTTATTCAACATTGTGCTGGAAGTGCTAGCCAGGGCAATCCGGCAAGACAAAGAAATAAAAGGCATCCAAATTGGAAAAGAAGAAGTAAAACTGTCATTGTTTGCAGATGATATGATCTTATATCTAGAAAACCCTGAGAAATCAACGATACACCTACTAGAGCTAATAAACAAATTTAGCAAAGTAGCGGGATACAAGATTAATGCACATAAGTCAGTAATGTTTCTAAATGCTAGAAATGAACAAACTGAAGAGACACTCAAGAAAAAGATACCATTTTCAATAGCAACTAAAAAAATCAAGTACCTAGGAATCAACTTAACCAAAGATGTAAAAGACCTATACAAAGAAAACTACATAACTCTACTAAAAGAAATAGAAGGGGACCTTAAAAGATGGAAAAATATTCCATGTTCATGGATAGGAAGGCTAAATGTCATTAAGATGTCAATTCTACCCAAACTCATCTACAGATTCAATGCAATCCCAATCAAAATTCCAACAACCTACTTTGCAGACTTGGAAAAGCTAGTTATCAAATTTATTTGGAAAGGGAAGATGCCTCGAATTGCTAAAGACACTCTAAAAAAGAAAAACGAAGTGGGAGGACTTACACTCCCTGACTTTGAAGCTTATTATAAAGCCACAGTTGCCAAGACAGCATGGTACTGGCACAAAGATAGACATATAGATCAATGGAATCGAATTGAGAATTCAGAGATAGACCCTCAGATCTATGGCCGACTGATCTTTGATAAGGCCCCCAAAGTCACCGAACTGAGCCATAATGGTCTTTTCAACAAATGGGGCTGGGAGAGTTGGATATCCATATCCAAAAGAATGAAAGAGGACCCCTACCTCACCCCCTACACAAAAATTAACTCAAAATGGACCAAAGATCTCAATATAAAAGAAAGTACCATAAAACTCCTAGAAGATAATGTAGGAAAACATCTTCAAGACCTTGTATTAGGAGGCCACTTCCTAGACTTTACACCCAAAGCACAAGCAACAAAAGAGAAAATAGATAAATGGGAACTCCTCAAGCTTAGAAGTTTCTGCACCTCAAAGGAATTTCTCAAAAAGGTAAAGAGGCAGCCAACTCAATGGGAAAAAATTTTTGGAAACCATGTATCTGACAAAAGACTGATATCTTGCATATACAAAGAAATCCTACAACTCAAGGACAATAGTACAGACAGCCCAATTATAAAATGGGCAAAAGATATGAAAAGACAGTTCTCTGAAGAGGAAATACAAATGACCAAGAAACACATGAAAAAATGTTCAGCTTCACTAGCTATTAGAGAGATGCAAATTAAGACCACAATGAGATACCATCTAACACCGGTTAGAATGGCTGCCATTAAACAAACAGGAAACTACAAATGCTGGAGGGGATGTGGAGAAATTGGAACTCTTATTCATTGTTGGTGGGACTGTATAATGGTTCAGCCACTCTGGAAGTCAGTCTGGCAGTTCCTTAGAAAACTAGATATAGAGCTACCATTCGATCCAGCGATTGCACTCCTCGGTATATACCCGGAAGATCGGAAAGCAGTGACACGAACAGATATCTGCACGCCAATGTTCATAGCAGCATTATTCACAATTGCCAAGAGATGGAAACAACCCAAATGTCCTTCAACAGATGAGTGGATAAATAAAATGTGGTATATACACACGATGGAATACTACGCGGCAGTAAGAAGGAACGATCTGGTGAAACATATGACAACATGGATGAACCTTGAAGACATAATGCTGAGCGAAATAAGCCAGGCACAAAAAGAGAAATATTATATGCTACCACTAATGTGAACTTTGAAAAATGTAAAACAAATGGTTTATAATGTAGAATGTAGGGGAACTAGCAGTAGAGAGCAATTAAGGAAGGGGGAACAATAATCCAGGAAGAACAGATAAGCTATTTAACGTTCTGGGGATGCCCAGAAATGACTATGGTCTGTTAATTTCTGATGGTTGTAGTAGGAACAAGTTCACTGAAATGTTGCTATATTATGTAACTTTCTTGGGGTAAAGTAGGAACATGTTGGAAGTTAAGCAGTTATCTTAGGTTAGTTGTCTTTTTCTTACTCCCTTGCTATGGTCTCTTTGAAATGCTCTTTTATTGTATGTTTGTTTCTTTTTAACTTTTTTTTTCATACAGGTGATTTGAAAAAAGAAGGGAAAGTTAAAAAAAAAAAAAAAAAAAAAAAAAAAAGAAAAAAAAGGGGAAAAAAAAAAAAAAAAAAGATGTAGTGCCCCCTTGAGGAGCCTGTGGAGAATGCAGGGATATTCGCCTACCCCACCTCCATGGTTGCTAACATGACCACAGACATAGGGGACTGGTGGTTTGATGGGTTGAGCCCTCTACCATAAGTTTTACCCTTGGGAAGACGGTTGCTGCAAAGGAGAGGCTAGGCCTCCCTGTATTTGTGCCTAAGAGTCTCCTCCTGAATGCCTCTTTGTTGCTCAGATGTGGCCCTCTCTCTCTGGCTAAGCCAACTTGAAAGGTGAAATCACTGCCCTCCCCCCTACGTGGGATCAGACACCCAGGGAAGTGAATCTCCCTGGCAACGTGGAATATGACTCCCAGGGAAGAATGTAGACCTGGCACCGTGGGACGGAGAACATCTTCTTGACCAAAAGGGGGATGTGAAAGGAAATGAAATAAGCTTCAGTGGCAGAGAGATTCCAAAAGGAGCCGAGAGGTCACTCTGGTGGGCACTCTTATGCACACTTTAGACAACCCTTTTTAGGTTCTAAAGAATTGGGGTAGCTGGTGGTGGATACCTGAAACTATCAAACTACAACCCAGAACCCATGAATCTCGAAGACAGTTGTATAAAAATGTAGCTTATGAGGGGTGACAATGGGATTGGGAAAGCCATAAGGACCAAACACCACTTTGTCTAGTTTATGGATGGATGTGTAGAAAAGTAGGGGAGGGAAACAGACAGACAAAGGTACCCAGTGTTCTTTTTTACTTCAATTGCTCTTTTTCACTCTAATTATTATTCTTGTTATTTTTGTGTGTGTGCTAATGAAGGTGTCAGGGATTGATTTAAGTGATGAATGTACAACTATGTAATGGTACTGTAAACAATCGAAAGTACAATTTGTTTTGTATGAAAAAAAAAAAAAAAAAAAAAAAAAAAAAAAATAAAGGACATTAGCAGCCCCTAGAGAATTATAAAGCAACCTAACCATCCGTAATCTTCCTTGCTATTTTTGGAATAAAGGAGAAATTAAATAATCAATATAGTGCATGCAAAACTGTAGAACTTGATAGGGTTTTCAGATAATCTAACCTGGTGAGTTTCCATGGAACTTTACAGATCTTGAAGGGCTTTTTTTGGAGGGGAATGGGGTGCCCTACTATGAAGTGTTGAATGAGAAGCCAAACAATTGCTAGGATGCCATACCTCATTTCAATCAGAAATGTTCTGCTTTGATGTGTTGTATATGTGGGGCTTCTCCATAAAACCTGATTGAAAAAACAAACTAATATTGCTAAAAAGAAAATGTTAAAACCACTGACAAAGTCCACCTCCTCTTATATTAATCCAGACATTATGAAAGTTCCAGGCAAAAGCTACTCAAAATCTGAAGATGAACAAACCTCTAGAAAACACTAAAAAAAATAGAGTATTATTGAAAAATAAGAGTATTGTTAAAAATAAGTATTAATCCCAAGACTCTTTTATATTCCTTTGTCTCTGTAAAGATGCCACTAATTTACTAATTTACTCTTTTAGTTTGCTAAAGCTGATGAAATGCAATATACCAGAAATGGGTTGACTTTTACAATGTGGATTTATTAACTTACAAGTTTACAGCTCTGAGGCTGTGAAAAATGTCCAAATTAAGGCATCAACAGGATGATACCCTCTCCCTGAAGAAGGGCTGCTGGCATCTGAGACTCCTCTGTCACATGACCAGGTAACCTGGCCACATCTGCTGGTCTCTCCCTTCTCTCCCAAGTCTCCTTGCTTCTAGATTCTGGCTTCAGTAGCTTCCTCTCTGAGCATAGCTTCTGTCTCTCTTAGCTTCTCTCAGGCTTTTTTCTGTGTCTTCTCTCTGTCTTTTCTCCTCATATAAAGGACTCCAGTAAGAGAATTAAGACCCACCCCAGGAGCACTCTTCAACTGAAGTAACTTAATAAAAAGGTTCCACCCACAATAGATCTATACCCACAGGGATAAATTAAAAGAACATGATCTTTTCTGGCTGGCGTACATACAGCTTCAGACCATCACACTTACTTTTCCATTGACCTGTATTTTTCAGTTGTTTTCAAGTAATCTGTAATGTAATGAGTTTCAAACACAAGTTTTTCTTGTGACAAAAATTACAGATTTGAGATATCTCCCTGGGCAGGGGTAGAGTTGGTGATTACAAAGTCTAATTTCTATACAAGCATAATTGGTCCTTAAAGGAATCAAATTTATGACATCAAATATACCACAATATTTCATCTACATACTAAAAAAGAAAAATCATATCAGATGAAGTCTTAGAAGTTGATAAATTACATAATCAAGGGAAAACCCTTCAAACTTTACAGACGGTTTTCTGATCCATTTTTTTTTTTAATTCAGTTTTATTGAAATATATTCACAAACCATACAGTCATCCATGGTATACAATCAACTGTTCACAGTATGATCATATAGTTATCCGTTCATCACCACAATCTATTTCTGAACATTTTCCTTACATCAGAAAGAATCAGAATAAGAATAAAAAATAAAAGTGAAAAGAGAATACCCAAACCATCCCCCCATCCCACCCTATTTGTCATTTAGTTTTTACTCCCATTTTTCTACTGATTTTTTTTCAGTTTTTTAACTTTGTTTATCAAAAAATTAAAAACAAACAGGCAAACAACAACCAAAAAAACCCCACAACATTTCAAACAAAGCAATGGATTAAGGAAAACAAATAACCTAAAATAACTACTTTGCTTCCAATATGTTCCTACCATACCCCAAGAAAATTAATAAACCATGTCCAAACAGAGGAGTAAGAAAAACAAATAATCTAAAATAACTACATTGCTTCCAACATGTTCCTACCATACCCCAAGAAAATTAACAGCCCCTAAGAAAACAAAGGAATAAGAGAAAAAAAAAACCTAAAATAACTCTATTGCTTCCAACATGATCTTACTATATCCAAGAAAGTTTACAAACCATAATCATTCCTGAGCACTCCCATAACATTGAGATTACCCTCCATAGTTTATCTGTTCTTACTAGATTATCATTCCCCCTCCACTAATTGGTATCTCTAGGTCCCCTACATTCTACAGTATAAAACATTGTACATTTTTCACAGAATTCACATTAGTGGTAACATACAATATCTCTCTTTTTGTGCCTGGCTTATTTTGCTCAGCATTATGTCTTTTTTTTTTTTTTTTTTTTAAATCTTCATTTTATTGAAATATATTCATATACCACGCAGTCATACAAAACAAATCATACTTTCGATTGTTCACAGTACCATTACATAGTTGTACATTCATCACCCAAATCAATCCCTGACACCTTCATTAGCACACACACAAGAATAACAAGAATAATAATTAGAGTGAAAAAGAGCAATTGAAGTAAAAAAGAACACTGGGTACCTTTGTCTGTTTGTTTCCTTCCCCTACTTTTCTACACATCCATCCATAAACTAGACAAAGTGCAGTTTGGTCCTTATGGCATTCCCAATCCCATTGTCACCCCTCATAAGCTACATTTTTATACAACTGTCTTCGAGATTCATGGGTTCTGGGTTGTAGTTTGATAGTTTCAGGTATCCACCACCAGCTACCCCAATTCTTTAGAACCTAAAAAGGGTTGTCTAAAGTGTGCGTAAGAGTGCCCACCAGAGTGACCTCTTGGGTCCTTTTGGATTCTCTCTGCCACTGAAGCTTATTTCATTTCCTTTCACATCCCCCTTTTGGTCAAGAAGATGTTCTCCGTCCCACGATGCCAGGTCTACAGTCCTCCCCGGGAGTCATATTCCACGTTGCCAGGGAGATTCACTCCCCTGGGTGTCTGATCCCACGTAGGGGGGAGGGCAGTGATTTCACCTTTCAAGTTGGCTTAGCTAGAGAGAGAGGGCCACATCTGAGCAACAAAGAGGCATTCGGGAGGAGGCTCTTAGGTACAACCATAGGGAGGCCTAGCCTCTCCTTTGCAGCAACCGTCTTCCCAAGGGTAAAACCTGTGGTAGAGGGCTCAACCCATTAAACCACCAGTCCCCTATGTCTGTGGTCATGTTAGCAACCATGGAGGTGGGGTAGGCGAATACCCCTGCATTCTCCACAGGCTCCTCAAGGGGGCACTACATCTTTTTTTTTTTCCTTGTTTTTTTTTTTTTTTTTTTTTAACTTTCCCTTCTTTTTTAAATCAACTGTATGAAAAAAAAGTTAAAAAGAAAACAAACATACAATAAAAGAACATTTCAAAGAGACCATAACAAGGGAGTAAGAAAAAGACAACTAACCTAAGATAACTGCTTAACTTCCAACATGTTCCTACTTTACCCCAAGAAAGTTACCTAATAGAGCAACATTTCTGTGAACTTGCTCCTACTATATCCATCAGAAATTAACAGACCATAGTCATTCCTGGGCATCCCCAGAACGTTAAATAGCTTATCTGTTCTTCTTGGATTATTGTTCCCCCTTCCTTAATTGCTCTCTATTGCTAGTTCCCCTACATTCTACATTATAAGCCATTTGTTTTATATTTTTCAAAGTTCACATTAGTGGTAGCATATAATATTTCTCTTCTTGTGCCTGGCTTATTTCGTTTAGCATTATGTCTTCAAGGTTCATCCATGTTGTCATATGTTTCACGAGATCGTTCCTTCTTACTGACGCGTAGTATTCCATAGTGTGTATATACCACATTTTATTTATCCACTCATCTGTTGAAGGACATTTGGGTTGTTTCCATCTCTTGGCAATTGTGAATAATGCTGCTATGAACATTGGCGTGCAGATATCTGTTCGTGTCACTGCTTTCCGATCTTCCGGGTATATACCGAGAAGTGCAATCGCTGGGTCGAATGGTAACTCAATATCTAGTTTTCTAAGGAACTGCCAGACTGACTTCCAGAGTGGCTGAACCATTATACAGTCCCACCAACAGTGAATAAGAGTTCCAATTTCTCCACATCCCCTCCAGCATTTGTAGTTTCCTGTTTGTTTAATGGCAGCCATTCTAACCGGTGTTAGATGGTATCTCATTGTGGTCTTAATTTGCATCTCTCTAATAGCTAGTGAAGCTGAACATTTTTTCATGTGTTTCTTGGCCATTTGTATTTCCTCTTCAGAGAACTGTCTTTTCATATCTTTTGCCCATTTTATAATTGGGCCGACTGTACTATTGTCATTGAGTTGTAGGATTTCTTTATATATGCAAGATATCAGTCTTTTGTCAGATACATGGTTTCCAAAAATTTTTTCCCATTGAGTTGGCTGCCTCTTTACCTTTTTGAGAAATTCCTTTGAGGTGCAGAAACTTCTAAGCTTGAGGAGTTCCCATTTATCTATTTTCTCTTTTGTTGCTTGTGCTTTGGGTGTAAAGTCTAGGAAGTGGCCGCCTAATACAAGGTCTTGAAGATGTTTTCCTACATTATCTTCTAGGAGTTTTATGGTACTTTCTTTTATATTGAGATCTTTGGTCCATTTTGAGATACTTTTTGTGTACGGGGTGAGGTAGGGGTCCTCTTTCATTCTTTTGGATATGGATATCCAACTCTCCCAGCCCCATTTGTTGAAAAGACCATTATGACTCAGTTCAGTGACTTTGGGGGCCTTATCAAAGACCAGTCAGCCATAGATCTGAGGGTCTATCTCCGAATTCTCAATTCGATTCCATTGATCTATATGTCTGTCTTTGTGCCAGTACCATGCTGTTTTGGCAACTGTGGCTTTATAATAAGCTTCAAAGTCAGGGAGTGTAAGTCCTCCCACTTCGTTTTTCTTTTTTAGAGTGTCTTTAGCAATTCGAGGCATCTTCCCTTTCCAAATAAATTTGATGACTAGCTTTTCCAAGTCTGCAAAGTAGGTTGTTGGAATTTTGATTGGGATTGCATTGAATCTGTAGATGAGTTTGGGTAGAATTGACATCTTAATGACATTTAGTCTTCCTATCCATGAACATGGAGTATTTTTCCATCTTTTAAGGTCCCCTTCTATTTCTTTTAGTAGAGTTATGTAGTTTTCTTTGTATAGGTCTTTTACATCTTTGGTTAAGTTGATTCCTAGGTACTTGATTTTTTTAGTTGCTATTGAAAATGTATCTTTTTCTTGAGTGTCTCTTCAGTTTGTTCATTTCTAGCATATAGAAACATTACTGACTTATTTGCATTAACCTTGTATCCCACTACTTTGCTAAATTTGTTTATTAGCTCTAGTAGCTGTATCGTCAATTTCTCAGGGTTTTCTAGATATAAGATCATGTCATCTGCAAACAATGACAGTTTTACTTCTTCTTTTCCAATTTGGATGCCTTTTATTTCTTTGTCTTGCCAGATTGCCCTGGCTAGCACTTCCAGCACAATGTTGAATAACAGTGGTGACAGCAGGCATCCTTGTCTTGTTCCTGATCTTAGAGGGAAGGCTTTCAGTCTCTCACCATTGAGTACTATGCTGGCTGTGGGTTTTTCATATATGCTCTTTATCATGTTGAGGAAGTTTCCTTCAATTCCTACCTTTTGAAGTGTTTTTATCAAAAAGGGATGTTGGATTTTGTCAAATGCTTTTTCAGCATCTATTGAGATGATCAATTGATTTTTCCCTTTTGACTTGTTAATGTGTTGTAATACATTGATTGATTTTCTTATGTTGAACCATCCTTGCATGCCTGGAATAAACCCCACTTGGTCATGGTGTATGATTTTTTTAATGTGTCTTTGGATTCGATTTGCAAGTATTTTGTTGAGGATTTTTGCATCTATATTCATGAGGGAGATTGGCCGGTAGTTTTCCTTTGTTGTAACATCTTTGCCTGGTTTTGGTATTAGATTGATGTTAGCTTCATAAAATGAGTTAGGTAGTGTTCCATTTTCTTCAATGTTTTGAAAGAGTTTGAGTAAGATTGGTGTCAGTTCTTTCTGGAAAGTTTGGTAGAATTCCCCTGTGAAGCCATCTGGCCCTGGGCATTTATTTGTAGGAAGATTTTTGATGACTGATTGGATCTCTTTGCTTGTGATGGGTTGGTTGAGGTCTTCTATTTCTTCTCTGGTCAGTCTAGGTTGTTCACATGTTTCCAGGAAATTGTCCATTTCCTCTACATTATCCAGTTTGTTGCCATACATTTGTTCATAGTATCCTCTTATAATTTTTTTAATTTCTTCAGGATCTGCAGTTATGTCACCTTTTTCATTCATTATTTTGTTTATATGGGTCTTCTCTCTTTTTGATTTTGTCAGTCTAGCTAGGGGCTTGTCAATCTTGTTGATCTTCTCAAAGAACCAACTTTTGGTGATATTTATCCTCTCTATTGTTTTTTTGTTCTCTATGTCATTTATTTCTGCTTTAATCCTTGTTATTTCTTTTCTTCTACTTGGTTTAGGATTGGTTTGCTGTTCATTTTCTAGCTTCTTCAGTTGATCCGTTAGTTCTTTGATTTTGGCTCTTTCTGCCTTTTTAATATATGCGTTTAGTGCTATAAATTTCCCCCTTCACACTGCTTTTGCTGCATCCCATAGGTTTTGGTATGTTGTGTTCTCATTTTCATTCGTCTCTATATATTTAGCAATTTCTCTTGCTATTTCTTCTTTAACCCACTGATTGTTTAGGAGTGTGTTGTTTAACCTCCAGGTATTTGTGAATTTTCTAAGTCTCTGATGGTTATTGACTTCTAATTGTATTCCATTGTGGTCAGAGAATGTGCTTTGAATGATTTCAATCTTTTTAAATTTATTGAGGCTTGTTTTATGTCCCAGCATATGATCTATTCTGGAGAAAGTTCCATGAGCACTAGAAAAGTATGTGTATCCTGGTGATTTGGGATGTAATGTCCTGTATATGTCTGTTAAATCTAATTCATTTATCAGATTGTTTAGGTTTTCAATTTCCTTATTGGTCTTCTGTCTGGTTGATCTATCTATAGGAGAGAGTGATGTGTTGAAGTCTCCCACAATTATTGTGGAAATCAATTGCTTCCTTTAGTTTTGCCAGTGTTTCTCTCATGTATTTTGTGGCACCTTGGTTGGGTGCATAGACATTTACGATTGTTATTTCTTCTTGCTGAATTGCCCCTTTTATTAGTACGTAGTGGCCTTCTTTGTCTCTCAAAACATCCCTGCATTTGAAGTCTATTTTATCTGAGATTAATATTGCTACACCTGCTTTCTTTTGGCTGTAGCTTGCATGAAATATTTTTTTCCATCCTTTCACTTTCAGTTTCTTTGTGTCCCTGTGTCTAAGATGAGTCTCTTGTATGCAACATATTGATGGTTCATTTTTTTTGATCCATTCTGCGAATCTATATCTTTTAATTGGGGAGTTTAATCCATTTACATTCAACGTTGTAACCGTGAAGGCATTTCTTGAATCGGCCATCTTATCCTTTGGTTTATGTTTGTCATACTTTTCCCCTCTGTCTATTAATATCCTTTATTGTACCCATACCGAATCTCTTTAGTACTGAACCTTTCTCCAAGTCTCTCTGTCCTGTCTTTGTTTCTCTGTCTGTAGGGCTCCCTTTAGTATCTCCAGTAGGGCAGGTCTCTTGTTAGCAAATTCTCTCAGCATTTGTTTGTCTGTGAAAAATTTAAGCTCTCCCTCAAATTTGAAGGAGAGCTTTGCTGGATAAAGTATTCTTGGCTGGAAATTTTTCTCACTCAGAATTTTAAATATATTGTGCCACTGCCTTCTCGCCTCCATGGTGGCTGCTGAGTAGTCACTACTTAGTCTTATGCTGTTTCCTTTGTATGTGGTGAATTGCTTTTCTCTTGCTGCTTTCAGAACTTGCTCCTTCTCTTCTGTGTTTGATAGTGTGATCAGTATATGTCTCGGAGTGGGTTTATTTGGATTTATTCTATTTGGAGTTCGCTGAGCATTTATGATTTGTGTATTTATGTTGTTTAGAAGATTTGGGAAGTTTTCCCCAACAATTTCTTTGAATACTCTTCCTAGACCTTTACCCTTTTCTTCCCCTTCTGGGACACCAATGAGTCTTATATTTGGACGTTTCATATTATCTATCATATCCCTGAGGTCCATTTCGATTTTTTCAATTTTTTTCCCCATTCTTTCTTTTATGCTTTCATTTTCCATTCTGTCATCTTCCAGGTCACTGATTCGTTGTTCAACTTCCTCTAGTCTTGTACTATGAGTGTCCAGAATGTTTTTAATTTGGTCAACAGTTTAATTTCCATAAGATCATCCATTTTTTTATTTAGTCTTGCAATGTCTTCTTTATGCTCTTCTAGGGTCTTCTTGATTTCCTTTATCTCCCGTACTATGGTCTCATTGTTCATCTTTAGTTCTTTGAGTAGCTGCTCTAGGTGCTGTGTCTCTTCTGGTATTTTGATTTGGGTGCTTGGGCTTGGGTTATCCATATCGTCTGGTTTTTTCATATGCTTTAAAATTTTCTGTTGTTTTTGGCCTCGTGGCATTTGCTGAACTTGATAGGGTTCTTTTAGGATTTGTAGACCAATTGAAGTCCTTATCTCTAATTTATCAGATCTATAGCTTCGTGGAGTACACTTTCTCTAACTAACCAGCAGGTGGCGTCCACGAGCCACCTGTTCTCCTCAAGCCAGTTCTCCCCTGCTTAGCCTTTTTGGTGAGTGGGGGAGTGAGTCTTGTGGGGTCCAATTGGTGTACCAAGCTTGCGTGTGTAGTTGGTGTTCCCTGCCCTGTATATGGGGCGTGTTTCTGGGCAGTCAGGGAGGGGGGGGGTGGCTCTAACAATCAAATCTCCCTGGTGATCCTAGAGTTTAAAAGCTGCTGCAATAGTCTAATCCTTCAGTTCAGTCCTGCCACAGTTTGTCTCTGCCACTGACCCACAAGTCCTTGGTATTGGCGTATGGCTCCTGAGACTTGCAAGTGGGCCCCTCTTCCAGGCCGTGCACCCCGGGTCCTCTGTTGAGGGATGACTGTGCTATGTCACAGGTGAGTGCCGTCCCCCCAGGGCAGTTCTGGGCTGCTGGGCTGTGTAGGGAGGCTCCCAGTCTGCTCAAATGATGGCTGAATGGGGCTTTGTTAATTCACACTGCTCTACCTTCCCAACTCTGGGACAATCAGCTGAGGTTGCAGGGAACGCTAATGTCCATGCCCAGTTTTGTGGTGTGTGCCTGTTATTTGAAGCACTTCCGTCACACTGGGTTGTCTGGGGCAGTTCTGGGCTATGGGGCTGGCGATGGGCAGGAGTGTTTCCTGTCCACCAGGATGATGGCTGTGAGTGGACACCCCCCTTTGCTTGGAAAGTTGTGGTGTTTAGTGAATTTTCTCAGCCACTGGATTATTGCGTTTTGTCTCAGAGCTCTCCTAGTTCTGCTCTTGACTTGACCTGCCCAAATAGCAAGTCTTTGAAGCTTTCTGTATTGGGCTTCTTAGAGTAATTGTTTTATAAAAAGAAAAAAGGATTAAAAAAAAAAAACACACAAAAAAAAAACAAAAACAAAACAAAAAAAAAAACGGGCCCTCCTCAGAGATCTAATGGGTTATTGAAATGCTAAGAGACAAAGCAACCAGGGCCATTAAGGAAAGGTCCACAGGGCAGAGAGATCAGCTTTTCTTCGGGATTTGCATATGCACCTCAGGGCCCTTCCCCTTTCTATGTTCACCAGAACTCCAAAAATCCTCCGCTTTTATTTTGGAGTTTTTCGTGTTGTTTTTTTTCTATGCCTGTCTCCTCTCTGCTGGGCTGGCTGCTCTCAGATTCTCTGGTGTCTGGTCTCCGTCTATGTACGGTTGGAGTTTGGATCAGCAGAATGAGTTTCCGATAAGGGCTGCCACTGCAGTTCTCCCTTCTCCTTCCCGGAGCTGACAGCCCCTCCTCCCACGGGACTGAGCCTGGCAGGGAGGGGCGCGGGTCCCCTGGCCGCAAAAACTTACAGATTTCGCTGATCTCAGCAGTTCCACGTTTTCATGAGTGTTGTATGAAGTATGCCCAAAGTCAGATTGCTCTGTGGTGTCCAGTCCACGCAGTTCCTGGCTTTCTACCTACTTTCCTGGAGGAGTAACTAAAACATACAGCTCACCAGTCCGCCATCTTGCCCTGCCTCCCTGATCCATTTCTTTTTGTTTCTTAATCTAAGTTAACTAAACTTCACAGTTTAGATAAATTAAGATTAAAGGGAAATGACAGAAAAAGAAGGTCTGAGTTTGTCTGAAGCCTAAATTACTAATTTTTCAAGAAGTTACTTTTGTTATTTTTAAGTTGTTTCAGCAATTGAAACTAGTTTAATAAATGTCTGATATTACTAGATCCCATTTCATGATAACTGTTTACATGTAAATGGGTACTAATATTCCACTTACCTTCTTTTTCACTATTAATTTACTTGGATACGTAAAATAGAAAGAAACTTGTCAATATCCCAACATAAAGTCATATTTCACAGTCTTAAAAAGAGCTAATAATTTCATTCAAAAAACAAAGATTAGACAAAAATTATTCACCTCAATAAGTATACCGACAAAAGGGATAGAAGCTTCTTCATATTTCACAAAGAATAACTCAGGACTAGTTTTCCAGACTCCAAGCCATTTGTCTTTTAATTGCAGTTTTTCTGATAGGTATTTGCTCATAGCCTCATCAGCATCTTCTGCCTAGGAAAAAAATATTATCATAGGTTTGTAACTAAATATTTTAATAATATCTACTTAAATATAGAACCAATATAGCCTGTTTTAGTTTGATAGGCTTCTCAAAGCAGATACCATGAAATGCGTTGGCTTAAACAACAGGAATTTATCAGCTTACAATCTGAGTCCATGAAAATGTCCAAATTAAGGCATCATCAGAGCGATGCTTTCTTCCCAAAGACTGGCTGCCAACAATCCTTGACTCCTCTGCCACATGGCAAGGCACATGACAGCATCTGCTGCTCCCTCCCTTCTCCTCCAGGTTTCCTTGCTTTCAGCTTCTTGCTTTCATGTCTCTCTCTCTCTCTCTCTGGTTCCCTCTGTGTATTCGATTCCCTTTATAAAGGACTCCAGTAAGAGGATTAAGACCCATCGTGAATGAGGGGGGTCACACCTTATCTGAAGATCCTACTTATAATGGGTCCACACCCACAGGAAAGGATTAGCTTTAAGAACAAGATTTTCTGGAGGTACATATAGCTTCAAACCACCACATAGCCTTAAATGATTAAAAATCTGGAAAATTATAGATTTTTAACTGAAATTATTTTTAATGGGAAATATCAAAAACATTTAAAAATTAAAATAAATGGAAAAGAGATCTAGTCAATCAATAGAGTAATTCAGAGATGAGACATCTACTTATTGTCTTCAAGTAATTTGTTCTATTAATCCACTGAGCAGAAAGAACTGATAATGCATATTAAAATCATAATTATCATATTTAAATACATAGTAATTATCTTTTCTGAACTTTAAAGATGTAATGACCTATTTAAAATGTTTTCAGAACATAAAAATTTAAAATAGCACTATATTCAATAAAATGAATGAGTATATTAAGTATTCAAAAAATATTTGCCCACTTGATCTTTTTAAAATTTATATTCATCTACCTCAAGTAATGGTAAAAAATCTAAGCCATTATGAAGCTAGTCATTAGACCATGTCTGATTAATAACACAATAACTTGAATAAAAATTTTTCAACTGCCTTTAATAAACCAAGCCTTCTCCAATCTTCAATATCAAATGTATGTTGGTCATTAATACTGTCTTAGTTTACAGTAAGAATATTTTTAAAAATCAAATTTTCTTCTAGTTATAAAATACGATAAACTTACAGCAAATCTTCAAAATACAGAAAATATAAGGAAAACAAAAATCACCCGTAATCCTGACAGCCAGAGATAACCATTGTTGATATTTTGGTTTACCTCCTTCTAGTCTTTTTCTATGCATTCAATATGCATTCATTCATCCATACATACTGAAAATATTAGGTCATACCGTAGTTTTGTCTCCTGGTATTTTTTTTTCATTCACTTAATATTATATCATAAGCTTATCCATAATTCTTGAAAACATGATTTTTATAGCTGCATGATTTTCCATTATATGGGGTCGTCATAATTTGTTTACCTGCCCTATTTTTGGAAATGCGGATTCCAATTTTTACTTTTAATAAATATCACTTGAATATCCTTATCATAAATTCCTGTGTTATAACTCATTAAAAAACAAAACAGACTAGAAACATACAATATTTGTTCTCTTCCATGTTACCAGGTATATATCTTCTATACAAAACATCATTCCACATCCTAAATACTTATGTCTGGGAATCATTCTTAAAGTGTAAAAATGTTAGCATTCTAGTGTAAAAGTCAAGGCTAAATAATTCATAACAATGGTCCATCTCACCCTTATGTTTTGGCACAAATTGTTCAATAAAAATACTAAGATGTATACCTGGGTAATGATACGGCCTATATATGTTCCTCTGTTAGGTTCTCCGAAAACCAGAAAACACTGAGTCAGGGCTGTCCCCTTAACTAACAAATGTTCTGTTGGACGGAAAATCTAACAGTAATTCCTTTAGGGCAGGGCCTGGGTGCTTCTAATAAGGTGGAAGCTCTATAGGTTTTGAGTAAACTTTAATTTTTGAAATGCAATCTTCTTTGTGCCCTTTGTACCCCATCACCCAAACTCCCTCCACCGCCCGCCACGAGGCCGCTGTCCTCACGGGGGTGTGCGGGATCCCTGGGTCCGGGTTCTCCTCACCTTACAGCCCGCCAGCACCCGGTCGCAGTACAGCGCCACCTTCTCGTCCCGCCACATCCCCCGCATGGGCGACACGCAGATCTGCGGCAACGGCTGCGCCTCCTCTTCATCCCCTCCGGGCACCAAGAGAAAGGGCTCCTCCTCCTCCTCGGCCCCCTCTCCCGAGCCCCCGGCCTGAGAGACCGGCGGGAGCTGGAGCCGCCGCCGCGCAGCCTCCCGGCCCGCTTTTCCCTTCACCGGGCGAGGGGAAGCCATTACCGACCGCACCGGGGACGCCGTGGTCTTCAGCGTCGCCGCCATCACCGTGTCAGCGGTGGACGCGAGGACAACCCTGTCTCCTCGCCTGCCGGGGCTGATGGTTCGGACGGAGTCCTCAGGCACAGCAGCCCTGGACCCCGACGCCATCTCTTCTGCACCCTGCGGGCCAGCCGCAGCCGTTAGCCACTTCTCCCGCCCTGGGCGCGCTGGCCAATAGGTGAGCTGCGCCCTCAGGGCCCGCAACGAGCGCGGGGGCTCGAGCGGGCCGCCGCCGGGGCGGGGCGGGGCGGGGTGCTAGGGAGGGTCGAGATGTTGGGGGACGCGGCTCAGGGCGGGGCGTCGCGTTGGGGTGTGGGTCCGAGTGTTGTGGCCCGCGGCTCTGAGCCGGGCGTGAGAACGGAGGGTGGGGTTGGGGAGACCGCTCTGGTGGGGGAAGGGGAGGGTCCGGGCGCTCATCTGGATGGGGTGCATGGGGCGAGGTGGGGTGTATGGGGTGCGGCTCCGTGTGGTGCCCCCTCCAGGAGTCCCGGTCCCTGGGTACTCTCCCCAGCCTCACTCCTCTCTCTTTAGGACCACACAGCGACTGGACTCCCTCACCAAGAAGGGGTTGCCTTGGGGTCACGTTTTCAGGGTGGTTGTGAGGCACGCGAAGTCATCAAGCCCTAACAGATGGCACCGCCTGCCACCCTACGCACGTGTAGCTCACAAACACAACCTGAAAGAAAATATATTTTTATATTAGGGAGACTATAATAACTGGAATCCTCTGGTTATTACTGAAAAGTAAACAAATTTTCAACGTAAATTTTTCCCCAACCTATTCACACGGTTCCAAAATTAACATTTCTCTTTCATTTTAAAGAGGACATTCACTTTCTGCCAAGATGTGGTAATAGCGAGATAGGTTGGTCTGTTTTGCAACCACAAATTCTCTCATAGATTATATTATGCAACTGTAAACTGAGCCCAGATTTCCAGCTGGGAGTAATGTGTGCAAATATGAACACTTCACAATAAAAGTAGTCTGCTCAAGGTAATATTTTTGGAGAACAGGAAAGAATCCTTTCTGGTATTTTATGATTGAAGATAGATTGAGCCAAATGCAATAACTTTTGTTTACAGTCTCTCTGTGAAGTACTGCACTGGGTCTGGCAGCGCCCAAGGATTAGAAAACAGCATTGGGAAAACACCTGCCTTCCTTCACACTCATTTGGAAAGACACTATGTTAAAATTTCAGTTTATTTTGAGGAAAATATTAGTATTAATATCATGTTACTATAGTTCAGGGAATAATTACAACATTCATCATGTTTTGACCCTATTCTTAGTTTATTCCTTTTGTCAGAAGTCCCGGATTTTGTTCAAAACAAAACCTAACCACATGATTTAACTCACCAAAACTAAAATTTATTATTTTAGTTTCTTCAAAAAAATTGGTTTTAAATTAATTGTAGGGTTTTTATTCTTAGGTTAAGAATAATAGAGACCACCTATCCTAGTCCAAAGTTCAAAAAAACAGCAACTCCCCCCTCCCACAAAATATACAAATATTTGTTAAGAATCTGTTATGAGCCAAGCACTGCATAGAAGCCAAAGTTATGAGGTAAAGGTCAATATTCCTGCTCTCATAATCTGGTGTTGGATACAGATGGGTTAATAGATGATTGTGTTTGGTAAGGAACATGATAAAAATACATATATAATCATATTTTTTATTTTTTTATAGTATTAACATATGTATAAACACAATCCATTTGTGGAAGAAAGGGCAGAAGAAGTGACACTTGAGCTGAGACTAATAAAAAAAGCTTTCAATGATTTTCATCCTTACGGAAACAATGCCTATTCTCTGAGCCAATTCAGGTAATAAAGAAAAGCATAACAAATAAGAAATTAAAAATCAGCTGTAATTCCAATATGCAGCAATAACTACTGTTAAATTTTGGTATATTTTCTTTCATATTTTTCCTTATCACATAATTACAAGGCTTAAATTTTATTGACTTATGTCTTTTTGGTTTTTATTTAGGATATCATAAGCATTTTCATATCATTAAAAATTATTTAAACCCACCATTCTAAATAGCTGCATACAATTTCTTTGTATGGATGTAATTTGTACAACCTTTCCCACATTTTCAGATACTTGGGTTACATCAATATTTATAATAAAAAAATACACCATTTGAATATCTTTGTGTGTAAGTTTTGCTTATTTTTCAGATTTATTCTCCCCAAGGGCAAGTGGGATTACTGAGTCAGGATGTATAAACATTTTAAGGCTCACGGTGTTGCCAAATTCTTTTCCCAAAAGGATGTATTAATTTATACTTCCGTTAGCAGGTAAAGTTCCCACACAAGCTGAGTTTTGAAAGAGAAGAGGCTATAGCCAGCTAAGGCAAGGGCAGAATGGGAGATGGAATAAGGTAAAGCAGAGAGAGTAGTTAGAAGTTTTACATAGGGGTAAAACAGCTTGGTCTAAGTAACTTTGTATGGCTGAAAGAGAGGAGACAAATTGGGGCAAAAAGTCAAGTTGGAGAGATTTGCAAAAGCCATATCCCTGGCCATCCCTAGGGAAACTTTGGACCAAGATGACCCTTCAGAGTTATACTATAAGAAGGTGAGCCTTTGTATCCCTGCATCTCCTAGCCATTGGATGTGGGCTGCCCACAGAGAGAGGGATAACCTTGGTGTGGCAGCTCCCTTTGGCTGAGAACAACTCCCAAAGGTCATGTATATTATGTCAAGTTAATTTGAGCCATATTGATAAATTCTCCCTTATCCAACTTTATTTTCATTCTTCTGATCCTGCACCCTCAGGATCCATTCCCATATAAATGTTCCCAGCTCCTGCTAGTACATATTGGCTAGTTCCTTCACAATATAATCCTTTTCTTCCCTTTGCAGATCCAACTTGTAACTTAACCATATTTATTGGACTGGTGGCCAGGAGGGAGTGCGGGGTAGATCTGAGGAGTGGTGTGTGTGGCCTTGCAAGGCAGAAACCTATGTATCATTTTCAAGCAAGAGGAATGTGATGCTTAGGTTCATGTGTCAGCTTGACCAGGTGATGGTGCCCAGGTGTCAAGCAAACACTGGCCTAACCATTACTGCAGGGACATCTCATGGCTGATTTATTAAGTCATCAGTCAATTGATTGCATCTGTGGCTGATTACATCTACAATCAACTAAGGGAGTGTCTTCCACAATGAGAGAATACAATCAGTTGGATTTAATCCAATCAGTTTAAGGCTTTTAAGGGAGAAGAGAGAACTTTCACTTCTTCTTCTTCAGCCAGCCAGCCTCTCCTGGGGAGTTCAATGAAGACCTTAATTGGAGTTGCCAGCTCGCAACCTGCCCTATGGAATTTGGACTCATGCCTCCCCACAGTTGCATGAGACACTTTTATAAAATCTCATATTTACAGATCTCTCCTGTTGGTTCTGTTTCCCTAGAGAATCCTGACTAATAGAGGGAGATTTTAACCTTTAAGAGGAAGAAGTAAGCTCAGATGGTTTAGGAGAATCTAAGGATTCAATATTTTCAAGGGCATCAAGCAAGGTGTCTCCATCCTAAATCTCAGGGTCCCACTCCTTCCCAATCAAATCCTGACTTTGGTGCAGCAGCCCTGCTGGGGTTGAGAACTCAACCTTCTCTGGAACTCCATTACCCTTAAAAAGTAGGTCCTTTTTCTGCCTTCCAGCAGAACTTGAGAAACTCTTTATAAGCTGCCATGGAGGCTTCTGGTTTTCACACTTTACCTTAAACTGATGATTAATTGCCCTTAGTCTTTCTTTGTCTTTTTCCAGTGCCATCAATAAGACCCAGCAAGAGCCTTTTGATCCCATAGCCCTTATAATTACTACTTCCATCAAATCCATCAAACTCCTGAGATATTGCATCACCAGTGCAATTGCTCCTCTTTTACCACCAGTGAAAGTTTTAACAATTGCACCTGCATATCATGCTAGGAGCCATCAGTTTTCCACCTACCACCAATGACACTGACAGCAGTCATTGTCATTGTCAGTGTCATTGACAGTAGGCTAACGTGATCCAGCTCCACAATATTATTTTATAGTCCATTTCCTAGGACCTTTCCCATAACAACCATCTTAGGTTGGGTTTCCTGGGAAACAGACTCTAAGGCAAAGATTTGCATAAAGAGGATTTGGGGGAGTGTTTTTGAGAACAACACCTATAAGGGCAAAGAGCTATTGTACTGTGATGCATTTGCAACAGAGTCCTCAGCTATTCCTAGGGAAGCTCTGGGCCCAAATGCCCTTAAGAATTGTCCTGCATCGAGGCAAGGATGTGGGCCTTTGTATCCTTGCATCTACCAGTCATTGGATGTGGGCTGCCCACAGAAGGAGGCATAACCTTGGTGTGGCAGCTCCTTTTGGCCTAGCACAATGCCCAGAGAAGGACCCAGTTGGAGTCACCAGCAGCAAACACTTCCAGCAGCTGGGGGAATGAGTGTCTTGGTTCTACAAAGGTGGTTCAGCATCCCACAGCATCCACTACATACAGTTATCAGAATCAGGATGTAAAGTAGAATAGAACACTGACTCATTAGAGTGATTGACCTATACAATGATCCCTTCCAGAATTTGAGATTATTGCATGGAAACCAATCCAGCTTAGCTATGTATAAACAAAAAATTGGGCAACCACTCTAGACTGTAAGATGTTAGTCACCCTCTCCTTAAGGCTGGGACTCAAGGGACTCAAGGGACTTAAGGGATGGAGACATGCAAAGGACTTGAAAAGTTCAAACAGTCATATAGCTGGCCTCATTAGACTCAAGTCTTTGAATTTTTCCTCCAGCACTCTCTCTCAGTTCATTTACTTGCTGAAGTTCTGTCTCAAAATGAATAATCAGATTGCCTGGGTTCAATGGCTTGGTTACCACGTAACTGTGAATAAGTTTCTCCTCCTTTCTAAGGCCTTGGTTGCCTCATCTGTAAAATGGGACTTAAATAACAATGTTGTGGTAATGAGATTATGCAGACTAGGTGTTTAGCATAGTGCCTAGCACATCACAAGTACTCACTCGATGTTAACTCAGCCTCTGCTTTTTTACAGCAGTTAAAACAATTCTCACACTTGTATATTGATTCTAACTAGCAAGGCCTTGGGTGTTGGATGAGGCCTCTTCTCCAGACCTGGTGGGAAAAAATGACTGTTCCCCTCTTTTGCCTTGAATTACCTCTTTCTTGCCATTGAAGTAGCAAGATGCATGAGGCTGATAGACGAATGTGGGTGGAAAGGTATTGCCGTTGGGCTTGTGTAGGCACTGGGGCTCAGGCCTGCCTGCCAGTGGCAAGAGAGCCCTTGGTCCTTGCACACATGGGCTACTTTACACATTGGGTTTTGTGGCCAAAATCTCCTGTTATTGTCTTGTTTCTCATGAGGACTTTGAAGGGGATGCTTGGCTCTGATAGACTTCAGGTTGGGAATTCTAAGGTCCTAGACATCTTTCTTAGTCTCTTGTTCCTAGGGATCCAACCAGTAACCACTGTCCTACCTTGCTCATGCTGTTGTCTTCACCTCAGATCCCTTCCCGCTTGTCTCCATCTATCAAAACTCTAGACCATATTCCAATACATTGCCCTTGTCAGAACTAATCTTTCCCTCCTCTGGGCTCTCAGAGTAACTTCTGCACTGTATTATACTACACTGAAAATATTTCATGGGCAGGGACAATGACATTCATATTTTTTTATCCCTAGAACTTGAAAGTTTTAAAAATTATGCTACTCTAGTGGTACAATAAATATTTTTTCCCACTTTGGGGCTAAAGTGTGTATCTGTCCTTCTCCTTCCCTAGGTTACCTCCCTGATGCCCAGGATCAGGTTCCACTCAGAACCTGAGTTTATGTCTTCTGCAGAGCTTATTTAGCCCAGAGCTCTCACCTTGCAGGCTCTCTCTACATGTGTGCTAAATTCTATAGATTAATGTGAATATTTGATACTGTTATTGTCTTTGGGTTGGGCTATCTGGGGGTTACCCTAGGCTAAATTCATGGGCTATCTCCAACATACAAACGATATGTTACAAAAGCTTATTTAAAAATTAGAACCTATTATTTCTATTGGAAAAATATTTCTGATCAAAACTTCTTTTCTTCCTGGTTCATTGTGAAGGAAAAAGTAGGCTAGCAAATTCTTTCAACCCTTCAATCCCTGAGCCTATAACTCTGGGATCTTCTTATTCACTTCGAGTTAAAGGGCAAAAAAAACTAAGTACTAACGGCTGACCCAAGGCAAAACAAAAGAGAGAGAAAGATTCACTGACATTTCAGAGATCCATCCAGACTCAGAGTTTCCTTGATATTTTGTTATATCTAGAGTTGGGACTTAGGGGCAGGAGCAGAGCAGATCCAGGTGATGTAAGTCCAGAGATGTAATTGGGACTGGGATGTAATGAAATCAGCTTTGGGCTTGGGGACAGCGCACCAGAGAGACAGCAGTAACCTGGGGAATTCAGCTTCCCCTTCCTCCTAGTGATGACTAATCTGGCTTTAGGTAAAAAGTTGGGACCAGAATTAAGAAGAACTGAAGGTTCCATGCAGCAACAGGCTCAAGCTTCCACACAGGAGAAAGGAGAGCAGTTCATTTATTAACAGTTATATTTTGAGTTATTTTGTGCTGGCACCGTATTAGGTACTGGGGATGTAGCAGAATGCACAAAAATCTCCAAATTTGCATTCTGGTAGGGATAAATAGACAATATGCATATTTTTTTAAGTAAAATTAAAATTAAATTAAATTAAAAATTAATTAAGTAAAATTCCCAAGAGAATTCAAAACATATGTCCACAAAAAAATGTGTGCACAAATGTTCATAGCAGCATTATTCATAATAGCTAAAACATGAAAATAACCCAAATGCCCATCAATTGAATGAATAAACAAAACTTGGCACATATATGCAATGGAATATTATTCAGCCATAAAAAGGAATGTAGTTCTGATTGTCCTACAACATGGATGAACCTTAGAAACATTATGTTAAGTGAAAAAAGTCACAAAAAACCATGTATTGTATGACTCCATTTATATGAAATGTCCAGAATTGGCATTTCTATAGAGATAGAAAGTAGATTAGTTGTTGCTTAGGGGTAGGTGGGGATGAGGTTGAGGGGAAATGGGGAATGACCGCTAATGAGTATAAGGTTTGTTTTTAGGGCAATGAGAATGTTTTGAAATTGATTGGGATGATAGTTGCATTGACTGTGGTTTGTTAATTAAATCGCACTTAACAAAAATAAATTTATAGCATGTTATATGGTAATAAGTGTTATGGAGAATTTTTAAACTATGGGGGTTAGAGCAGGGATGGGGGAGTTGTGGAGGGTGGGGCCATACAGGGTGCCAAGGAAAGGTCTCACCAATAAGGTGACATTTGAATAAAGATCTGAAGAAGGTCAAGAGGAAAATCTGGGACTTTGACAGCTACAAGGGAAGAAGAGTTTTTTCTATCTCCCAGTCATTCTCAAAGGTCAATTCATTTATAAGGAACATAGCTAAATAAGGAGTAATCACAATTTTAGAAAGTCTTTAATACTATTAACATATTATTTTTGTATTTCCCTACATGTTAATGATTTTAAAAAAGCTTTCATTGGTCAGAAAACACTAAATGAGCAAGTACATCATGGGGATTTAGGAATTATGGAAGTTTGGCATTGGTGGCGATTTGGTTTTTATTCTTTTGGAGGTGCACACAAGAGAGCGCTGAGAAATGTAGTTGTATTTATTTTTCCTTTTGGTTTTCTCAATTGAACAAATAAAAAAGTATTAATAATAAAAAGTCAAGTTGTAAATTTATTCCCAAATAATTTATTTTTTCTCTCCTGGGACATTAATTTTTTCTCTCAACTCTATAACCTTGATTTTATAAATAAATAATCTGAATGGTGCAAAGACACAGGAGCAGCTCTTTGAAGCATGTATCTCCCCATTTTGACCAGACGAGGGCACTAAAGAGCTTTTGGGCTGTTTAAGGGTCTCAATCCCAAAGGGCTGGGTGGAGCCTGAAACATTCCTTTAGCTGGGTGCAGCTCCGGACCTGACTCAGAAGCAGACTGCACACCACTTTGCTAAGGGACAAGCTCAGACATATTTTTCTGATGTCTAAAACTTCTGTAACCTCTACCATAATATTCTGCTAAATCTTTAACCTTTGACCATGGATCTAAACTTCCTGATACTTGTTTTGTGTTCTGCTTTTGTTTTTGTTTTTAGCTATTTTTGAGGGAAATACAGGATTTTAATTTCATTTTACATAAAACCACTCAAAAGTAAAGAATTACCAAACATATTTAAGGGCACATGTACTCCACTAGAGAGAGTCAATAGAAGATACGGACAAGGCACAGCCTAGAGCCACTGACTAGCCTGGTAAAAAGCCAATGGCACAAACTTTCCTTAATAACTAGTTGAAGTCTTACATTTCAAACTTGATAGTAAAAGACACTAACGATAACAACAGGTGATTTGCCTATATTTTGGCAGGTACATATATATCTAATAATAGGGTAAACATATTATAAATTGACCAGTATAGTGAGTTTCTCCTTTTGATAGAAGTAGAAATTGCCATTTAAGAAAGCATGGAGACATTGAAAATTTTAAATGCTTATAACTTCATTCCAGCAATTCCATCTCTAGAAATCAGTCCTGTAGAAATGCTTGCATTGTGCACAAAGATATAAAATGCTTAAAATAATGATAATAGCAAAGCATGTAGCACTTATTACATACCAGGCACTATTCCAAGAACTTTACAAATATTAACTAATTTGTCCTCAACAATCTGGTGGTCCCCATTTTACCGATGAGAAAATTGAGGCAGAGAGAGGTTAACTAACAGCTATGAAGTGGTAAAGCCAGAATTCAGATGCAGGCAGTCTAATTCCAAAGTCCATGCACTTAACCACAAGGATATTTACTGTAGCATTGTTTATTATAGTGACAAACTGTAAATAACTTATCAATCTTGTTAATGGAGTAGTTACTGTGATACATCCATATAATCAAATGAAGTCAATCTAGATGAACTGAAATGGGAAGAACCCCAAAGACATTGTGAGAAAATGGAGGGAGGAGGGAGAAAGCAAGTCTCAGAATAATACATGCAATATTATCCCATTTATGGTTTTTTATTAAATACTCATAGTTGGACATAGATGCAAGCATAGAAAAAAGGTGGAAGAATACGTATCAAACTGTACTAGCTGTTACCTTTGGAGAGGAGTGGTATCAGGGATGGAGATAGCTGTGAAAAGGAAATTTCATGTTTTACCCTGTATGATTCTGGATTACTTAAATATTTTTAAATAAAATATATTTTTGTACTACTTGCACACCTTTTAAAAAACAGTAACATCCTTTAAAAGAAAAAAAATTATATTGTGTAAAAATAGAAGGGAATCTTAGCTTGCAGTCCAATCAACCCCTTCATTTCACAAGTGAGGAAACCAAGGTAATAAGACGTAAAATCATGGATGCACTGTTGTGTACAATGGCTGAGCTAGGGCTAGAGCCTGCCGGCCTAACTCCTGGCCCGGATTCTTTCTGTTACACCACTTTGCCTTTTTCTCTGGTAAATCCTTTAAAAGTGGTTTATGTACTTTCTTAATATGATTTCACAATTACATTTTATTTCAGAGATTCATAATTATATACTTTTGAAAAGTTTTGGAAGAATATGTAATGACAGTTTTAGTTTCCCAGGCTGCTTCAGCAAATATGATGAAATGGTTCAGCTTAAATACCGGGAATTTATTCACTTATGGTTTGAGGCTGGAAAAAGTCCAAATCAAGTCATCATCAAGGCAATGCTTTCTCCCCAAAGACTATGGATTCTGGGCTGGCTGCTGTGATCCTGGTCCTTAGTTTGTCACATGGCAAGACACACAGCGGCACCTCTGGGTTTCACTGATGTTCAACTGCCAGCTGCTGTGTCTGTGGCTTTCTCTCTCTCTGTCTGAATTTCATTTCACATATAAAGCCTCCAGTGATAGGATTAAGACCCATCCTGATTGAGGTGGGTCACATCTTAACTGAAGTAGCCTCATCAAAAGAGTTCATACCTACAGGAATGGATTAAATTTAAAAACAAGTTTTTCTGGGTACATACAGCTTCAAACCACCACATTCCACCATCTGTACCCCAGAAAGATACATTCTTTCACATATAAAATACACTCATCCCATCAAAACCTTAAGTCATTTCAGTAACAATACTAGGTAGTCTCGTCAAAATTGGTTATGGATGTGGTCTCTCCTGGAGTACAATTCCCCTCTGTCTGTGGACCTGTAAAACCTAGAGAATAAGTTTTCTGCTTCCAATATACAATGGAGGGATAGGCATAGGATAAAAATTTCTATTCCTAAAGGGAGGAATTGGAAGAAAAATGTGGTCACAAGTCCCAAACAACTCCAAAACCCAGCATGGCACACTCCATTAGATTTCAAGTCCTGAGAGTCAACTATGGAATGATATTTTGTCCTCTGGGCCTGATGGAGTAACTGCCCCATCCCTTCCAAATGCTTACCCAGGGATCATGCTCTCCTTGAACACTGGGGTGAAGGCTCCACCCTCTCAGAACATTGGGGTGGTGGCCAGAATCTCTGCAATTCCTGGGGCATAAGCTCCACCCTTTCAGAACTATAGGATAGCAGCATTCTTTCTGAACAGTGGGAAGGAAAGCCTGCCCTCTCCAAGCACCAGGATGGACTCACTCTTTCCACATAAATGGGTGGATCCACTCTCTTGGCCCAAGAACTTATCTTCTCTCCAGACCTCAGCTTCAATTGTTCTGCCCTTGAAGTGACTTTTCCTTCCTCCTGTCCCTTTTCTGTCTCTTTTAGGCCAGTCAATATTCTATTCATTTGGATCTCACAAAAAAAAACTTGTCTGTTTTGCATGTAGTACACAAGGGTCCAAACCATCAGACAAAGTAACTTTCCTCAAATTCTTTCTAGATAACTGTTTCTAATCTTGACTTGCCCTGAATGGCTGACTGGATCCATGTTCAGTTAAACCCTCACATGGAGAACTATTCTCTGGAACTTGCTTTTCAGAAACTCAGAAATTTCCAAACCATCAATTTATGGTTTCTCTGTCCCCAGGAGTTCAGTTCTCAGATTATCGTTTTCCTCTCACATTTTACTACAAGCTGCAAGGAGAAACCAAGATGCACTTTACACACTTAGGTTGGAAATCTACTCAGCTAAATTTCTAAGATTATTACTCTCAAGTTCTGCCTTCCATCTGACATCAGAACTCAATTTTGCTAAGTTCTCTGCCAGTTTAAAACAAGGATCACCTTCCCTCCAGTTTCCAATAACACATTCATCATTTCCTTTTAAAGCCCCATCGGAAGTACCTTTAGTATCCATATTTCTACCAACAGTTCTTCAAAGCAATCTAGGCTTTTTCTATCTAGCACCTCACAATTTTTCCAGCCTTTATCCATTACCCAATTCCAAAGCCATTTCCACATTTTTAGTATTTGCAATAGCAGCAGCCCACTCTCCTGGAACCAAAATCTGTTTTAGTTTCCTAGGCTGTTCTAGCAAATATGATGAAATGGTTCAGCTTAAACACCAGGAATTTATTAGCTTATGATTTCAGGCTGGAAAAAGTCCAAATCAAGGCATCATCAAGGAGATGCTTCCTCCCTGAAGACTGGCTTCTGGGCTGAGTGCCATGATCCTTGGTCCTTATTTTGTCACATGGCAAGGCACATGGCGGCATCTGTGGGTTCCACTGATGTTCAACTCTGGCTGCTCTGTCTGCAGCTTTCTCTCTCACTGCCTGAATTATATTCCACTTATAAAGGACTCCAAAAATAGGATTAAGACCCATCCTGATTGAGGTGGGTCACATCTTAACTGAAGTAGCCTCATCAAAAGGTTCTACTTACAATGGATTCATACCCACGGGTTGGATTAACTTTAAGAACATGTTTTTTTTGCAGTAACAGCTTCAAACCACCACAGCCATCATTCATTCAACAAATATTTATAAATCGTTATTTATTAGATCTAATAACTATGTATTACTAAATAAATATTGATTATTATGTGCCAGTCACTGAGAATACGCCTGAGAATATAACACTGATCAAGATAAACACAGTTGTTTCTCTCAAGAATTAAGAGAAAATGTTCACCACAGAAGCATATATGAAAAAGGATATATGAAAAATATGAAGTTGTATTTGCTAGGAGAAAATGCAAAAAATGGTAACAGTTATTATCTCAGAGGGGTTAGGGATAAAAGGTTTATTTTAAAATCTTTAAATATATCTTTTTTTTTTTAAGTTTTACAATTTGCATGTATTAATTTTTAACAATCAAAAAAAGTATTTTAAAGAATCAAATAGAAGCTTCTTGTTTAAATTTTGAAGCCTATTGAATTATATGAAAAGAGAAGTGGGTCATTATACTAAAGGAAATGAAATGTTTCCTGGGGAAAAGAAGGCTTGAAGGTTGGGCAATCTCCTCTATTCCTGATACTGAACCATAAGTTTATGGGACTCCCAGAGAAAATGTTTCTGGGGGACTTCTGGAAAATGCCCTGGGGGTCTAGGGAGCATCAGGGGTAAGTTAGTATTGAAGAGTGGTTGAGTCCCCAGGCTTTGGAGACAAACTGCATGGATGCAGAGTCTATAGGAATTGGACTTAGTATTTACTAAATCTATTACTTCATTTTCCAAATCCCTTAAAAGTAAACCCTTTCTAGCTATGTGACCTTGTGAAATTTATTTTCCTCTCTAACCTCTATTTCCTCATCTGTAAATGGGGGATAATAATAGAACTCACATCATTGGGTGATCATGAAAATTAAATGAGATAATGTTTGTAAAAACTGGTTGGCATATAGTTGAGGTTAGTTTATGTACTTGCTGCTAAATTCAGCAGCAGAATCTAATTCTAAACCCCCGCCCCACACACACAATCCACGTACCCGTACATACCCACACACTGAAAAACACAGACTATACTATAGAGAAAATGTCTTCAGTACCATTTCAAGAAGTCACACAAATTGTTAGCTCATTTCCCTACCAATTGGAGTAACAATAGAATAACCTTAAATATTAAAATACAATAATAAAGAGAAAATGACATACTAGAAGTGATTATTTTCTTTCACATTGTTTCTTATTTTCTTTCCTTTGTGTCCATAGAAATTGGTCTTAATATTTTACCATAGGCACTGCTTCATTTTCCAAATCCCTTAAAAATAACCAATAACGGCGGGACTCTGAAGAAAACTGGCAGTGTAGTGATGCGAGAAGGCTTAGCTTGAGTGCCAGTACTCCCAATTAAGCAAAGGCCCGGGTGCTGCACTAACAGGTGATCAGCAGAGCTATCCAATTTTAAGGGATCATATGTGCTTGGACAATGAGGACATCTTCAGCACCCATGATGCCTTAATCTCACGCATTGTCCAGCACCAGAAGTGTGGCACGTTGGCATTTTGATATTTGAAAAACTATTTGTCAGAGACCTTGCCTTTATATAATAATACAAAGCCTGCTAGATTGTGAAGGAAAGCAAAACAGTACATTAAATGTATGGTGAAATCTTAGGATCATTTTCCAACAAGTAGGCCTCACTGCTGAGAGTCATCTTGCAACCAGGAGGGAAACAGTCTGGGTGCAAAGCCAGCACTAATAAGGGAAGAAGAAAGCAAGCCAGAGCCCTGATCCAACTATGCCTGATGCTTGGGACTACTTCTGGACTCTTCAGTTATACAGACCAATAAATCCCTGTGTTTTTTGTTTTTTGTTTTTTGTATTTTTTTACCTCATGAGCAATAATGGATATAAGAGTGCAGCAACTAGGGCAGTATTTGGTAGAATAAATGTTTCCTACTTTGGCTTTGTCTTAGAATCAAATTTACAGAGCTTAGACTTTTGCAGAATTAAACCAAAGTTGTAACAGTAGTATGTTTGTTTCCTACCACCAGGAATTCCAAATCCTATTTCTTTTAGAATACTCTTTTACTCAGATTCATTTCATGGGTTTAAAAATATATGCCATAACTATGTTTTAATGGTGAACTCATTTAAAAAGTGAACTCTGGTTGCAGGTTTGGAAGGCAGACCAAGTGAAGGTATTACTGCTGGATGAGGACAGGAGCTCTAACTGAACTGAATTGCCAGATGCGGGTTAGCCAAGGGACTTAGGGTCCATGGGAACTTATGTGAACAGCACTATTTAAGGGAATAACTCACCCAACTTTTAACTGTACATTTGTTGCTGGAGGCAACATACTTAACACTGAGGAAAGGGGAAGTGAGCTAAATTAGAGATAAGGAACAGCTTGACTTAAACATAATTTCCCATACCTTTCTCTTTGATCTTAGAAAGAGTAAGAGAAAAGAAACGAGCTAGTGAGAGGTGAATGAGAAGAACAGTCATATCTTTTCCTCATAAATGCTGAAAAACGTGAACCACTGAATGTTTTGAACTGGCTTTTGCCTATTTAGATAATAAAAACCACTTTCAGGCAGCTCAGGGAAGAATATAGCGATGAGGAATTGCAAGGCCTGTTCAAAACAGGTTTGTCTTATTTGTCTTATAAATGTAATTCATTTTATCTTCCTAGTCTTGGAAAGTTAATATCTTCCTAAAGAGCCTAGCTTAGTATGAGAGGGTAACTAAAGGACTAGGAAAAATGGAATGATTTCAGGTAGAATGGTTTGGGGTGGGTTGGGACTCCCTCACACAAAACAAATGAAGAGTTCATTGCATTCACAATCAAGTGCATCACCCCAGCCTACCATCTAAAGCACTCGGTAATTTGGCCCAGACCTCCTTTTTTAGCCATGTCTTCTGCTAATTTTTTTTTTTTTAATCCCATACAAATACCTGTGGCTCCTCTCATGCTGTTTCTTACCTCTGGGCTTTTGTTCAAACTGCTTCATTCCTCCTTGGAATGCCCTTTTCTTCTCCATTCTCCCAAAATGTGCTCATCAATTTTATGCTCTTTATTTGAGGCAAGAATCTATATTACCATAGTATTTTTCCATATACCCATAGTATACACTTATTGTGCTCTGTCTTGAAACACAGTTATTTATGTGGCTTATCTTCTCCTCTTGGTTTCCAGCCCATATAGTGCAAGGGCCACATCTCTTTCACCTTTGAGCCTCCAGCTATGAGCTTTGCACATAGTAGGGGCTCAGCACATTCCCATTTCCTTATAATTTTGTACTACCTATAATAATAGTTTACTCTTTTATCTATTCAAACACTTTTAAGAGCTTTACATATATTGACACATTTAAAACTCACAACTCAGTTATGATAGATTATCATTATTATCCCCAGTTTAGAGTTGAAGAAATTGAGAGATTAAGTAAATTGTCCAAGGTCCCACAGCTAATAAATGATTTGAATCCGAGAAGACTGGTTCCAGAGATCATGCTCTTAAACACTAGGAGGTGTATGTACAATCACCATCTGTCTTACTTAGAGACTTTGATAAGCCACACTTTGTACATAGGATTCTAGAGGTTTGATGTTACTTGTTCTGGATTAGGAGAATTTGATTGAACACAGCTAAGTCTATTGAAAATTGGATGCTGTTCAAACAGACATTTCCTGTGTTTTCAGGCTGCATGGGACTTTTGATCATTCTTGCTATGTCTAGGAAACCTCTGGCTTCATGAATCCTACTTCCCCAAGATAGAAACTTGGAAAACTCAATTCCCCTGGATCCTTTGCAGCTAGGGCATAGGTATGTGAGATCTTCCTTCAGAAATTACATGAGGAAACAGGCTCTGTGCAGGACATCCATTTTGCAAACAAGTGGAAGTACAGGGGATGGCTGTGGTTATAAGGTTGAGTTCCTCATCCAGGGGTTAGCTTTGGTGGAGCCAGCAGTATGGGCACTGTAAAGTCAGTCCCTGGCAGTAAGGCCCATGCTGTGCCCTCAGTGTGTGGACAGCAGAGACAGCAGCAGTAGTGGGTTCTTTATTAGGCCTGTTCTGCAGGATGCTTTCAAGTGTCATTTCTGGAAGCGTAGCCTCAAGCCTGTCTCCTCCAGTCCTCCCACTGATTCCATGAGCTCCCCCAACATCCTTTTTTTTTAATAGCTTTATCAAGATATAATTTACAGACCACAAAATAGACCAGTTTAACCCAGTATACTTTTAATAAATTCCTTTGAATAATCTGCCAGAGTCAGCATCTGTTGCTTGTAACTAAAAACCGTGATTGTATTTATATCATAAAGTGGTATGGCATTTTCTTTGGGATTTTTTTTGTTGCTATTATTATTTTTTTTGTTAAGCTATTTATCAACCTCTTTTACTTCATTTGTTCAATTGTATTTCTTTGGCACATTTAACCACACCCATGAATGATATATTTTGAAAACATGGCTTAAGTCAACATTAAATTGGAACTGTTTTTAAGGATCTCTACCTCTCTGACCTATCTGATGCCCATGGCTTTAACTCTTGGGGCTAGGAGGCTACTCTCTATTATGCTTGAGATGTTTGTTGTCACTGCCTTTTAAAAAATATATATATATATATATGTATTTTTATAGTGAACTTTAAGATATATACATAACAGTGATAACTTTCAAAATACGATTTCACAAATAGTTAGAGAGCAAATTTCAAAGAATGTCATGGGTCACAGTTCCACAACTTCAGCCATTTCCATTATTGTAAAATATAACATACATGCAGAAAGGTGTCATCTCTCAACAAGCAGTCATATAGGTAATTTCAAAAATTGTTACAGATTACAGTTTCCACAGTTTCAGTTCTTTCCTTATTATGCAATACAAGGTATATACAGAAAGGTGAAGCCCTTCAAGGAACAATTCAATGAGCAGCTATAGAGCACATCCCAAAGGATGCTATGGGCTACAGTTCTACCATGTCATTTATCTCCTTCCAGTCATTTCAACACCCCAGCATCCAAAAATATATATATAATTATATAAAGTTTCAGTATTCACAGACCTTTGTTAAATCTTACCTGTCTGTTGCTGCCCCTTCCTCTTGCTTAATCTCTTTCTCTGTCTTTAGGGGTGTCTAGGTAGTGAGCACCCTAATTTGTACATATTGAAAGGGCATGTAGACAGTATGGGGAAGGGGCCACATCTGATAGTTGATCATAAAAAGGCTGTTGCCTCTGAGTTTTAGGACTTGTCTGGCATAGGAACACTCTGGTGGATTTAAGTTTCTGAAAGATAAAACTTAGTGAGTGCATCTTTTAAAGAATCTCAGGTAGGGGCCTAGGTATTTGGGGACTACTTTTGCTAAGGGCACAGCATACTGTGGCCATTTGGGATGTCTAGCTGGAACTTGCATAAGAGAAACCTCTAGGATAGCCTCTCAACTCTATTTGGGATCAATCAGCCACTGTGACCTCAGCTTGTTACCTTTCTTTTCTATTTTCTTTCCCCCTTTTGGTCAAGTAGGCGTTTTCTTCCCTTGCTACCAGGGCCAGGCTCATTCCTGGGAATCATGTCCCACATCACCAGGGAGATTCATTCCCTGTATCACCCCTTTTTAATGCCAGTTGTTCGTATTATTGTTTTACCCACATCTAATTTGGCAACTATGTAATTTTAACTGATTTCACTTTATCGAGTGTTTCTAAGGCATTCAACTTAGTTTTCTCAAGAACAGTTTCCTTTCTTTTCACTTTCATGCTTTATTGGCTTATGCGATTTTAAAAATTTGCATTACATAAATGCAAATGTAAATGTCATGCTAAAATGTTACAAATCAGGAAAGTCAATTTCTGGAAGCTACTCCTGCCTAACAGGAGTAATATAATATTATAATACCATATATTATAATATATTATAATCTAATATATGACATTGTACACCTCATGAGAGAGTAAGATGGTCCCTTTATCAGCATTGGGAGCTGATAGAGCCACAGATGTATCCTGCGTATCCACAAAATAGAGACTGAGGACCAACTGAAGAGCCCCAAGCAGCTCTTGTACTTTGGCCTGTATTTGAAAATGGACAGATACAGTAAAGAAATGAAGAGTCCTATCCAATACAAGAGTCTAGTATCTAAATGACAGCAAGACTAAATCAGAAATGACAAGCTCCTGGGTGTTTTCTATTAATTTTTTCATCTGAGATTTTAAACCTTAAATCCATTTGCCTAGAAATCTTGCATAAAAATGGATTGATATGAAATCAAAACACAGTAAGACATCATCTGAAAGTGACATTTTATTTTTTATTTTTTTATAATTCAATTTTATTGAGATATATTCACATACCATGCAGTCACTCAAAGTGTACAATTGATTGTTCACAGTACCATCATGCAGTTGTGCATCCATCACCAAAATCAATTTTTGAACCTTTTCATTACCACACACATAAAAGTAATAAGAATAAAAATTAAAGTGAAAAAGAACAATTAAAATAAAAAAGAACACTGGGTGCCTTTTTTTTTTTTTTGCCCCTTTTTTTCTACTCATCCATCCATATACTCGACAAAGGGGAGTGTGATCAACATGGCTTTCCCAATCACATTGTCACCCCTCATAAGCTACATTGTTATACAATCATCTTCAAGATTCAGGGATCCTGGGTTGCAATTTGATAGTTTCAGGTATTTACTTCTAGCTATTCCAAGTCATTAGAACCTAAAAAGGATTATCTATATTGTGCATAAGAGTGCCCACCAGAGTGACTTCTTGGCTCCTTTTGGAATCTCTCAGCCACTGAAGTTTATTTCATTTCCTTTCACATCCCCCTATTGGTCAAGAAGATGTTCCCCATCCCACGATGCCAGGTTTAGATTCCTCGTTGGGAATCATATTCCACATTGCCAGGGGTATTTACACCCCTGGGTGTCAGATCCCACGTAGGGGGGAGGGCAGTGATTTCACCTGCCAAGTTGGCCTAGCTAGAGAGAGAGGGCCACATCTGAGCAACAAAGAGGCATTCAGGAGAGACTCTTAGGCACAATTATAAGCAGGCCTAGCCTCTCCTATGCAGTAACAGTCTTTCCAAGGGCAAGTCCCATGATTGAGGGCTAAGCCCATCAAATCACCAGTCCCCTATGTCTGTGAGCACATCAGCAACCATCAAGGTGGGGAAGCCCAACACCCCTGCATTCTCCCCCAGCAATGTTCACATTAGTGGTAGCATATAATATTTATCTTTTTGTGCCTGGCTTATTTCACTCAGCATTATGTCTTCAAGGTTCATCCAAGTTGTCATATGTTTTACGACATCATTCCTTCTTACTGCTGCATAGTATTCCATTGTGTGTATATACCACATTTTATTTATCCACTCATCTGTTGAAGGACATTTTGGTTGTTTCCATCTCTTGGCAATTGTGAATAATGCTGCCATGAACATTGGCGTGCAGATATCTGTTTGCGTCACTGCTTTCAGATCTTCTGGGTATACACCAAGAAGTGCAATTGCTGTATCGAAGGGTAACTCTATATCTAGTTTTCTAAGGAACTGCCAGACTGTCTTCCAGAGTGGCTGAACCATTATACAGTCCCACCAACAATGAATAAGAGTTCCAATTTCTTCACATCCTCTCCAGCATTTGTAGTTTCCTGTTTGTTTAATGGCAGCCATTCTAATTGGTGTGAGATGGTATCTCATTGTGGTCTTAATTTGCATCTCTCTAATAGCTAGTGAAGCTGAACATTTTTTCATGTGTTTCTTGGCCATTTGTATTTCTTCTTCAGAGAACTGTCTCTTCAGATCTTTTGCCCATTTTTTAATTGGGCTGTCTGTACTAGTGTCATTGAGTTGTAGGATTTCTTTATATATGCAAGATATCAGTCTTTTGTCAGATACATGGTTTCCAAAAATTTTTTCCCATTGAGTTGGCTGCCTCTTCACCTTTTTGACAAATTCCTTTGAGGAACACAGACTTCTAAGTTTGAGGAGTTCTCATTTATCTATTTTTTCCCTTGTTGCTTGTGTTTTGGGTATAAGGTCTATGAAGTGACCTCCTAATACACTGTCTTGAAGATATCGCCCTACATTATCTTCTAGGAGTTTTACAGTACTGTCTTTTTTATTGAAGTCTTTGATCCACTTTGAGTTAATTTTTGTGTAGGGTGTGAGGTAGGGATCCTCTTTCATTTTTTTGGATACGGATATCCAACTCTCCCAGCCCCTATTGTTGAAAAGATTGTTATGTCCCAGTTCAGTGGTTTTAGAGGCCTTATCAAAGATCAGTTGGCTGTAGATCTGGGGGTTAAAAGTGACATTTTAAAGATAAATCCAATCATGCCTTTTCAGCTTTCAGAACTTGACCTAAATCCTCTCATACATAGGTATACCTCTAGAACAAAGGTGCTAGGCCTAAGAGACATATTGAATACACTTTGGAAATTCTTTCTAGCCAGAAAGTGAATAAGGTCAAACAATCAAGCATGGTTGTGGTATTTTTCAGATACCAGCTAAATTTAGCATGGTGCTTTACCTTCTCACTCTTACTCAGTATGAAATGTTTGAACTCACAAGGAGGTATGGAGGAGGATTCTGTTTACTTTCCTGCAGCTGTAAATTTTGGAGGAAGATCAAGTTTTAAAGTTATTTTTCTCATTCTAAAGTTTACTTTTGGTTTTCAAGGACTCCATGGCTTCTTAGGACATTGAGACAAGGCATGTTCATTTTTTTTTTACTGTGAATTTATAGTAACTAATTTGATGGTTTTAAAAAAGACATAGAATAGTGTTGTGTTTGTCAGTAAGCTATTAGAAATAGATTGTTGGTTAACCCTTGCTCCAAGTCTGATGTTTAACTTCTTAAAGTAAACACTTGCAGGTCACAGGAGTGATTCCTTGTAGTTCTTTACATATCATCTCAGTTAGAGAAGTATTAATGGTAAATGACACATTTGATAAGTATATCAGTTCCTCATTTTGATTTAAAAGCCAAAAGTCAATTAAATTTATGAATGAAACCAGTCTCTTAGATTCTAAACTATAAATTCATAATAATTTCATGAAAAATATACCTTTTAGAATTTCAATATGATTGAAATTGTTGACATTCAAAAGTTTGCAGAAGGAAACTATGAACTCTTAAAAAGGTTTTCAAAATGTTTTAAGTTTGTAAAATTTCCATGACATGGGAAAGTGTCTAGTAGTTGCTAGATCTTTGAAATAATCACCTGCAATAAGATTAACACCTCTCAACTAGTTAGGGGGTCAGCCCTAAGCTACGGCTTGTTGGTAAAGGGGCTGTTCATTCATAAAGCTAGACCCACCCAATCAAAGGGGCCCTTGGTGGCTGTTCAGGAGGACTCTGAGCCAAGAAAAAGAGATTGCCTCATTTCCTCAAGACTAAACTTTTGATCAGGGCTCTGTAGCCAAGTTAAAAAGTTAGAATGTAATTTTAAACAAGCCTTTAATGGCAATTTGGAATCCACCACCAAACATCCTCCAATTTAAGGAAGCAAAATAACAAGATAGATTGAGTGGGAAAGAAATTGATGAAGGAAATTCACATTTATAGCTACAGTATACAGAGAACTGTTTTTGACGTTTATCAACAAGGCTGATAAATATTTTACCTATAATAAGAAATTATTTGCTTCGGCAATTTAGAACAATCTGGGGATATGACTCGCCCAACTGTCAAGTTTTTAATGATGAAAATGGGATTGGATTTATAAGGTGCTGGGATAAACAGACACAAAATTGACAAGGTTCTTTCTGCCATGGAGCTTATAGTCTAACAAAGAAGGCAGACTACAAACATTTTAAAAAATTAACTTTTATAAATTGTGATTATAGTTTTGAAGGAAAGAAACTGGGTCTTGAGGTAGAAAAATAATGGAGGGGAACTAAATAGAGTGGTCAGAGAAGTCCTGTCTGAGTTGGGGACTTTTAACTTGAATCTGGGAAAATGAAAAGAAACCACCCAAGGGAAACCTGGTGGAAGGAAAAACGCAGGCAGAGGCAATGCAAGTGCAAAGACCTTGTAAGGAAAAGGGCGTGTTGTAAGAACTGACAGATGGCCAGTGTGCCCAAAGCATCAGGGAACTGGGGGGGTGGGAGGGTGGCATGAAATGAGGTTGTAGAGAAAGATGGGTACAGTTCATATGGGGCAGTTTTTCTCAAAGTTTTTTTTAAAACCACCACTCAAACTAAAAACAAAACAAAAAAAATTTTACGCCTCACTTAGTACTCAAATAAAATGAAATATTCACACAAAACAAAACCTACCTTTATAATGTGTAACACCTATGATACCTATGATAAAGACACAAGGGAATGATAAACACAAAATTCAGAAGGGATGTTACTTTGAGGGGGCTTAAAGAGATGCATTTGGAGTAGGTCATATGGGAATACTTAAAGATTAAACTCTATGTGTTATATATACATTTTGTTATGTATAAAACACTTCATTAGAAAACAGCTATTTAATTCTGTCCGCTGGATAGGCCTAAAGACATTGACTAACCAGTAGCAATAAGCACTGCTAGCATAATTTCCTACCGAAAGGAACTAGAACTCTTTGGGAAAATGATCTATCAGGTATAGGCAGAGAATCTACAGGACAAGCCTTGAAAATTTTGTCATAGATAGCAAGAAGGTTTTGGAATTGCTATGGCTGTGTCAAAAGAACTCAGAAGAAAACTCACAAAGATGGGGAAATTTGAGCCTCAGTAAAGATAAGTACTGCAATGAATTGAAAAATACATCATATATGTTTAATCTGCTTTTCTTATATAAACTGTTACTATTGGTTATACAAATAGTAAATGAGGCAAGGTTTCTCTGTATAGTATTCTAGCTAATAGATGAAGAAGAAATGATAGAATATAACCATTTTGCAACTTATGAATTAATGGATGTAGGCATTGCTCATCAACCACTGCTAACATCACAAAAAAAAGAGGGAGTCAGACATTATGTGCCTTCTGATAGAAGAACACAAACCAGCTATGATGCCCAGGCAAAAGAAATCGAACTTGAATCTGATTATGCCTCTATAACCAACTACCAGTTTACAGGAGATTTACACAGAACAGAGGGAAAACACTGTACCACAGGAATGGAATTTGGAAAACCTAACTGCAGAAAATTCTAACAACCCGGTTTTTCAACAACAACAAGAACAACTACAAACTAGCAAAAGAAAATTGATAGCTGGAGGGGGATCCTATAGATTCAAAGATAACTAAAAGATATCTCAACCAATACCAATATGTCAACCTTATTTGGATTCTGATTCAAACATACTACTTAAAATTTTCTAAGAAATATATAAGACAATTAGAAATTTGAATGCTGACTAGATAACTTGATATTACTATATTATTAAGTATTTTTATACTGAGGTTATGTTAAAAATTAATTTTGCACTTAAAATAATTTTGATTTAGGGGTAAAAATTAATTAGAAACAGAGTGAAATTGGGTTAAATAGTGAATTGAAACAGGTAAATGCAGTTTACTGAATGTATTTTATTTTTCTTTATGATTTATGGTTTTTATGTCTTATTTAAGAAAACTTTTGCTCTCCAAGTTCATAACAATTTTCTCCTATATTTTTTCTAGAAGTTTTAAGGTTTTCCTTTTCATATTTAAACCCTTAATCCATCTAGAACTGATTTTTTTGTAATAATGTGAAGATCTAATTTGTTTGTTTGTTTGTTTGAGATATGGATTATCCAATTGCCAGCAGGATCATTTATTGGATAGTTCATCATTTGCCCACTAATTTATAAAGCTTTTTCTACTATATACCAAGTAACAAAATATTCATGAGTTTGATTTTTGGCTTTTTTATTCTGTTTCGTTCATCTACTTTTCCTTTCACAAATCCTCATAATTTGAATTACTATAGCATCAAAATAAATCTTGATGGGGTTTGGGCAACTAAAAGAAGGCTTTAAAAAAAAGTGTTCAAAGCATATTTCTAGAATAGGAAGGAATTAGATAGAGGAGGTTAAAAAAAAAAAAGGCCATAAAATACTACACTACAAATCATCTATAATGGCTCGTTGTCATTTTTAGTCTTTAGAGTGAAATTAAAAACGATTTTTCACAGAGTAGGATTTGTTCTGGGACAAACTGAACATCAGTGCTGCAACTAAAAATGAAAAGAGAATTCATACTAGAGAAGTCAAGAACTTGCTCTTTTGTACCTAATATGTTTGTGCATGGACTTAGTTTTCATCCAAACATTAATCAGATATTGATTAAGCTTTTGTAGGCAGTGAATATATTATAAGTAAATCACCGAGATGAGATGTTACCTATTTTTTTATCTAAATTGCCTAAGTACAATTTGCTAAATTAAGCATATACTAAACTTGTGATTTGTGAGAAACAGAGGCATTCTGTTTTGAAAGATTTCTAAGTCAATACAATGCATAACTTTTATTAGTAGTACATTTTTATTCCTTAAAGGGAGTTTTGTTTGTTTGTTTAATACATCTGAAAAGAATAAATAGATAAAGAATTGAGACATGAGAAAGCATTGGTTCAACACTAATGGATCTACATTAAGATTTGGGGATGATGGAAAGGATTACCTAAATATTATTAAAAGCAACAGAAAAGGAAACTGCAACCAAAATAAGCTAATAAAATATTAACACTTATGAAGAGTCTTTATAAGACTCTTTCCATGATTTTTTTTTATACTAGGGAGCCTCAACTGACTGCTCTAGGGTTCCTCATATGCAAAACAGAAATAAGGGGAGTCCCCTGACTGGTCCCCATGTTGTTGAGTGTTCTCCCTTCCCCACTTACAACCCTAGCTTCTTAGTGAAGAGGGCCCCCACCCCCATCACTTGACAAGGATGTGAATCATTTCATAAACATCTGTCTTTTAGCACCACCCCCCCCCCATTTCCTCTATATTCCAGGTCCTCAGTTGTGTTCTAGGAACACCATATCATATACTATTAAGCTGCTCATCTTTGCTAAGTGTATGGACAATGACCGACAGGGAAAAAAATTTTTTTAATTATGAACTCAATCCACTTGGTGCATTTCAAAAGGTGCAATACTTTCCTTCATTTATCAGTAAAAGAAGTTAGAAATTAACTTCAAAAAAAAAATTCAGCAAATGGCACATAAATTTCCTTGAAAGTCACAGTCACATATATAGTGCTTCCCAGAAAAGAGGAGGGGCAAGACAGGTTCCAGCCACTTTCACAAATTTCATCAAGTACTGGACTTACTCAAGGGTGGAGAGAAAAGGCAACTTCCAAAAAGTAGTGTGTTATTAAATGAGGCATTTACTATACCCCTTCCTAATTGCACCAGGTGGGGAACATGTTGTTTAAACTAGATCTAGGAAGTAGAATGTGAAATCAATCCATCCTTCTCTATTCAGGGGCTATCTACCACTGGTTAATGAATTTAAAAACAAGACTAAACAAAAACATACACTCCCCAGCCCCCACCCAATCCCCCAAAAAAGGGAAAGAAAGAAAGAAAAAAACAACACTAAGATGTCCCAGATAACTCTCCAGAGTGGAACCAGGGAGAAGCTTCAACAAACCAAATTAGCCTGTTACAGAGTCATCACAAGTATGCCTTCCTTTTAACAACAACAACAACAAAAATTGAAACAACCAACCAAAAACCAGTACTGATCACTTTTCTGATGATACACTAATTTTGGGAGGGGGCAGGAGGGCCATACCTATGGACCTTGTCTCACACAAGTACATGTGGGTAGGTGCGGGGCATTTGTCATTATCGCAAAAACAAATTTTAATTTTTAATTTTTAGTTTGATTTAAACCTTGCTTTTAGTATAATGCCAACACCAGCTGTGCAGAAAGGGCTCTGGAGAGATGTTCCTAGCAGCACACACCTGCGGCTCTCCTTTGGTTCTGGAGGCTCCAGGGCAGCCAATATTGCTTCATCAGATACATTCTTTAGGCCTTTCTGTGTGAGTGAGGACACTTCACATATTTGACAGCCTTTAGGTCATGGGTCAGCTTTTCAGCAATCTCCAGAGGGACAGGCTTCTGTTTGTTCATGGCAAGTTTCTCAGTAGTAGACGGGTCATCTCTGAGATCAATTTGGGTCTCAACAAGCAAGAAAGTAGTCTTTGGACAGTGGTCACTTATCTCACCTACCTACTTTTCTTTCACATTTTCAAACGAGAAAGAGACCACTAAAAACAGACTAGAAATACATCTGCTTGTGGATAACTCAGCAGTCATAATCTGGCATAATCCTCTTGCCCTGCTGTATCAAAAAGTTGGAGAGTATATGGCTCCTCACCAATCATAACTGTGACTGTTTAGTTGTCAAAAACTGTCGGTACATATTCAGGTGGAAATGTATTTGTTGTATAGGATATCAGGAGACATGTTTTACCAAGGGCATTATCACCCACAACAATGTACTTAATTGTCTGCATCACTGAAACAGTTTAGTATCCACTTTAAATATTACAAATTTGCTGTTGACCTCAGCTTCTCTGCCAGGGCATTTATTAGTAATACTTTTAAAAATTGCTCACAAATATCTTAGACATGATCTCGATTTGAAACTACAGTTTCACTTTTTTTAATTAAAGAAATTATAGGTTTACAGCAAAATCATGCATAAAATTTGTAAAATACAGAATTCACATGTATCACACTCTTAACACTTGGTACATTGTTATAATTCATGAAACAACATTTTTATAATTGTACTATTAACTATAGTCCATTGTTTACAATAGAGTTCATTGTACAGTCCTATGTTTCTTTTAAAATTTTTATCTAGTAACATTCATACAATTTAAAAGTTCCCCTTTTAACCACATTCACATATATAATTCAGTGCTGTTAATTACTTTCACCATGTTGTGCTACCGTCACCACCATCTATTACCAAAACTTTATAATCAACTCAAATAGAAACTCTGTATAACTTATGCATTAAATCCCCATTGCCTACCCCCAGCCCAGTCCCTGGTAACCTATATTCTAGACTCTGACTCTGAATTTGCTTATTCTAATTGTTTCCTATTAGTGAGATCACACAATATTTGGCCTTTTGTGTCTGACTTATTTCCCTCAAAATAATGTCTTCAAGGTTCATCCATGTTGTTGCATGTATCATAACTTCATTCCTTTTTACTGCTGAATAATATTCCATTGTATGTATATACCACATTATATTTATCCATTCATCATGATGGACATAGGGTTGCTTTCATCTTTTGGCAATTTTGAATTATGCCACTATGAACATCAGTGTGTGAAAAATTGAGCCCTTGCTTTCAATTCTTTTGGATATATACCTACAAGTGGGATTGCTGGGTCATAGGGTGTTCAGGTTTGCTAATGCTGCCATTATGCAAAATGCCAGAAATGGACTGGCTTTTATAAAGGAGGTTTATTTGGCTACAAATTTACAGTTCTACAACCATAAAAATGCCCAAACTAAGGCATCAATAAGAGGATACCTTCACTTAGAAAAGGCCAATGGTGTCTTCTTTCATCTGGGGAGGTTCCAAAATGAATTTCTCCAGAATGTCTCTGGGTGCCTCTTAGCTTCTTCGGCTCCTGTGCATCCAAGCGTCAGGGTCCTCTCTTAGCTTCTCCAGAGCAAACTCCGGACCAGCATCTCCAAATGTCTCCAAGCATCTCCAAGTGTCAGCATCAGTGTCAGGTCTTAGCTTCTCTCCAAAATGTCCCTCTCAGCAGCTCTGAGCTCCTTCTGTTTATGAAATCTTCTATAGGACTCCAGTGATTAAATCAAGACCCACCCTGAATGGGTGGGGTCCATATCTCCATGGGAATAATTTAATCAAGCATTTCACCCACAGTTGATTGAGTCACATCTCCATGGTAGCACTCTATCAAAAGATTCCAACCTAATCAACACTAATACGTCTGCCCCCATAAGACTGCATTAAAGAACATGGCTTTTTTGGGGGGACATAATATATCCAAACTGGCACATATGGTAATTCTATACTTAGCTTTCTGAGGAACTGTGAAACTGTCTTCCACAGTGGCTGCACCATTTTACATTCCCACCAGCAATCAATTAGTTTTCCTATTTCTCCATGTCTTCTCCAACACTTGTAATTTTCAGTTTTTTTAATAGCAGCCATGCCTAAGATATTTGTGAGCAATTTTTAAAACTACTACTAATAAATGCCCTGGCAGAGAAGCTGAGGTCAACAGCAAATTTGAAATACTTAAAGTGGATACTAAACTGTTTTAGCGATGCAGACAATTAAGTGTGTTGTTGTGAGTCACAGTGCCCTTAGTAACACGTCTCCTGATATCCTGTACAACAAATACATTTCTATCTGAATATGTACTGACAGTTTTTGACAACTAAACAGTCACAGTTATGATTGGTGAGGAGCCATATACTCTCCAACTTTTTGATACTGCAGGGCAAGAGGATTATGCCAGATTATGACTGCTGAGTTATCCACAAGCAGACGTATTTCTAGTCTGTTTTCAGTGGTCACTCTGTCCTCGTTTGAAAATGTGATGTCTAATTGTGGTTTTGATTTGCATTTTCTTAATGGCTAATGATGTTGAGCGTCTTCTCGTGTGCTTTTTGGCCATTTGTTTATCCTCTTTGGAGAGATATCTGTTCAAATCTTTTGCCCATTTTTTAATTGGGTTGTTTGTCTTTCTATTGTTGAGTTGTAGGATTTCTTTATATATTATGAAAATTAAACCCTTATCGGATATGTGGCTTCCAAATATTTTCTCCCATTGAGTAGGTTGTCTTTTCACTTTCATGATAAACTCCTTTGATGCACAAAAGTTTTTAATTTTGATGAGGTCCTATTTATCTGGTTTTTATTTTGTTGTTTGTGCTTTGGGTATACAATCTAAGAAACCACTGCCTAACACAAGATCCTGAAGATGGTTCCCTATATTTTCTTCTAGGAGTTTTATAGTCTTGGTTCTTATGTTTGTCTTTGATCCATTTTGAGTTAATTTTTGTATATGGTGTGAGATGGGAGTCCTCTTTCATTCCTTTGCATATGGATATTCAGTTCTCCCAGCACCATTTGCAGAAGAGATTATTCTTCTGCAATTGAGTTGGTGTAGCAGCCTCGTGAAAAATCAATTGACTGTAAGTTAATTTAAACAACCTAAATACATGGAGCCTAGAATAGGGAATGAGATCTTGTAATTCTATATAGCTTATTGTAATACCCTGATACAATCCAGAGTGTGTTGGACAGATAATAAAATGTATAGGCAAAGTCCCTTGAGGGACTGGAGAAAAAATATGGAACTATTAAACTTCCCCACCTGGGGAAATACTGATACTCTCAAGCATTAGGGACTCCCAATTTAATAAGCCAAGCCCTCGACCTTGAGACTTCCTCTTATGAAACTTCTTTCTGTAATGGTGAAGCTAAGCCTACCTATAATTATGCCTAAGAGTCACCCCCAGAGTTCCTTTTGTTGCTTAGATGTGCCCTCTCTCTCTAAGCACAACTCTGCAAATAAACTGATTCCCCTCCCTCCCCCCTACATGGGATATGACTTCCAGGGGTATAAGTCTCCCTGGCAATGTGGGACATGACTCTCAAGGATGAGCTTATCTCTAGCATCATGGGATCGACAATGCCTTCCTGATCAAAAGGGGGAAAAGGATTGTAAAACAATAAGGTTTCAGTGGCTAAGAAATTTCGGAGTTGAGAGGCTATTCTGGAGGTTATTCTTATGAAAGCTTCAGCTAGATATTGCAAATTGCCACTGTATTCCAAGCCCCAACTAACAGATTTCCTGACCCGGGGCTCTATCTGAGGCTCTATAAAAGTGTCATTCACTAAGTTTATTTTTTAGAAACTTAAAACCTCCAGATTGTTCCTGTGCCAGATAAGCCCTGAAACCCAGAGGCACCAGTCTCTCCAAGAACATCAACTAGTTGCATCCATCCCCCAGCCCCATAATGTTGACACTCCTTTTCAACCTGAAGAGTTTAGAATGGTCATTCCCAAATATTCCTGAAGATTGAGAGAAGGATCAAGTGAGAGGGAAGAGTTGTAACAGAGAAGGTAGGATTAACAAATGATTGTGACTACTGAATCATTATATTGGTATTTCTTGTTAGTCTCTAGAGTATTAGAACAGCTAGAAGGAAATAACTGAAATTGTGGAACTGTAACCCATACCATATTTTGAAATTTGTTCTATAACTACTTGTTAAATTGTACTTTGAAATTTATCACTTTTCTGCATATATGTTATATTTCATAATAAAAAATGTTTAAAAAATCAATTGGCCATAGACGCAAGGGTCTATTTCTGAATTCTCAATTTTATTCCACTGGTCTATGTATCTGTTCTTGTGCCAGTACCATGCTGGTTTTTTTTCCTTAATGAAATTTTATTGAGATATAATCACACAACATACAATCATTCAAAGTGCACAACCAACTGTCCACAGCATTGCCACATAGCCATGCCCTCATCACCACAATCAAACCCTGAACATCCTCACCACCCCAAAAAACAAAATGAAAATTAAAATAAAAAAGAATATACAAAACATCCCATTCCCCTCCTCCCCCACTGTTCACCCACATTTCTTTCAATACAGTTCAATTGAGATACATCCACACATCCCACAGTCATCCACAGTGCACAATCAACCACTCACAGCACCATCATACAGCCATGCGTTCACCAGCAGAATCAACCCTTGAACCCCTTCCCCCCTCCAAACCAAAAATAGAAGCAAAAAAGAACACCTAAATCCCTCCACCCCCCCATCCTACCCCACCCCCTATCCAAGCCTCATCCCCACTTTTCCACTCATCTGTCCATATACTGGATAAAGGGAGTACGAGCCACAAGTGCCATGCTGTTTTGACCAATGTAGCTTTGTAATAAATTTTAAAGTCAGAAAGTGTGAGTCTTTGTTCTTCTTTTTCAAGATGATTTTGGCTATTTGGTGGTGCTTACCCTTCCAAATGAAGTTAATGATTGACGTTTCCATTTCTGCAAAGTAGGCTGTTGGAATTTTGATTGGTATTGCATTGAATCTGTAAATCATTTTGGGTAGAATCGACATCATAATATTTAGTCTTCTAATCCATGAGCATGGAATGTCCTTCTGTTTATTCAGATCTTCTTTGATTTCATTTAACAAAGTTTTGTAGTTTTCTGTGTACAAGTCCTTTATGTTGTCAGTTAAATTCATTCCAAGATATTTGATTCTTTTAGTTCCTATTGCAAACAGAAATTTTTTCTTGATTTCCAAGTAAGATTGCTCATTACTAGTGTATAGAAATACTATTGAGTTTTGTGTGTTAATCTTGTATTTAACACTTTGCTGAATTTGTTTATTAGCTCCAGTAGATTTTGCGGAACTTTCTATATATAGGATCATGTCATCTGAAAATAGTGAAAGCTTTACTTCTTCCTTTCCAATTTGGATGCCTTTTATTTCTTTTTCTTGCCTAATTGATCTGGCAAGAACTTCCAGTACTATACTGAATAACAGTGGTGATGGTGGACACCCTTGTCTTGTTCCAGATCTTAGAGGGAAAGCGTTCAGTCTCACTGCTGAGTATGGTGTTAGCCATGGGATTTTCATATATGCTTTTTATCATGTTGAGGAAATTTCCTTCTATTTCTATTTTTCTAAGTGTTTTTATCAAGAAAGGGTACTGGATTTTGTCAAATGCCTTTTATGCATTGAGATGATCATGTGTATTTTACACTTTGTTTTGCTAATGTGGTGTATTACATTAACTGATTTTCTTCTGTAGAATCACTCTTGCATACTTTGGATAAATCCCACTTGATCATGGTATATAATTCATTTAATGTGCTATTGGATTTGATTTGTATTTTGTTGAGAATTTTTGCATGTGTGTTCATAAGAGAAATTAGTCTGTAATTTTATTTTCTTGTACTATCTTTATTTGGCTTTCCTATTAGGATGATGTTGGCCTCATAGAGTGAGTTAGGGAGCTTGCTCTCCTCTTCAATTTTTTTGGAAGAGTTTGAGCAGGATTGGTATTAATTCTTCTTGGAATATTTGGTAGAATTCACCTGTGAAGCCATCTGGTCCTGGGCTTTTCCTTGTTGAGAAGTTTTTGATGACTAATTTAATCTCTTTACTTGTAATTGGTCTGTTGATATTGTCTATTTCTTCTAGAGTCAGTGTAGGCTGTTTGTGTGTTTCTAGGAATTTGTCCATTTCATCTAAGTTTTCTAATCTGTTGGCATATAGTTGTTCATAATTTACTCTTATGATACTTTTTATTTCTGTGGGATTATTAGTAATGTCCCCTTCTCATTTCTGATTTTATTAATTTGCATCCTCTTTTTTTTTTGTTTTTGTCAGTCTAGCCAAAGGTTTGTCAATTTTACTGATCCTGTCAAAGAAACAACTTTTGGTTTTGTTAATGCTCTCTATTGTTTTTTATTCTCTATTTGATTTATTTGTACTCTAATCTTTGTTATTTTTTCCCCTTTGTTTGCTCTGGGTTTAGTTTGCTCTTCTTTTTCTAGTTCCTTCAGGTGTGCAGTCAGGTTTTGACTTTAATTCTTTCTTCTTTCTTAACATAAGCATTTAGGGCTATAAATTTACCTCTTGGCACTGCCTTGAGGCATCCCATAAGTTTTGGTATTTTGTGTTCTTGTTTTCATTCATCTCAAGAGTTTTACTAATTTCTTTTATGATTTCTTCTTTGACCCATTGATTGTTTAAGAGTGTTTTATTTAACCTCTCTGTATTTGTGGATTTTCTAGTTCTCTGTTAACAATTTCCAACTTCATTCCATTGTGGTACAATAAGTTGCTTTGTATAATTTCAATCTTTTTAAATTTCTTGAGACTTGTTTTGTGACCCAACATTTGGTCTATCCTGAAGAACAATCTGTGTGCACTTGAGAAGAATGTATATCCTGCTGTTTTGGGATGCAATGTTCTGAATATATCTGTTAGATCTGTTTTTTATCATATTATTCAAGTTCTCTCTTTCCTTATAGATCTTCCACCTAAATGTTCTAATACATTATGACAGTGGTGTACTGAAGTCACAAACTATTGTTGTAGAGGTGTCAATTTTTGTTTACGGTTTTGCTAGTGTTTGCCTCATGTCTTTTGGGGCACTATGGTTAGGTACATAAATATTTATGAATGTTATTTCTTCTTGGTGGATTGACCCTTTTATTAATATACAGAGTCTGTCTATTGTAACAGCTTTTTTTTTTTTGTTTAATAAATTTTATTTTGAAATAAATTCAATCTTACAGGAACAGTTGCAAAAACAGTACAAATCCCATACATAGAACTCCATCATACCCCGACCCCCCTCCACTGATACCCCATCCATCACATTTAACATCCTGTCACACCATTTCTTTCTTTCCCTCCCTCTCTCCCTCCCTCCCTCCCTCCCTATCTATCATCCATCATCTATTGCTCTGTCTTCTGAACATATGAGAGCAAGCTGCACATATCTTTGAACAAACAATATAATTCACATATACTTTTCCCATGGACAAGAACATTCTTTTATGCAATCTCATTAAGCGCAGCTAAGAAGTTCAAGAAATTCAACATTGATATAAAGCTTATATTCTGTATTTCCCTTTTTTTTTTTTTTCCTTGTGTCCCATCTGTGTCCCTTTGAGCCTCCTCTCCTCCATTCTCAGATCCCACCAGGCTCATCCTTGACATTTAATTGTCATCTATTTAGACTGTCGTTTTTTGTTTTTTTTTATTGTAACAGCTTTTTAATGCAAGTTTACTGAAACATATTTACATACCAGATAATCAAAGTGTACAATCAATGGTTCACAGTATCATCATATAATTGTGCATTCATCACCACAATTTTTGAACATTTTCAATGCTCCAAAAAAATAAATAAATAAAAATAAGAATAAAAATAAAAATAAAATAAAAAAGAACATCCAAAACATCCTATACCCCATATCTCCCCCCTATTATTTACTATTTTTTTGTCTTTATTTTCTTACTCATCTGTCCATATACTGGATAAGGGTGTGTCAGTTGCAATGTTTTCACAATTACACAGTAACACCACAAATTACACAGTAACACCACAAAAGCTGTATAATTATCTTGTAACAGCTTTTGACTTAAAGTCTATTTTGTCTGATATTATTATAGCTACCTCAGTTCTCTTTTGGTTACTATTAGCATGGATTATCTTTTTCCATCCTTTCACTTTCAACCTATTTGTGTCTTTGGGTCTAAGGCGAGTCTCTTGAAAAGAACATGTAGTTGGACTGAGCTTTTTTAAATCCATTCTGCCAATCTGTGTCTTTTGACTGGGCAGTTTAATATATTAACATTCAGTGTTACTACCATAAAGTCAGTACTTACTTCAGCTATTTTGTCCTTTGGTTTTTATATGTTGTTTTAGTTTCCTAGGCTGCTCAAAGCAAATACTATAAAATGGGTTGGGTTAAACAATGGGAATTTATTCACTCACAGTTTTGAGGCTGGAAAAATGTCCAAATCTAGGTATCATCAACACGATGCTTTTCCCCGCAAAGACTGCCTGCCAGGGATCCTTGGCTCCTCTGTCACATGTCAACGCACATAAGTATGTCTGCTGGTATCTTCCTTCTCTTCCAGGTTTCCTTGATTTCAGCTTCTTCCTTCACTGGCTTTCTCTCTCATTGTCTGAATTTCTTTCTTTTATAGAGGACTCCAGTTAAAGGTTTAAGTCCCATCTTGAATGAGGTGGGTCATAACTTAACTGAAGTAGCCCCATCAAAAGGTCCTCCTTACAATGGATTCACACCCATAGGAATGGATAAAATTTAAGAACATGTTTTTCTGGGGTACATACTGCTTCAAACCACCACATATGTCATATCTTTTTTGTCTCTCTTTTCCTTTTTGCAGCCTCCTTTTCTGTATAGTTGATCTTTTTGTGATGTATCTGACTGTCCTCTTTCTCATTTCTGTTTCTGTGTAGTTTTAAAATACTTTCTTTGTGGTTACCCTTGGGCTTGTATTACACAACCTATGTCTATAACCTACTAATTTGAAAAGATACCAACTTAACTTCAGTAACATACACATTCTCTGCTCCTATAGCCCTCTGTTTCCCCATTTTATGTTGTTTTTGTCCCAAATTACCTTTTTATATTTTGTGTGTTCATTATCAGGAAATATGGCTTTTTCTTATTTGACCGAATTCTAATGCTTATAGGAATTAAAGAGTAGAGTTATATATATTAAGGACACAGTACTATTAGGTTTTGCATTTACCCATTTAGTTACCTTTACTGAAGATCTTCTCTTCACACTGTTCCAAATCACTTTCTCCTATCTTTTCCTTTCAACTCAAAGAGCTCCCTTTAGCAATTCTTACAGAGTAGTCCTTTGGAGATAAGCTCTCTCAGTTTCTGTTTATCTGTGAATGTTTTAAACTTTCCTTCATTAAAAAAAAATAATATACAGATTTATTTTCTACATATATGACTGCTTTATACATCTCTCATTTTTTTTTTGTGAAGGTAATTTTCAAAATTTAATGCCTTAAAACCAAAGCAATGATTCATGCATAAAGAAATGGCAGAAATAATTCTTGAAGAAGAAAATACAGAGAAATAGATGTATGATACTAATGTAAATACCTGTAACAAATACGAAACTCAAAAGCCATGCAACATAAAATGGTTACATTTGAATACACAAATTCTGTACAACCAAAAATAAAACAATGAATTAAATGGGAAGAAAACATGCTATTTCATGTACAATGTATGAAAATAGAAGACTGATTTTTTCATCATAAATGAGCCCTTAGGAATCAATACAATGTAACTATTATTTCAAGAGAAATGAAAACAGTCCAAGAAAAATGAGAACATGAAAGTGAAATACAAATGACTATTAATGTGATGATCAAGCTTGACTGCTTTACATTTAGAGGGAATTTTGACCCAAAATGCATATTTTCCTTTTCTTTTGCCCCAGCAGTTTCAAGTCACAGGAATTATTCCAATAAAGTAGTGAGACAAATTCAAAATAATTTACATAGAAGCATGCTCATTGCAGAGAAAATTTGCAGCAAATATAACGATCTATTAAAGAAGGAATATAATCAGTAAATTTACACCTCTTTTACCAAGAGAGGTAAAAGCTATATAACCAAATTAGAACAACGGGCTCAAGAAAGGGTTAAAAGGGAAAATAAATTACAATCCCCCAAAACACTACTTGCATATTGTTTATGAACATACCCCAAAAGAATGTGCAGAAAACCCCATCAATAGCAGATAAAACTGAGGAGTAGAATCAGGAAGAGAAATGACTCTTCAGAAGTAAAAACATTTTACTTTAAAAATTACTATGTCTTCCAAATATATTGAAAAATGATTTTATGACTCAGCTTTCAGAATTTATCCAGTGATAAGTGAGAATTAGAAACATATGCACTTCACACTTTTGGAACCACTGGGATGGAGCCCTCCATTACATCATCCTGAGCTTCTCCAGGTAATAATGTCTCTGTCATTCAGGCTCCAGGGATTTAGTCCAATGGCTCCCCTCTCTCATTTTTTAAATTAGAGAAATCGTATCTTTCACTTTTAATTATTTTACAGAAGTACGAATCACAAGATCCAAGCAAATCTTGCTTACAAAGAGCATAACCAAGAAATGGTGGAGACTGATTTTTAATGGTCTGTTTTGCTGGAAAAAGAATTTTGGGATGGCAGTTTTTCTTTTACTACCTTAAATATATCATACCACTGCCTTCTTGCATCCATGGTTTCTGATGTGAAATCACAACTTGGTCTTATTGAGAATCCCTTGCATGTGACGAATTGCATTTTTCTTGCTGCTTTCACAATTCTGTCTTTGGTATTTGACATTCTGATTAGTATGTGAATCAGTGTAGGTCTATTAGGGTTTATTCTGTTTAGAATAGGTTTCACTTCTTGGACATATATATTTAAGTCTTCATTATCTCAAGTATTTTTTCCTGCCTTTTTTCCCTTTTCTTCTCCTTTTGGGACTCCCATGATGTGTATATGTGTATGCCTCATGCCGTCAATCAAGTCCCTGAGACACTGTTCGATTTTTTCATTTCTTTTCTCTGTTTTTCTAACTGAATGATTTTGATTGTCCTTTCTTCTAGTTTGCAGATTCTTTCTTCTGATGGTTTAAATCTGCTGTTGTATGCTTCTAGTGTATTTTTAATCTCCATTACTGTGCCTTTCATACCTATCACTTCTATGTTTCTTTTTAAAGTTTCTAATTCCTCTTTTTGCTCCCACATTTTATTCATAATATCCTTTATCTCTATATCCACCATTAATTTATTTCCATCCATATTTTCCTCTATCTCCTTGAACTGTTTTAGATGATTTGTTTGAACTTCTTTGATTAATTGTTCCAAATTCTGTGCCTCCTCTGAAGTTTTAATTTGTTCCCTTGACTGAGTCATATCTTTGTATTTCTTAGTATGGCTTGTAATTTTTTGTTGATGTCTGGGCGTCTGATTTTCTGAAGTTGGGTTTTTCCCTTTTGCCTAGGGTTTTATTGTAGATTGCCTATGTGTTAGGACTCTAATTTGATGTGTGGTCCAACTTATACTGGACCTTTAGAGTAGCCTGTGTTTAACTGTTCATATTTTGCACTCTTCTGCACCTGATTCTTGCCCTGGATATGCAGTACAGCTTTAAAGATTGCCTTTGTTTGTGCAATTGTTTAACTCCAGGAAAAGGCTTCTTTTCCTCTGTTCTTTCTTTGGAAATCCTGATCTATTCTGTTTGCTTTTTTGCAGAATTTTCTCCCCAGCTCCCATTTTGTTTAAATTCTCTCCCTCACTAAGTGTCTTCTTTTCGTAACACTTTCCAGTTTTGGAACCTGTCCTGTCCTACAGCAGTTCAGTCCCGTCCCCCCACCCCCCACTTTTTTCTGTGAGGTTTTTGCTTCTAGTTACTTCCCCTTTAGGTATCCCACCCTCGGAGCCAGATGGGGTCAATCCAGAAAGGCCTGTTTTTCACTTAGATAATTCAACAAACAAAGACTGGGATGAGAGCATGCTCCTCTTTCCAACAGTTCTGCTGTGGTCTCTTTTTTTCCTGGGGGCACTTTTGTATGCTGCACTCTTCAGCTGCTTGTGTTCCGCCCCAGGTCTCTGAGGACTTGGGTCCCTGTGCCTGGATATGCATGAGATTCTAACTTGCTGCTGTGAATGGCTCTCGGACCTGCATCTGTGGCAGGAGGGACCCAGGCTGTGCTGCTTTCGATGTGACTCCTAAGCTACATGGGATTGAGTGAGGGGGAGGGGTCTGGACTGGTGGGTCCAGGATGTAAATTATCTACCAGCTTTTGGTGGTTTTTCCCCTTTTTCATTGATTCAGCATTTGTGGAGTCCTTCTCCAGTCTCTGTCATCCTCCAGATTTCCAAATAAGTGAGATTTCTCCTTTTATTAGTTGTTTCTGAGGTAAGACTTTTCCAGGGGATGTCTTAAGTTTCCATGTTGATGATGTCACTCTCTGTAAATCACTTTTTTTTAAATTTTATTTTGAAATAAATTCAAACTTACAGGAACAGTTGCAAAAACAATACAAACCCCATACACAGAACTCCAGCATACCCCGACCCCCCTCCCCCGATACCCCGATCCACCAACTTTAACATCCTGTTAAACCACCATTTCTTTCTTTCCCTCCCTCCTTCGTTCCCTCCCTATCTATCGTCCATCATCTATTACTCTGTCTTCTGAACATATGAGAGCTAGCTGCACACATCCTTGAACAAACGATATAATTCAAGTATACATTTCCCATGAACAAGAGCATTCTTTTATGCATTCCCTTTAAGTGCAGCTAAGAAGTTCAAGAAATTCAACATTGATACAAAGCTTACGTTCTATATTTCCTTTTTTTTTCTTATGTCCCAACTGTGTCCCTTTGAGCCTCCTCTCCTCCATTCTCAGATCCCATCCAGGATCATCCTTGGCATTTAATTGTCATTATCTATTTAGACTGTCTTTTTTTTTTTTTTTTTCACTTGTGGAAACATATATATAGTTTAAATCTTCCCATTCCAGCCCCTCCCTAGCATTCCATTAGTGGGATTAATCACATTTAGGATGTTGCAATGCTATCACCTTCCCAACATCCATTACTAGAAATTTCTCTTCACCCCAAACAGAAACCCTACACTCATTTCTTAACTCCCCATTACCCCTTCCCCCACTTCTCGTAACCCATACTCCACTTTTCATCTCTATGGTCATATGCTCTGATACTTTCTTTGTGTTTACCGTGGGGCTTAAATTTAACCTCTTAAATCTATAACAATCTTGTTTTTCTTTGATACCAACTTCAATAGGACACATAGACTATGTTCCTTTACTCCTCCATTCCCCCACCTTTATGTAGTTCTTGTCAAAAATTACATATTTTACATTGAGTTCAAAACCACTGATTTATCATTATCATTTATGTATTTTAGATACTGTAGGAAGTAAATAGTGGAGTTACAAATCAAAAATACAGTAGTATTGGTATTTATATTTACCATGTGATCTTTACTGGAAATCTTTATTTCTTCATGTAGTTTCAGTCAATTGTTTAGTGTCCCTTCCTTTCAGCCTGCTCAATTCCCTTTAGCATTTCTTATAGGACTGATCTACTGGTGATGAAGTCTCTCAGCTTTTGATTATATGGAAATGTTTTCATCTCCCCCTCATTTTTACCCTCCAGGTTTTTGTGAATTTTCTAGGTCTCCAATGGTTATTGACTTCTATTTGTATTCCATTATGGTCAGAGAATGTACTTTGAGTAAATCCAATTTTTTTTTTTTTAATTTATTGAGGTTTGTTTTATGTCCCAGTATATGGTCTATTCTGGAGAAAGATCCATGATCACTAGAGAAGAATGTGTGTCCCGGTGATTTGGGATGTAAGGTTCTATATATGTCTGTTAAATTTCTCTACATCTCTCCCCCCTTTTTTTGTTTCTCTGTCAGTAGGGCTCCCTTTAGTATGTGAAGTAGGGCAGGTCTTTTATTAGCAAAATCTCTCAACATTTGTTTGTCTATGAAAAATTTAAGCTCTCCGTCAAATTTGAAGGAGAGTTTTGCTGGATAAAGTATTCTTGGTTGGAAATTTTTCTCTCTCAGAATTTTAAATATGTCATGCCAGTGCCTTCTCGCCTCCATGGTGGCCGCTGAGTAGTCACTACTTAGTCTTATGTTGTTTCCTTTGTATGTAGTGAATTGCTTTTCTCTTCCTGCTTTCAGAACTTGCTCCTTCTCTTCAGTATTTGACAGTCTGATCAGAATGTGTCTTGGAGTGGGTTTATTTGGATTTATTCTATTAGGAGTTTGCTGGGCATTTATGCTTTGTGTATTTATATTGTGTAGAAGGTTTGGGAAGTTTTCCCCAACAATTTCCCTGAATAATCTTTCTAGACCTTTACCCTTCTCTTCCCCTTCTGGGACACCAATGAGTCTTAAATTTGGATGTTTTATTTTATCCATCATATCCCTGAGATCCATTTCTAGTTTTTCAATTTTTTTCCCCATTCTTTCTTTTGTTCTTTCATTTTCCATTCTGTGGTCCTCAAGAATGCTGAGTCATTGTGCAGCTTCCTCTAATCTTGTATTTTGAGTATCCGGTGTCTTTTTAATTTGGCCAACAGTTTCTTTTATTTCCATAAGATCTTCTATTTTTTTATTTACTCTTGCAATTTCTTCTTTATGTTCTTCCAGGGTCTTCTTTATGTCCTTTATATCCTGTGCCATGCTCTCATTGTTTGATTTTAGTTCTTTGATTAATTGCACCAAGTACTGTGTTTCTTCTGATCTTTTGATTTGGGTGTTTGGTTTTATCATATGCTTTAAGATTTTCTGTTATTTTTGGCCTCTTGGCATTTGCCTTACATGATAGGGTTCTTTCAAGGTCTATAAAATACCAATCTCTAATTTGTCAGAGCTACAGCTTGGTGGCATACACTTTCTCTAACTAACCAGCAGATGGTGTCCGTGAGTCTCCTATTCCCCTCAAGTCACTTCTCCCCAACTTTGTCTTTGTGGTCTTTGGGTCTGATTCTTGTGGGGTTCAATTGGTGCACTAAATTTGGGTGTGTTGTTGGTGCTGTCCTCCCTGAATGTGGGGCGTGTGTCTAAGTGGTTAGGGAGGCTGGGCAGCTTTAATAATCAAAGCTCCTAGGTGTTCCTGGAGATTTAGGGATGTTGCAAGAGTCCAAGCCTTCACCTCAGTCCCACCACAGATCGTCTCTGCCGCTGACCCACAAGTCCCTGGCACTGGTGCAGGGTCCCTGGGATTTCTGAGTGGGTCCCCCTTCTCAGCCATGCTCTTCCAGGACCTCTTCCGAGGGAAGGCTGCACTACGTCACAAGTGTGTGCTGGCCCTCCAGGGAAGCCCTGGGCCGCCAGGCTGTGCAGGGGCATTCCCAGCCTGCTGTAAAGATTGTTGAATGGGGTGTGTTAATTTCCACCTCTTCGCACAGCTCTGCCTTCCCAGCTCCGGGACAATTAGCTGTGGGTGCACTAAAGGCCACTGTCCACAGCTGATATTGTGGTATGTGTGCAGTGCTGCGGGAACCACTCCTCATCACACTGGGACCCTTGGCACGGCTCTGGGCTATGGATCCGGCCCCAGGCGGAAGCGTCCCAAGCCCGCTGGGGAGATGGTTGCAAGGGGCATGGTTTCTTTCTCCTTTTGGCTCCCCTCTGCTCCCCTGGCCCTGAGACAATCAGCAGTGGCTGTGGGAAGGGCTATCTGCATGCCAGACACCGAGGCATTGGGACAGCCTGCTCCCGCTGTGCTTCACTGCGCAGTTCTCACTATTGTTTCCACAGTCGGTCCCAGGTTTTTTGTTGTTTTTTTTTAAAGAACTAGTCCACCTCCAAATGCCAACCCATGGTTTCCCCACACCGCAGCACAGCTGCTGGACTTTCAGCCGGCTCACTCACTCATTTCAGGTTGCAGGCTCCTGGTTTCACCAAATGCACAGTCCCTGTGGATTTAGCAGACCTTGTCCAGCTGGTGCATCGCTGGAACTTGTGTTCTGGGTCACTTTCTGGCTTTTATCTAGTATTTTTCACAGAGGTGTTTTTTTGCCCTGTCTTACCTAGCTGCCATCTTGGGTTCTCTGTGCAAATCACTTTTAAAGTGTTTTTTAAAAATTATAGAAATGGAATGGCAAAGCAATATATTTAAACTGATAACCAAAGTATAGAAAATTTGGAAAACTGAAGCCCCTCTAAAATTACTCATTGTCTCATTGCCCCAACACAAACTTTACTATTATTTTAGGCATCTTTTTGGGCATATTTCGCCTGAATATATTTTTATTAATAACTTTTTATTGTGCTTTAACATAAACATGGAAAAAATGAGTTATGACAAATTAAATACACTATTAAATCACCTGGTGGAAGTATTAGAATTCTTGCAAATGGTCCCCCTAATTACTAATCTCTCCTTACTCCTAAAAGGAATGACTACCCTGCCTTCTAACACAAAAGATTAGATTTGCCTGTTTTCTAATCTTATGTAAATGAAATTAAACAGTTTTCTTTTGTCTCTAACTTCTTTTAGTCAATTTTATGTTCATTTCACCCATGCAGCTCTATGTAGTAATAGTTGGGTTCATTTAGACTGCCATATAGTATTCTATTGCAGGACTAAATCACAGTTTATTATATTATTTGTGGACATCTGGACAATTTAAGGCTAAATAAGAACAATGGTGCTATAAATAATCCTACAGTTGTCTTTTGCCACTTGTATGCATTAATTTCTGTTGGAAAGATATCTAAAGTATACTTGCTAGGTCATAGGTTATTTACATGTTTAAACTTAGACACTACAAAACAGTTTTCTAAAGTAGTTGTGCCAATCTATTGAAGCCTAAGCAGGGTATGAGGTTTTTTTTTGCACCACATCTTCACCCAACTCTTGCTATTGTCAGTCCTTTGAATTTCAGTGATTAGCAAACAAACCATTCTGGTGGATGATGGTGGTATATGATCATGGTTTTAATTTCATTTCTCTGATGATTAATGTTGAGCACTGCTAACATCATACTTATTGATGAAAGACTGAAAGCTTTCACTCTAAGATCATCAAAATGTTGAGAAGTTCTTTCATCTCTTCCAGGGCTCCTTAATTCATAATTTGTCTATAGACACAAGACCATTTAACCTATGCCACTTGATTGGTGTTTGAAATCCTTGTTGGCGAAACTGTAACAGATGCAAGATAGATTACAAATGTGGGTATATTCTTTTTCATCCCAGGGCCCTTATAATTCTGGAGCATATGATAGTACCCAAAAAACAAAGTGGATGCCCTTTTTCAGACCTGAAAATGATAGACAAACAAAATTGGCTTGAATGGAGAAGGTGCTCCAAGTTGTTTGTTTTACATGGCACTTGCTATTGCCTATATTTTGTTATTTATATATTATTTATATTCTCTTTTTTTTTAACATTATGGTGAACATCATGGCAAATTTTAATTAATCTATTTATATATAGCTTTGTATTTTTATACAAAGGCATATCTTCGGCATCCCACAGGTTTAATAGACATTTATTAATTGGATGGATGGATGAATGAATAAATAAACAAATAAATATATGTATATCTTTCTATTTTCTTTTATAGTTTTCACCCACTTCTGTTATTTCCTTTTGCTTTTCTCTCCTTTGTTCTTTTTCCTTGCCTACCTCAGAGCAGCTAGTAGCAGTCCCAATCATTGCTTAATTGTACCAGAGGTACTCAACTCTAAGGAATGTGCTAACAATATGTGTCACTTTTGCACTTACATCCGTTTCTCTCTATTCCCCTGCTCTGCTCTGTATCACAGGAAATTACATTTTCTTGGCTCCCTTCCAGCTTCTCCTTTAGGTTCATCCAAAAGGCAGGTATTGGCAAAAGATTGGAAGGTTGGAGAAAAGGGAAGCCAAAGTATTATTCTGTTTCTCACTTTGCCTCCTCTGTGGCTCCAGCTTCTGCTGGATATCCCTCTTCTCTGGGGTCTCAGCAGCCACTGCACAGTCCCTGCTATAGTTCTAGCCTCCTGCTGCAGGAGGAGTTCTAGCCTGGCCTCCAGGCTCTGGTGACAGCTCTTCATCCCACTCTCCCTACTAATACCTGCTAAAACCCATTCTGATGGTGAGACTTGCACAGGATTTTAGAAATTCCTCCATCAGCTATATAACTAATTCCCTGTATTAAATTCCCAGTGTTCAAAATCTTAGTGTAGTCTCCATTTCCTGACTGGACCCTACTGTTACACTCTATCAAATATATTTCTCAGCAAGTGATAAAATAGAGAAGATATTACATAGTTATTCTGAGAAGGGATCAGAAAGAAGAATGTGGTGAGATGAGGGTTAATTTTAATTCTTGACAAAGATATAGGCTGATTTTAGTTCTATTATAAAGCTTGAGAGTCCCAAATCAATGTGAGAGACTAAACAAATCAATGGTTGCCAAATAGGGAAAAAAATACAGTGGTATTCGGGGGAAGGAAATGTTATCTTTAAGTCTAAGATACATATTTAAAACAATGGAATGGTTAAACAAACAATCTAAAGAATATATAAAAACAAGCTGTGTTCCTCTGAAATATTGCAAATCATTATTTCTTTTATGAAAAAAAATCCAGTCAATACCTATTCAGGAAACAAAAATGTTCAATTTTGCTTTATAAAACAAAACTAAATTATGTATTTTTTAAAATTTAAATTTAAATTAAAAATTATTTAACTAATACAGAATTTGTAGGACACTTGCTATGTGCTAAATTATTATGAATCACACAAAGATGAATAAGACAAAAATAATTCAAAACACAAAACACGGGAATAAATGTACATGTCCAGAGATGGAGTTCATGTATAACATCACCCTTTATTTAAATTAAACTTAACTTACCTTTATATAATACCTATGCTGTGTTTTAAAATATATATTAACATGGTCCTTAAAATATTTTCAAATAGTATTTATACTAGAAAATAGCATTTAACAAAATACTTAAAAATACATGTGAAAGTCCAGTAGGTTTTATCCTGGGATTAGAACAAATATCTAATATTAGGATATTAGTGATATTACTCAGATCTTGTTTTTATTACTTTTCCTCTCACACTCCCCACTCCTGAAATATTGATTGCATTGCTATTCTTTGAATAAGCTAAGTACTTTGAGACAATGGGAGATTGGTTACATAACAGAGGATCAAGCAAATAACAAAACATATTAATGATTGCGCCAAGTTTCTTAGTATTGGAGAAGGGAAAGAGAAAAAACTAGAATGACCCCTTTATATTTGATTGGATTTCAATGAATATAGATAGATATAGAAATTTAGTTATAACATCCTTACATTCCCTAATTCTGGTCTGGAGCAGCAACACCCTGATAGCAATGAGCACACCAACTGTCCAGATTTTGTCTTCTAAATACCATTCTCTACTAACAAGAATCAGAACTCCTCATAGAGATGACTGATTCCAGGGGCTGGTGCAAGGAAAGTACATGATGAGCCTGGAGTATTTTATTGTACCAGAAAGAAAAGAAATGCTCAAAGAATGATGGGGACATGTCAAAAGGACAAAGAAGCCAATTTGAAAGGGGTGCCCACTGGCCAAAATTGGAACTATTTGAGCAAGAAAATAATGTCCATAACAGGTTATGAATCCATGAGTCCATACTGCATAAATTAATAAATTATAAATTGAAGATTTGGTGAGAATTTAGAGAGTTTCAAAGGACCACATTATAAAATATTATTAATGATAAAGTAAAAAAAAAAAAAAAAGCAACTGTTCAGTGGAGAAGCCTGGAAGACACCACTTTAATCAAGTGATAAGAGTTAAAAGGAACAAACCAAAATTTGGTGCCCCCTAATTGGATGAAATGAGAAGAATACAGCATCATTTCTATGATGTTCCTTCCAAAGATGCATAACTTGAATTCATGGGGCCCTCATGAGGAAATGTCACTCGAACCCAAATTGAAGGACAGTCTATGAAATAAGTAACAAGTAATTCTCAAAAATTTCAAGGTCATGAAAGCCAAGGAAAGACTGAAGAACTGTTCCATACTGAAGGAGTCTAACAAAATATCAAAAGTAACTGCAACAGGTAATTCTGGGCTGAGTCTGTATTTTATAAAGGATATTGTAAGTGTTAATTTCCTGATTTTGACAGTTGCATTGTGGCAATGAATTCATAAAATATTCCAAGTGATGGGGCATCAATGGTAGGAAAAAGTTCTTTGTACAGTATTTGCAACTTCTAAGTTTTTAAGATGGCATCAAAATAACATAATGCATGCAAAGATAAATAATGCAATTAAAAATAAGAAAATGTTTATTTACTCTGTGAATTATGTATGTATATATATAGGTAAATGTGTGTATGTATTTGTGTGTTTTCTGGCATATATGTGTTTGCTGACATAGGCATCTAGACACATAGAAAGAAAACTAGGAACTTACGGAAATTTTGGACAGGCCCTAAATTCCCACTAACTGTAAACATTAGGATTGAGGCAATTATATCCCTCTGGCAGGAAGGCCCCAATTGATATCTAGATAACAACATTATTTGCAGAATAGAGAAGGAAATACAGGTGGTTTTATTTATGTTTATGCTCTAATTCCCTAGAAAGTTATTCCTCAAGTTTAGTAAAATGTTAATCGAGAGGAGGAGAAATTGATCCATCCATTCTCCTGTTTTTTTTTTGTTTTTTTTTTTAAACAAACTACCTTCAGCTTGCTCAAATAGTCCTGTATTGTTTAAACTATGACCACAGTTCAGCCCTTGTTAATTTAAGCTTACGAACAAACAACCAGATTAGGTTGTTTAATGTCAGCTGGTAATGTGAAGGAAAACATATCTTAATACTAAATCTTTTTAAATGGCAAGTTTATGGAAATAGGATTAATTGTGGCTATTTTTAAATGTTTCACTTCATTCCATAAGGGAGGTTACAAAAAAGATATGTCAATTGAGATATGAATCAAGATTAAATTGTGACATTGAGATTAAATACAATGTATTTCAAGTATATTCCTAGGATCTTATATGGCTTAGAGATATTTAATAAAAATTGGCTGTTTCTATTTCTGAGAATATGATAAAGGACAATACTCTGGATTTATTAAGAAAGAGTATTGCTAAGTCAGGGGTATTTTAGCTACTTGATATAATACATTGATTCACAGCATAGTTTCTAAATACTCCTATTAATAAAGTAAAAAGATGGTGCTAATGAAATAGCATATCTTACACAGAAACTTTTTCAAATGTTACCTTCCTTAATTACCACTTTATATGTAGTTTCAGTTCTTTGTCACTGTGTAAACAACCCAAAACATAGTGGCTTAAAATAATATTTATTGTCTCTCACAATTCTATGGGTCACAAATTCTGGTGGGACCTGGCTGGGTAGTTTTTGTCTGGTGGGACTTGACTGGTAGCTTTTGTGTTCTGTGTGTAAAGACTGAGGTCACTCACCCTCTGCATTCAGCTAGAAGCTAAACTAGAAGTTCCAGGAAGCCTTCACTCATCCTCTGGCACCTATATGTTCTTCCATGCACTGCCCCCTTCTTATTCCAGAGTCTAATCCCAAACTTCTTTCAGCACTATGACTGGATTACCAGAGCAGAAGAGGAAGTTACCAGGTTGCTTAAAGGCCTCTTCACCTGCACGATTATTGCACAGATGTGTTGACTTTGTAAAAACTTAATCAGGCTATCTACTTAAGATTTGTGCAGTTGGTATGATATACTTCAATAAAAAAGTAAAAATGGATTATAGTTACTTTTTTCCAAATTGCTCATAGTAGGAAATGTGGAAAAGCCATGAGAAGTAGAAAATTAGAATTAAAATATGTAATTCCAGTATGAATGCCACTAACTTTCCTGTTTTTTTTTTTCTGCTGGTGTTTTTCTATGCACATTTTTATAATTTACATAACATGTTATGTAGAATAGCGCATTCTCCTTTTTCACTTTCCACTTAACACCATGTGATAGGCTAATTCTTCCTAGGATGAAGCCATGATAATAACATAAGCACATTAATTTGATGACCTCCCTTTCTAACTACCTAGCAAAATAGCGTAACAAATACAAAATAGAGAAGTTTTTCTTCACCATGGAGAATAAAGAGCTATCACATCCACATCCAAACCCCATACCCAGGACTACCACTCCCAGACACCCAGATCCACCAATTTTAACCTTTTGCAACATTTGATGTATCATTTTAAGTGTTTATTTATCAACCCATTTTCTGGACACTTGAGTGTAGATTGTATACAATCTCTTCTACCATGCTCTGTGAATACTTAATGCTGCCATCTACATTTCCTAAGAATAAGGATATTCACTATTTTACCACTTTAAGTGTTGTTGTAAAGTTCAAGAAATTTAATATTGATATGAAGCTTATAGTCTATATTCCAATTTTTCCATATGTCCCAGTAATGTTCCTTTGCACCTTTATCTTCTCCCTTGCTAGATCATGATTTGCATTTAATTGCAATTGTCTCATCTCAAGACTCAAGGAATTTCCACTAAGCTAATATAAATAAGAAAGAGAAGCACAGTGTGCTTTTACCCACTCTGTCTAGAAGGATGACTTTGACTCATATCATGTTCATTTGCTATGAGAACTGGCTGACCCACAAATATTTATTAGCCTCCCACTTGGAGGAAACTTCTTCACAGATCTTCCCCCAGGGAAAGATGTAACTGGCCCTGCTCTTCAAACTATTACAAGTATTCAACAAAAAGGAAGCCTTCTTGCACACTTGCTCCAGGGAGATCACAAACCTTATAGTCACAGGCTCTGGTACTGATCAAAGGAAGAAAATTGAGAATAAGGAAAAGATATTTAAAACAAACCTAGTTAAGATTGATTGTAACCCAATGAGCATCAAATTATGAAACATTAAACTTGTGAAATTAGGTCTTGGTCATTTATCTCATAATGCAGAACAAAAGAGCTGATGAAAATTACTAGACAAAAGACAAAAACATGGAATATACATGTGTACCAGTTTGTATATATTATGTCCCCCAGAAAAAGCCATGTTCTTTGATGTAATCTTGTATGGGCAGATGTATCAGTGTTAATTAGATTGTAATTCTTTGAGTGTTTCCATGGGGATTTGCCCCACCCAACTATGGGTGATGACTCTGATTGGATAATTTCAATGGAGGTGTTACCCCACCCATTCAGGGTGGGCCTAAATTAAATCACTGGAGCCATACAAAAGAGCTGACAAACAGAAGGAACTCTGTGAAGCTGAGAGTGACATTTTGAAGAGGAGCTACAGCCAAGAGGGACACTTTGAAGAATGCACAGGAGCTGAGAGTGGAACTGCAGTATACAGAGACATTTTGGAGATGGCCTTTGAAAGCAGACTTTCGCTCTGGAGAAGCTAAGTGAAGACTAATGCCCCAATAGCAACTGAGAGTGACATTTCTGGAGAGAAGCTGAAGCCTAGAGAGGAATGTCCTGGGAGAAAGCCATTTTCAAATCAGAACTCTGGAGCAGACACCAGCCATGTGCCTTCCCAGTTAACAGAGTTTTCTGGACTCCATTGGCCATCTTCCAGTGAAGGTACCTGATTGTTGATGACTTACCTTGGACACTTTATGGCCTCAAGACTGTAACTTCGTAACCGAATAAACCCCCTTTTGTAAAAGCCAATCTATTTCTGGTGTTTTGCATGCCAGAAGCATTAGCAAACTAGAACAACATGTAAGTGGCCTACTGTTTAAAAAAATAAGTTGCAGAAGGCAAAAAAGGAAAAGAAGTAAAAATCAAGAAAACAAGAGAAAGAAATTTCTGTTATGTATACCTAGACACATTCTGGTAAATTTATAAATTTCAAAAATAAAGAAATTGTGTATGCTTCTAGAAAGAAAAAAATGTTTCTACAAAGGAAAGATAAACAGGGTGGTTGTGAATTTTTTCATATGTTCAAAAAGACATGAAATATTGGAATGAAACATTGGAAACAAATTAAATATCTTCTGTTAGAATTTTTTTTTAATTTTTTTATTTTTATTGGGATTGTTCAGATACCAGACAATTATCCAAAGATCCAAAGTATACAATCAGTTGCCCCCGGTATCCTCATACAGCCGTGCATCCATCACCGCACTTAATTTTTGTTCAATTTTTAGAAACTTTTCATTACTCCAGACAAGAAATAAAGTGAAAGATGTAAAAAGAAAAAGAAAAAAAAAAAGAAGAAAGAAAAGGAAACTCGAATCCTCCCATATCCCTAACCAACCCCCCTCAATTGTTGACTCGTAGTGTTGATTTAGTACATTTGTTACTGTTTGTGAAATAATGCTGAAATACTACTAACTGTAGTATATAGTTTGCAATAGGTATATATTTCTTCCCTATCTGCTCCTCTATTATTAACTTCTAGTTGTATTGTCATACATTTGTTATGGTTCATGGAAGAGTTTTCTAATATTTGTACAGTTAATCATGGACATTGCCCACCATAGGATTCAGTTTTATACATTCCCGTCTTTTGACCTCCAACTTTCTTTCTGGTGACATATATGAATCTGAGCTTCCCCTTTCCACCTCATTCACGCACCATTCGGCACTGTTAGTTATTCTCGCATCTTGCTACCAACACCTCTGTTCATTTCCAAACATTTAAGTTCATCCTGGTTGAACATTCTGCTCATACTAAGCAACCGCTCCCCATTCTTAAGGCTCATCCTATATCTTGGTACCTTGTATTTCATGTCTATGAGTTTACATATTATAATTAGTTCTTATCAGTGAGACCCTGCAATATTTGTCCTTATGTATTTGTCCTTATGTGTCTGGCTTATTTCACTCAGTATATTGCCCTTGAGGTTTTGTCATCAACCCATTTTTTTTTTTTTTAAGATGGTTTTGTTCACACACCATACATTCCATCCTAAGTAAACAATCAATGGTCCTCTGTATGGTCACATATTTATGTGTTCACCACCTTCACCACTATCTATATAAGGGCATCTACATTTCTTCCACAAGGCAGGAGGGAGAGTCAAAAAAGGTAGAGAGACAAAAGAAAAAGAAAAAAAAAAAATGACAGCTAGGAAGCAGCAAAACGAAAAATAACCTTAAATCAAAGTAGAGTAAAGAGTCAGACAGCACCACCAATGTCAAGTGTCTAACATGCCTCCCCTATCCCCCCCTCTTATCTTCATTTACCTTGGTATATCACCTTTGTTACATTAAAGGAAGCATAATACAATGATTCTGTTAGTTACAGTCTCTAGTTTACATTGATTGCATCTCTCCCCCAATGCCTCCCCATTTTTAAACCTTGCAAGGTTGACATTTGCTTGTTCTCCCTCATGCAAGAACATATTTGTACATTTTATCACAATTGTTGAACACTCTAGATTTCACCAAGTTACACAGTTCCATTCTTTATCTTTCCTCCTTTCTTCTGGTGTCTCACATGCTCCCAACCTTCCTCTCAACCGTATTCATAGTTATCTTTGTTCAGTGTACTTACATTGCTGTGCTACCATCTCCCAAAATTGTGTGCCAAACCACGCACTCCTGTCTTCTCCTATCACTCTGTAGTGCTCCCTTTAGTATTTCCTGTAGGGCAGGTGTCTTGTTCACAAAGTCTTTCATTGTATGTTTGTTGGAAAATATTTTGAGCTCTCCCTCATATTTGAAGGACAGCTTTGCTGGATATAGGATTCTTGGTTGGTGGTTTTTCTCTTTCAGTGTCTTAAAATATATCACACCACTTCCTTCTTGCCTCCATGGTTTCTGCTGAGAGATCTGCACGTAGTCTTATTAAGCTTCCTTTGTATGTGATGGATTGCTTTTCTCTTGCTGCTTTCAGGATTCTCTCTGTCTTTGACATTTGATAATCTGATTATTAAGTGTCTTGGCGTAGGCTTATTCAGATCTATTCTGTTTGGAGTATGCTACGCTTCTTGGATCTGTAATTTTATGTCTTTCATAAGAGATGGGAAATTTTCATTGATTGTTTCCTCTATTATTGCCTCTGCCCCTTTTCCCTTCTCTTCTTCTGGGACCCCAATGATATGTACATTCTCGTACTTTGTTTCATCTTTAAGTTCCCGGAGACATTGCTCATATTTTTTCATTCTTTTCTCCATCTGCTCCTTTGCATGTAAGCTTTCAGGTATTTTGTTCTCCAGTTCTTGAGTGTTTTCTTCTGCCTCTTGAGATCTGCTGTTGTATGTTTCCGTTGTGTCTTTCATCTCTTGTGTTGTGCCTTTCATTTCCATAGATTCTACTAGTTGTTTTTTTGAACTTTCGATTTCTGCCTTATGTATGCCCAGTGTTTTCTTTACAGCCTCTATCTCTTTTGCGAAATATTCTCTAAACTTTTTGAATTGATTTAGCATTAGTTGTTTAAATTCCTGTATCTCAGGAATGTACGTTTGTTCCTTTGACTGGGCCATAGCTTTGTTTTTCTTAGTGTAGGTTGTAGTTTTCTGTTGTCTAGGCATCTGACCTCCTAGGCCACCCCAGTCAGGTTTTCCCAGACAAGAACAGGCTCAGGTCACAGAAGGAAGAAATATTCAGTATCTGGTTTCCCTGATGGTTTTTCTCAGAGGATTGATACACCTGTGCTCTTCTGCCTGGCAGGTGCACCTGTCAGCCTGTTACCGCCTGTGTAAGAGGGTGTGGCCTGTGGCTCTCCTCCCCCAGGCTTTGGGGTCTGGTTCTGGAAAGGTGGGCAGTAGAGCTGGGCCCCTCCCTTTCCTCTTGGGAAGCTATGCCCCCTCCAGAGAGGTCATCTGCATATCAATAAGTTCTTTGTTTCTCTGACTCTGCTGATCAAAGTGTTTTGATTTTAAAATGGCTGAGGCTGTCTTTACTGCAAAGTGCTGCAGGCTGAAAATGGCTGAGGTTTTCTCCACAGAGAGAGAAAGGGACAAAAAAGCTCCCAGGTTCACCTATCAGCCAGAGATAGCACCCGATCTTCTGGGCTCCCCATCCTGAGACAGATATGTCCCCCGACTCTCCCAAGGTCAATTGTCACCAAAAGCCTCTGTCTGCTTGTTGAGGATTTGCTGTCTGTATTGAGCAGTTAACATTAAAACCCCAGTTGGAGCTGGGCTGAGAGAGTGCTGCTCTCTAGCACTGTGAGGCTTCCATGAGGGAGAGGCTCTCAGCTCTTGGCTCTCAGCATGAGTCCGCAGTTTTACTAACAGATTTTATGCTGCGATCTTGGGCATTCCTCCCAATTCAGGTTGGTAGATGATGAGTGGACGGTCACGTTTTTCTCCCCGCAGTTATTCCAGGTTATTTACTAGTTTTTTGGTCATTTATGAATTGTTCCAGGCGGGGACTAACAGTCTTCCACTCCTCTCTATGCCACCATCTTAGCTCTTCGCATCTCTGTTAGAATTTATAGATTACTTTTTGGGGGGAATAAACACTTTCCTATCCAGGAACATGATCTCTTCATGTGTCAGGTTGTCATTTGTGTCCCAGAGTAAAAATTTATAGTTTTCTTCATTTCGGTCTTCCTTGTGTCTTAATAGATTTCATCTTTTCATTATGTGGATTTCTGTTTGTTTATTTGTTTTGCCACTGTTTATTTCCTTCTCATAAATTTCTAAATGATTACTAGTATATACTGTCTAAGAATGACCATTTTGTCTATCCATTTCAAAATCTGTACTTCATATTTTTTCTTTTCTTATTGCAATGTTTAGGACCTCTAGTACAATGTTGATAATATGCATCTTTGCTTTTTCCTGATTGAATGAGAATGCATTTAATGTTTCAACTTTAAGTATGATGTTTGCCACAGAGTCTGGTAAATCACTTTTATCAAGCTTATAAGGGAATCTATAGATCATCTACTATGGTGTTTGAGGATTAACTTTCTTATATCATTACCTCTCTAGTTCCTTTCTTCCATACTCAAAAGTGTTTATTAAAATAATAGTCAATGTATATATTGTTCTGACTATATAAGTATTGTTCACTATCAAGCCAGTGTACTCTGATTATGTGGCCTTTCTGTAAATCTTTGTTTTTCCTGAAATTAATACTTGCTTCCTTTTTAAATTTGCCTATGTTTTCTATGTAGCTTATAAGGGTATTTACAGATGTGGAATTTTATTGAATTATTTTGAATCATCTTTTGAGATGATCACTTTTTTATAACTTTAATCTGTTAATATAGTGAATTACATGCTTAGATTCTATTAAGTTGCATCATTATATTCTCATGATAAACCTAATTAGGCAAAATTCATGTCTTCATACACGGTGGGATCTATTTGCTAATATTTTATTTAGCATTTTTTCATCTTTGTTAATTAATGAGACTGACCTATAATTTTCTTTTTGGTTTGCTGTAATTGTATTATAGAGCTAAAACCATGGTTGTTCCAAATTCTTAGAATGGGTTAGGAGGTCTTTTTAAATCCATGTTCCTGAACAGCTTCTACAACATAAGATTTATCTGTTCCTTGAAGTTTTGTTAGGACTAGCTAAGAAATTGTATGAAACTGGTTCATTTTTTTAAAGGTAGTTAGTCCTTTGCCAACTTCCAATTTCTGTTATGGTTTTAGTGTATTCATATTTCTGCCTCTTCTTGAGTCAAAAGTAACATGCATATTATATTTTCCTAGAATAGCACCCATTTCAAATATATTGTCAAGTTTATTTTGTATAATAGTAAACACTATATTCTCTTAATGTTCAATCTTTTCTCTATATGCAGTTCTGTCCTCTTCTTGTTTCTAATTAATTATTCCTGCTTATTTTTTCTTGGTCAGGCTTGCCAATTTATTTTATTTTATTTTATTGGTCTTTTCAGTGAAACAACTTTTGGTTTTCTTGATAAAGATTACATTTTTTGGTTTTGGTTTTGGTTCTCGTTTAACAACTCATTTCCTTGTCCTTATTAATTCTTTCTTTCTACTTCTTTGGGTATATTTTCCTCTAACTTCTATAATACAGCTTAATTCCTATATTTCCTTTTTTTAATTGCTTTTTATTTTTATCAAAGTTATATATACATATAGGTAAATTATCAAATAGTACTAAGGGCTTACATTAAGAAACAGCAGTTTCTTATACTATCAAATATAACTTCCAAAGGGGAAATCATTTTCAATTCTTTTATCTGTGTCTTCTGCTATTTATTTCTATTTTTCAAAACTTATGTTTGTATTGCTATATCTTGATTTATCAGTTTTACATGGAATCTATAGATCATCTACTATGGTATTTGAGGATTAACTTTCTTATATCATTGCCTCTCTAGTTCCTTTCTTCCATACTCAAAAGTGTTTATTAAAATAATAGCCAATGTATATATTGTTCTGACTATATAAGTATTATTCACTATCAAGCCAAAACAGTGTACTCTGATTATGTGGCCTTTCTGTAAATCTTTCTGTTTTTCCTGCAAGTAATAACTGCTTCCTTTTTAAATTTGCCTATGTTTTCTATGTACCTACTTCCAAATTTTGTGAAATGCTCCAGCAGATCTGCCAAATGCCCAGAAGTAATTTTTCCAAATGTTCAAACACATCAGGTAATATCTGAGTCCCATTTTAATTTCCCTGGACACCTTTTTCCCAAAGTCCACCATCCTCTTACCCCAATCTGGACTGATTGCCCACTAGACTTTGTGTATAGCCATTGGGATGGGCCAATCCTTTATCATTTTCTTATGGTAGATACTCTATTTTCTGGCTCCCATGTGTATTGTTGAGGATTCTTAACAGTCCGTAGAATATACTTTTGCCCAAAGAAATTATTTGACTTATACAATTATTGAAAAATATGAAGAAAGAGTTTCTAGGCTGAGCTCCCAGGATGCCTCCCAAAGACTTACCAGAGAACTAGACTGTCAAGGTAGCTGCTGCTTCTGCCATGATCAGGAAATGCTGAATCAGAATGCTGCTCTCACAACTGCTGGCACCAGAAACAGGCTAACTGCCACATTGAAAGTTGCTGAAATGAAATTCCTCCTGCTAAATCAAAAGGATGCCTTGGAATCAGTATGCCACGGCCACAACTGTCAGCTCTCAAAATACATCATCCCATCACAATCTGCACCAGTCTCTATTCTCATGTAATTTAGTAACAAATGAAATTCTTTCATAGTAACATCCACTTGACATAATCCAAATAATCCAAATCTTAAACATTAGCTGCAGGAAACTCTGAGGTTTATGGCTTTCAGCTTTCTATCCTTTGCATTACAGGAAGACATTATGGGACAAAGTTAGATAGTGTTGTGCGAGCCATTCCACTACCTGTGCCATAGTCTTCTCAGCTGCCCAAATCCATCACAGCCTTCTCCCACACTTAAACTTCCAACAGCAACATATTCCCACTTAATATAATATGACTATACTTTGTACAAATGAAAACATCCTTACTATTTCCTCAAAGAGAAGACCCAAAATCTTGATCACTGCATCCATCTCTAGGTATGTTTTTTCCTTTTGATATCAATCTCCTCTTGATAACTTATAGCACGTGGACTAAATAAACTCACCACCAACAACACACCCTATATAAAATAGGAGGGTGTGCCAATTTGTATATATATGTTCCTCAGAGAAAGCCATGTTCTTTGATGCAATCTTGTGGGGGCAGATGTAGTAGTGTTGATTAGGTTGGAACCTATTGATTGAGTGTTTCCATGTAGATGTGACTCAATCAGCTGTGGGCAAGACCTTTGATTAGATAATTTCCATGGAGGTGTTACCCCACCCATTCAGGGTGGCTCTTTATTAAATCACTGGAGTGATATAAAACAGCTGACAAACAGAAGGAGCTAAGAGCTGCAGCTGAGAGACACATTTTGAAGATGGCCATTGGAAGCTGACACTGACATTTCGGGGAACACCATTTTGAAACACAACCTGGAAGCAAGCAGATGCCAGTCACATGCCTTCCCAGCTAACAGAGATTTTCGGATGCCATTGACCATCCTCCAGTGAAGGTACCCAATTGTTGATGCCTTACCTTGGACACTTTACAGCCTTAAGACTGTAACTGTGTAGCCAAATAAACCCCCTTTATAAAAGCCAATCCATTTCTGGTGTTTTACAAAACAGGCAGCATTAGCAAACTGGAACAGAGAGAAAAGAAGAAGGTAGAAAAAGATATTGGATATATATATATGTCTATATATAGAGAGACACACACACACATAATATATAACATATGTATCATACATAATAAATATATAAGAGAAAAAAGTATGCATAGCTACTACTGCCCCATTTCTGTTACTGATCATGAGGAATAGTAAGTATTTATAACTTCCTACTTCCACAATTCATCCCATGTTCCTTTTGACCCCAGTCAGCCTCTCAGCAGGTCTAGAAATTTTACCTGATAGGGTGGCCTAAAACTTTATTCTTGAGATGTCTGGGCCTTTGGCAGTCCTACCTACATTAAGTTGCTTGGTTTTCTATTAAGTTTCAGCACTAGACATAGCAGCATAAGGAGACACTTCAGCAGATCCCCTGGATTCTATACCTACTCTTCCTTGGCCCCGTGTATGATAATCACCACCAATCACCTTAGCCAACAAAGTAACTCCCCTTTTGGTCTATAGTCCAGTGGCATGAGGCCAGAATGGTCAAGTGGGACTCTTAAGGTCCCATTTAATAGAATCATGGCTGTGTCCCCTGGTGGAAGCATTTTCTTTTGGGCACCAAGACCTCTAAACAAGCAGTGCCCAGAGTTGAAGGGATAAGAAGCAAAAATTTTGCAAGTGGGTCATTAGGTGCAATAATGAGAGGTGCCACTCCCACTAGTTTGGTTCCTGGAGCTATGTATTCTGGCTATGGTTGAAACTGCATCATCTGCTGATCACTTGTTAACAGTGCATACCATAAGCTTAGAAGACATTGCCTCCCAGATGGGAAAAAACTGTATCTTAAACAGTATTCTATAAGATCAGCTGCTTTGGGGAAATAATTACTTGTGAGATCAGCATGTCTCAATAGTATCAGTTCATTGTCTTGCTTCTTTTGCTTCAAATAAACTATTTGGGCAGAAACAATATTTATGGGATACTATCATAGGAATCAAAGATATTTACCATGCCTGACAGGGGCATGGTAAATAGTAAAGGGATATCCATATTAAGAATAAATATTTACCCTGCCTCCACCATAATGGAAAATATTAAATGTTGGGCCCATGTTAAGGGCTCAGTGCTATTTCTGCTGCACTGAGCACTAATGAGCACAGTTGTCCCTAATTCATGTTCTTTCTTTATTTTACAATATTAGAGATTTTAGCTGACCACATGGCTGCCCAGAAAAAAGTCTATGCTTCCCAGCCTCCCTTGCAGTTTGGGTGTGTAATTAAATTCTAGCAAATAGGATGTGAGCATAGTAGTGTGCAACCTCTAGTTCATGCCTTTAAAGGGAAGGAGTGGGCTTCCCCTTCCCTTTTTCTTGATTCTTGCTGGCTAAAAAATGTAGACCTGATGGTGGCAGTTCAAGTAGCCCCCTTAAGTCTCAAAATAAAAGCTGCATTTTGAGAATGGCAGAAAAGCAAGCAAAAAAGAATCTGGGTTCCCCAAACTGTAAAGCTGCAAAACTAACGTGTAATTTTTCTTTACAGGAAAGAGAAATAAATTTCATTTCTATTAATTTTGCCTCAGTTCGCAGTATTTTCAGCCTAACCTGTACAGGCACTCAGCAATGGCAATCACTAAAGCAGCCTTGATAAAGGGAAGTCCATTTTGTTAAGCCCATATATAATCTCTATTCTTGCCATCATGGCTAATTGTGTTTCAGCTCCCATTAAATATGCATTGGAGTGCTGGAGAAAGATGTTGACTGGAATCCATAGAGCAAATCAACTTGTCCACCTGATTATTTGGCACTTTCTCTACGGGGTAGGGAGTGTTGGGGAGGTGGGGATTGAATGATCATTCACGTGGGACATAAATATACCAATGTTTTGAATCCAGCCAGAGATGTTCATATAAATAGCTTACCCAAATCTCCTGCTTCCAATTCTCCAATCAGGCATTCTTCCCAAATTCTCTAACCATTCATCTAAACCATTTCATAGTGCCCATAAATCACTGCAGTTATACCCTCTGTCCATTCATCCTTCCAGGCAAAGCATATTACTTCATATTACTTTTCTCCACCAGGATGGACTATTCCTGGGTGGTATTCTAATTCTGTAGCAGTATACTTATCAATGTCAGAATATTCTCCAAAACCGTCTACAAATTAGGCTCCAAATTTTCTTCCTCAGCTAACTGGTGATAAAGCACTTCTCTAAGGCCATAAAGGTGGACTGAGGAAGAGAAGCCAATACATAGTATGAGTAGGTGCATTGGAAGAGTGAACCACCTGCTCATAAACTTACCTGTGCTTTCAGGACCTGCTTCAGATCAAACTGACAATTGCCAGTCCCACTTGATGATGGAGCATAGCTGATCATGCTCAACTTTACACTCTAGTGGATTAAATAAGAAACACCCAGCTCATGCGGCGTATCCAGACTAAAGATCATTTAATGTCCTATGGTCAGTCTTTATCAGGGCCCAATAACAAATTAAGAGATATTTATCAAAAGGAGAGTAGTTATTTGCTGAATAGAGAATGTCTTTGTTATAAGATCCAAACAGACTTTGATATGATTCTCTTGTTTAGGCCTGCCATAGGTTTCTACATAGCATTCCAAATTAGCCAGACACATCAATCACCTTTGTATCCTCTGGGTCTCAAGGACCAGGTATTTGTTCTGCAGTCTGGACTAGCTAACAGCCTCCTCTTACTCTAGCCCCTGTTCAAAGTCAATAGCTTTATGGATTACTGTAAAAGGTCAGTGCAGTGCACCTAATTATGGCATATGTTAACTCTGAAATGCAAATAATCCCACCAAGTGTTGTGCCTCTTTTTCAAAACACAGTTGCAAGCTGTATCAATGTATCTTTTCTTTTGGAGGGGCTATCCTGATTATGACTCAAATAATTGGATCCCTAGAAACTTTTTGGAGATGGCAGGACTATGCACTTTTACGGACTTATCTACCACTTGTTGACACATATGGCATCTGCTCACCAAGATAATAAACGTGTGCTGCTACTCCTGTTGGTGAAAGTAAACTGCTTCTAGTGTTCTCGGCTTATTGAGATAAGACAAAACATGCATGTATCAGATTAACAGCCACATACAAGATGTGGGACTTTGTTTATTTAATCCAGTAAAGAGACCTCAGCTACAATCGTCAACTATTCCTGATTAAGCTTATGCCAATACCTATTTGTCTTCGGTACAGGTCAAAGTCAAGTTCAATGGAGATAAAATAGGGCTTAATAATCTTGTTTGTTGCAAGTCTTTTCAGACCTTTCAAGCACTAATTTCTATGATTCTCCCAAGAATGCAATATTGCTTTTGGTTTGCTGTTTTGATTGGAAGGGGCCTCCTACTTGATCCCTCCTATCATAATATCCCACACTACTTGGATAAGGGAACAAATGCTAGAATTCTGCTAGCTGCTGAGTATACCATTCCAATCATACACTTGCAAATAAGGGATGTAACCATAGGATGGATTTGTAAATATCAGGACCCTCTGTGAAATTGACTAGAGCTCATCTCTTTTCATGACGTGGCCCCTGTCTCTCCTACAACCTAGTGACCTAGCAGTATTCTGGGTTTCCAGAAATTTCATGACAGCTCAGAGCCAGTGTCCAATAATCTCTGAAAGGAATTATCTTTCTCCAGTGCAGCATTACCCTAAGTAAATTACTTTGGTGGGGGATGGGGGTGGGGAGGCTAGGAACTCCAGATCTGAAATTGACTCAGTACTATAATGAGGGGTCATGATAATCATAGTGTCTCAAAACAGGCTTCCATATACCAGACCTAAATTGTTTTGTTTTGTTTTGTTTGGGTTTGTTTTGGTTTAGTTTGGTTTGGTTTGATTTGTTAATACAGATCATATAGAACCTTAACATGTTAACCTACCAATTTAGTCTTACGGACTCCAGGATCAGTTAATGACTGTGGAAGATACCCGAGGATGAAACCATAATGATTATCCCTCCAGCCCCACTGTCTACTACAATAACCATGCCTGTTTTGCCTCTGTGATTAAGTGCACCGTTCAGCCTCTGCCACTCCAGGATTCCATCATCCCACTGAAATTAGGGAGGCCATTTCAATGGCAGCATACCTTCCTTCATCCCCAGCCTACAAAGTGCAGTCACTTCAGCAACTCTGAAGAATAGCATTACTCCCCTCACCATAAAACTTTTCAGGCCAAGTAAAATGAATATCCCTTGTTACTTCCTAAGAAGACAGAGCTAGGGAATTGTTGATCTGGTCACATGATTAATCCATTCCAACATCAATATATTATTGAGACTTTGGATTTGTTTTTCTGTGTCAGTGAGAGTCCTGGGGATAGAACAATCTTTTGAGGGAATTTTAGAAATTTGTGGGAGCATTGGATCTCAAAGTGATTAGGAAATGCAGCTAGCATTTGTTGGCAGGGGACAAGGATGCTAGATGCCCTCCAATTCATGTGACAGATTCACTTCACAAAGAACTGACCTGTATCTTTAATAACATTTAATGGTCCCCTAGACATTACAGTACATGAAAAACCAATTTATAATCATCTCAACATGAAAAATAAACACTATCTAAAATATAAGGACAAAGTATTTTTGCAAGGGTGGCAGTTTTATTTGTTGTTGTTTGCTTTTTTCAGAACATTACCAATAGTTGTGTTATCATTCTGGAAAAATCACATCAGTGACTGCAACACTGCCTGTGAAATTTTATATTCAAAACACATCTGTATCCATCTGCTTATCGGTATTTTATGCAAGGTGATCCCACATATAGATGCAGACATATGACTACTTTGCTGTGTGTTAAGAGTTATGACTAAGCATTCATACATTGAAATAATACTTTCTTTTATTTCTTTTTATATTCCTGATAGGACCATATATTGATTTTTTCAAATAATATATTTAGGTAGTTTATAGTAATTATAATTTCAAGGGCATTAGATCTCATATATCAAAGAATTTCTATTATCTCAACTTAATTCAGCATAGATTACTGTTAAATCCAAGCAAACAATTTGGCTTGTTCTCATCTGCTTGAGTTAGTTCACTGCATCCAGAATTTCTCATAATAAATTAATATTAATAAATTCAACCCAATCTAAAATTTTGTCCCTACTTCTTGGTCTAGCATCCTCGGAATCCATTACCACACATATTCACCAGCACTTGGGAAATATAAATTAGCACTTAGATACTGTGCCAGTTTGAATATATTGTGTCCCCCAAACGCTGTTATCTTTGATGTAATCTTGTGTGGGCAGATGTTATCAGTGTTGATTAGATTGTAATTCTTTGAGTGTTTCTTTGGAATGTGCCCCACCCAGCTGTGGGTGATGACTCTGATTGGATAATTTCCATGGAGGTGTTGCTCCGCCCATTCGGGGTGGGTCTAAGTTGATCAGTGGAGCCATATAAATGTGCTGACATAACAGAAGGAACTCAGTGCAGCTGTGAGTGAACTTTTGAAGAGAAGCTACAGCCAAGAGGGACACTTTGAAGAAAGCACAGGAGCTGCAGATGAGAGACAGTTTGAAAACGGCCGTTGAAAGCAGACTTTGCTCCGGAGAAGCTGAGAGAGGACAAGTACCCCAAGTGCAACTAAGAGTGACATTTTTGAGGAACTGCAGCCTGGAGAGGAATGTCCTGGGAGAAAGCCATTTTGAAACCATAACTTGGAGGAGATGCCAGCCACGTGCCTTCCCAGCTAACAGAGGTTTTCCAGATGCCATTGGCCATCCTCCAGTGAAGGTACCCGATTGCTGATGTGTTACCTTAGACACTTCATGGCCTTAAGACTGTAAATGTGTAACCAAATAAACCCCTTTTATAAAAGCCAATCCATTTCTGGTGTTTTGCATTCCAGCAGCATTAGCAAACCAGAACAGATACCCACAGCCTGTCTGACAGTTTTCAACTCCTTGCACCCCCTTGAGATGTAGTGCAGCAAGTACTACATCTGCTAAGACCTTGCCTTCAATAGACACTTCCTTCAAGGTAATCACAGGTGGGAATGGGGGTATTTAATCACTGGCTGCTTGGACTGCCAATGTCCCATCTTTTGCTCATTATGATTTTGACATAGGTTCACAGAGCACGTCTTCTTACATTTTATAGAGGAGGCCAAAATTGAAATTTTCTTCTAATAATGCTGTAAGTGCTTTTCAGAAGTATGTTTTCCCCTGTGGTTGTATATTCAGTCAACAAATATTTATATAGAATTTACTGTGTGTTAGGTGCCAGAGCGAGAAGACTGGCATTGTCTCTGCTTACATGGCATTTTAAAAGTACTGTTCCCATCCCCATATTCTGTTTTTTTCATGGCCTACACTTAGTTTTAATCTCTTTCCTCAATTCTCTGTAAAGTGAAATATTTCCAGACTTTATGTTTGCCTTTGTCAATAACAGAAAAGGTATATGATTTGCCCTGCCAAATTGAGTGACACTTGAATGAATCCTTTTATCTAATTGTGGATTATGCCTTAGTATCTGCTAATTTAATTCAAAGAGCATGTATATACTATTTGCAAAATATTGTGTTAGGAGGTATAGCAAAAAGCAATAAAAATAATAGCTAATGCTTACTGAATGCTTAATAAATGCCATTCACTTTTAAATACTTTGCATGTATCATTCATTTAGTTTTTGTCCTAGTTCTCCAGTTGTTATGACAAATACTTTACAATGAATTGGCTTAAATACAAAGCATTTATTAGCTCATAGTTTGGGAGGCTAGAAGTCCAAAATCAAGACGTTGGCAGAACTATGCTTTCTCCCTGGAATCTCTAGCATTCTCGTGCTGGCTGGCGGTAATCATGGCGTTCCTTGCCTTGCGTATCTGACAGTCATATGGCAATCTCTCTCTCCTTGTGTCTGCTCTTCTGGTTTCCACTGACTTCCAGCTCTTCCTGTGGCCTTCTCTGACTTCTGGTATCTTCTTTTTGTACAGTCTCAAGTAATACGATTAAGACCCAACCTGATTCAGTTGGCCACACTTTAACCAAAAATAGTATCTTCAAAAGGTACTAGTTCTACAAGAGCACACCCACAGGATTTAAGATTAAGAACATGCCTTTTGCTTAGGTACGTAATTCAATCCACCACAGTCCTCAACCACCCTATGAGGTTTTGCTGTTATTATTCCCATTTTACAGATGAGAAAACTGAGGCACTAAGTGGTTAAGAACTTACTTAAGGTCATACAACCGGTGTGGATTTAAATACAGGTGGGCTAGATTCAGCATCAACTCCTTTAACCACTTCCTTATGATAAATGAAGACATCAAGATGAGAAAAGATTCATCCAAGATTCTAGATGTTTCTTAGAACAGTTGGTTCAGGTAACCTTTCTGTAAGTTTTTTTTTTTAACCTTTCCTTTTTTTTTTTCCCCTAGTGATTCACTTGACCATTCATGGAATCATACTTCTTCATGTTGACCATTTGATCTTATTGTTTATCTTCCCTACTGAATTGGGGAAGTCCTTGAAGGCAGGAACCCTATATTGTTTATTTATTTTTATCTTCAGCACCTAACATATAATAGAGGACCACTAAATACAAGGGCTAACAAATGATTATATTCAAAATAAATTGGAGTAATTATTCATATTTGGTATTTATGAATACATTTCATCTAAGGGAACAATAGTGTTTTGATTGAATAAGTCCCCAAAAATATTCTTGTTAGAGAGTTATAATTATCCTTGCTTCACAATCAAGGAACTTGCTTGTCAAAAGCTCAAGTGAATTACTACAAGTTACAAAGTAAGTCTGCAGAGAAAAACACAGAATCTAAGAGTTTTTCTTATTATAAAAAAGATTCCCCTGAAGTAAATAAATGCATAAAAGAATTTAAAAAATCGTAACAAAGATGTTTTATCAAACACCAAGCAATATTTAAACACAAAACATTAACTTATGTTAACTTTATGTAAGTTATTTTACAAAGCAACAATAAAGATCATGTTTAGGAACTTCTTTCCAAGCTATTTTTGTTTTCTACACATTATTTTAATAATGAAGGCTATATCCTCCCATGAGATCTATAGGGCGGATATGAGATAAGCCACAGATGAGTTAACTTGTTTTGGTTTGAATAAGGAAATGTGGTTGCTCCAGATGCTTCCATGTGCCAAACACATTGGATCTAGTAGGTAATAGAAACTGGACCACCTTAAAGAAGAGGTTGTTTTTGACTAACAAAGTCTACTCTTCCAGTGTTTCTGGAGACAAGGATTGTTTTTTAAAAGAAAAATATTTTTACAATATAGTAATAGATTAATTTTTAGTACACAAATTTTGACAAAAGAAGAACTTGAATTTCTAACTGCAGAAACAATTATTTTTATTCTTAAAACTGTTCTAGTGACTGTTTTTCTTGCCTTTGTTAATGGCTTCACCATCCATTGAACTGACTAAACTAGTAACCTCAAATTCCATTATTGCCCACAGTTCCTTCTCTCCCACCCTCACATGTTAATGGTTCTCCAAGTCCTGCTCCTTCTATCTTCTAACTAGATTTATCCTCACTGCCTCTTCCAATGGTTGAGCCTCCTCACCTCCCCCTGGACTGTCTGACAGTTTCCTAAATGGTTTTCCTGCCCCCAGTCTCTTCTCTTTCTAGTCTTTTTCCCTCACAAATCTGATATGGTTGTTTATTTACTTAAAAAAAAACGACTTGCTACCCCTCTTGTAATTAGTTTCATATATTAAATAAATTTTTACATTTTTTACTTTATCTTCTTGACAAAATTATAACCTTACTTAGAATGATAATCTATATAAGAAGTTTCTGGTACAGAATTTCTCTTTGGGATTGATGGAAAGGTTTTGGTAATGAATGGTAATGATAGTAGCACAACATTGTGACTGTAATTAATAGCACTGAATTATATAATTGAATGTGGTTAAAAAGGGGAATTTTAGGTTGTATTTTTAAATTTTTAAATAAAAAATATTAAAAATCCACAGGAATGTACAACACCATCATAATGTAAACAATGGACTATAGTTAATAGTACAGTTATAATATTCTTTCATCAGTTGTAACAGAGGTACCACACTAATGCAAGGTTTTAATAATGCAGGGGGTGGGTAATATGGGAATTCTGTATCTTCTGTACGATTTTTCTGTAAACCTACAATGTCTCTCATAAATATATATATATATATACAAAAAAAGAAAACATCCTTCCATGCTATATACATTTTGTGTATGTGTGTATATATATATATAATTAGTTACGTATATATATATATTTTAGGTATAACATAGCTTCGTATCTGTTGCAGAGCCTCTTGCTGCTTCCTGAACCTTCTCATGATAATCACCCTTTCCCAGATCCCTTGCAATGAGAGGGCCATGTGACTTCTTCTGGTCAAAGAGCTGTGAGTGGAGGTGAGATGTTCCACTTCTAGTCCAAAGCACTCAACAACTCATGTATGATCTCCAACCCTCTCTTCATGTGTTGACAACTGTGGAAGCCTTGTGATAACATGGCAGAATCTCAAGGTAGAAATGATTTAAACCCATGACATGCAGGGGAGCCAATGCACCTGAACCTGCATTAAACTTCATGTAAGAAAGAAATCAACTTTTGTTGGCTAAGTCACTGAGTTTTAAGGATTATCACAGCATAGACTTACCTATCCCGACCCATTCAATATGTTTTACATCTCTATTTATCATTTTATCATGCTGAATTGTAATAACATGTTAATTATTTTTCTCCTATACTGTGAACCCTCAATGTCAGGCACAGTGCCTTATTTTGAATCTAATACAGTGTCATGACCAAAACCAAACATTGAAAACTGAACACAGAATCTTCAAACTTTACCACAAAACTTGCTCTCTAGTGTTCATGATTTCAGTTAAGGGAATCACCATTAACTGAGCCAGTCATTCCAGAATCTGGGAGTATCTTCCTTGTTCTTTTCTTAATCTTCTTAAGTCAGGAAATACCTAAGAGTTACTCGTTCTACTCCCTAAGCATGTCTTGAATGTGCCACGTTCCTCCATCCCCTTACCATCAGTGTCTATCTCTCATTGGGACTGTAGTAACAGTTTTCTAAATAGCCTTCTTCTATTGTTCCCTTGTGATCATTTTTTATCTGTAAAAAGAGGAATAATTTTTTAAAAATTGCAGATATGATCATATTGCTTCCATGCTTAAACCCTTCAGTAGCATCATCACCTTAGTATTTCTTATATCGTAATTCCCATCTTACTTTATTGTAATTATTTATTTAAACTTTTGTCTTCCTTATTAGATTCAAAGTGTGTTCAGGGCATAGCATCTGTCTTGTGTGTTTGCCCCTATATTTCTGGATTCTGGCACATAACAGGCAGTAAATAAGTATTTGTTGAATAAATGGAAAATAGGTGCTCAGTAAGTGCTTATTGAATAGATAAGCCGTCAAGTACTCATATATCTTCAAGCAAATATGAATTTTCAATGCATTCTGCAATGTTTTCTCAATGCATATTTTTACTTTCAGCACTCATTCCCTTTTGTTAGCCTGGCCCACAGTCCTTGCAGCCTTTAAAATTTAATCCATGGCTTATTTGTTGGGGAAGAATGTTCTTTGCATATTCACTCTTATGGACTTATGTATTTGTTACATGACATCATTAGAATTTTATGTTATTTTGTAAAAGCGCCTGAATACATTTTACATTTGTATATCCTATCTTCTTGATTAAATCATAAACTCCCCTAGAATTGAAACCATGTCCTCTGTTTTGAAATTCTTCCCTCCTCTTCATCTCCTAACCCTCTTGGAATGTTCTGCGTATAGAGATCACTTAGAAATGGGGATTGTAGGGTTGGCAAGATCTAGCCAATGAGAGCAAAAGATGGATGGAAGAAATGCTCGGTAGACAGATAATTGGAATGGATTCCTGACTTTGCCTCAGGGTAGAAATAAACTTTGGCGCTGGCTTTTAGGAGTTGGGTCAGAGAAAGAAGGTGCCTGGTGTCCATTTTCTTAGTTTTGCTGGGCTTTCTCCCAAGATGCATTTTTTCCAACAACTCAGCCAATCATATTTAATGGACTCTTGCTGTATGTAAGGCACCTTAAAAACAACAAATGGAGAAGAAAATTAAATTCTTCTAAGTTATTTTATATTTATTGGAAAAACTTGCAATGTCCAAGGTAAACTGCATTTACTCATTAGAAATTAGTCAGTGCTAAGATCTAATTTAATTTGTGCATTTTTTGTCTTATAGTCTCCCTCCCACCTCTCATTGGCATCAATATCCAAAACAAAATAAAACAAAAACAACAAAAATAACTTGCTCTTTAACTTCAGCCGAATATAAAAGCCATATGAATGAAAGAAATTAGGCACACCTGTAAATGTACTCTTCATGTGCCACTGACCATTGCTATGAGGGAATTCTCCTTGGTGGTTCTGCTATAGCAGTGGGAAACACATTCTATTTTCTGTGGCTCCTTTGCTGCCGTGTAATTATATATCTCAGATGAGGGGATAAGACTGATCGAGAAGTCAGCCTGATGACAATGATTCTTTCATGCACTCAACAGACACTGAAATTATGTTCTTATAATGAGCTGCCTTAAGAAGGAATTTCCAGAATAAGAAATATTCCAGTATTGCAGAATAATGTAAAACTATCCTATTGCTTAAAATGGTCCTATAAACAAAATGAGTGAAAAGTACTGTTCTTAGTTCTTACATCAGACTCCTATGAAAATGTTCAGATGCTAGATAAACTGAGAGAAGAAAATCCATTTTACAATTACTGAAATTAAACTTTAGATAGCTAAAATCACAAGATTTCAGAGCTGGAATAGACCTTGGAGCTACAGGCACACAGGATTTTGGCATTATTTGTTCTGACTAATCACTTGAGCTTTACCAAGTTACTGAGGAGTTACTTTTATTGTTGCATTTTTGAGGGAAGTGAGTATTAGATTGTGATGAACTTTGGAATATTAAGATATAATTTATACCTTCTACGTTCTACAACCTTTTAAGAAAAAAAAGCAGGATCATCTTCATTAGACAATGAGACAATTTCTTAGATATATCAGTTTCACTTGCATGTCTGCTAAAACCTGGAAGGCAGTTTTTAACAATTTAAAGGTCTCTTTTTTTCTTGAAGCACTTCTGGATGTTGGAAATTGCCATGGTTCCACTTTCCAGAGTATTCCTCTTTTTTTTTTTTTTTTTAACATTCTTCTACTTTTTGTTTCTCACACTTGGGCAATTTGCTTTGACCTTGCTGAGCGCCCATGGGCTCTTCATCTTGTGACATGCTAAGAAGAATTTGGAAGTGGTTATCTTTTTTTTTTTCAGCTCATGGTGGCCTGTGAAACATTTTTCTTAACTTGTGTTATGTTGTAGTTATCACAATTACATTGTATCCCTGCTTTATAGACTGGATTATTTTCTTTGCTAAAACTGCAATGATGTCACCAAGGTCCTGTCTATTCAGACTGTTCTTTCCAGAACAGTTCAATGCTGCAGCTAGCACAAATGTTCAGATGCTATTAAAAATCAAACAAGGGTGCCTTATGTCTGGAAAGTTCTACTGAAACTCATGTAAACTGGTCATCCAAAGGACCATCAGACTCTTAAAAGAAAATATCATTCTTGCATTCAGTGAATTCTCTGATGTTGAATTACCTTCTGGGATGGCTTTTCCATAAAATCAGTTTGGGTCAGTATTAATCCTTACTTTAGAGAAGCAAATCCACTGTGATTACCAAATGGGGTATAGTGAACACACACTAAAAATCAAAGGTGAAAGCTTAGTAGAAAACTATCATTTCTTCAGTGGACAAAGATTAAAGAATTTATAGCCCTAAATCTGAAATTTGGGAGTGCTAACACTTAAAGGCAACAACTTTCCATTACAATTTATGGACTTAATTGCTATGTAATTTACTGGGCAGTTTCAAAATGTGGTAAGTGGGGAGAGGATTGTTTGGCCATTAACTTATTTGGTCATGAGGCCACATCGCCTGTGGACTTGAATGAAAATGTACTCCAATCCCCTTCACCTGGAACTAACACTGAATAAGCCTTGTCACTACAATGTAAGTCCTTAAGTAGTTTAACATTAAAGTTTAACTTTTAAACTTCAGTAATTCAGGCAGCTCCAAGGCAGAAATAACCACACTTTAGGGCAAATTGAATTTCTCCTTCTCTCAGGTGATTTTATCAATAACACTTATTTCTTTTGGCAAGATAATTTGAACTAAGTATATAATGTGTATTGCTGTGTAATGATACTTGTCCTGTGCATAATTGTTTTCAGATGGTTTCTATTATACCACAAACTATATTTTTAAATTTTAAAAATTCAAAAACAACTTTATGAAGACCTCACATACGAGCAAAGCTCCCATTCACAAATTAATGTTGCAGCATTTCTGACATGATTATCAAACTTACGTGAATGTTCATTTGTAACTGATAGCATAAAACACATGTGAACTGATATGTTTGACACTTCCCATGTCTTTGATAAGTCATTATAGTTTGGGAGGCATTATTGCATAGTGATGAGGCCAGACTCTGGAGCCAGACTGCCCCTGTTCAAATCTCAGCTCTAAAATGTGATGATACTAGAAGTATCTACCTTACAGGGTTGTTGCAAAGATTAAATAAGTTGAAATATACCAAGCAGTTAGAATGTGAAAAAATCCCAAATAAGTGTTTGTTATTATTACTCAGTGGCTAAGAAAACTGGCTGCAGTGTCAGACTTCCTGAGCTTGAATTCAGGCTCCCTCAGCAGTTGAATGACCTTGGACACGTTACTTAGTATTTCAGTTTTTTTTAATCTGAAAGTATTCTCTGACAGACATGGGGGCTAGTTGAGCTAATAGAGACAAATGCTTAGAAGAGTGGCTGGCATACAATAAGTGCTGAGTAAACATTAGGTATGGATATTATCATCACATTAGGGGCACTAAATTATATTCATGTCTCCTAAATATTAAGTTAAATATGAAATATGATATGAATATGAAATAAAACATTATACATCCTGCCTCATCAGCATGGAGAATAACTTAAATTCATGTATTTTTAGTAGTAATATGACTCCAGACATATTACTATGATAATGTCCTATTGTGAGATCGTCTTTCTTTCTCTAGGTCCCCATTGTTTGGGAACTGAATCCTGTACTCCACAAAAGTCATGCTCAAATGTTAATCTGTGTTCCTGTGGGTATGAACCCATTTGTAAATAGTATCTCTGATATGTTTAGGTAAGTCAGGGCATGGACTTATTTGTGAATAGGATCCTCAAAGATCCTATTTAGATGAGGCCAAATTGAATCAGGGCAAGCCTTAATCCATATTATTGGAGTCTTTATAAACAAAGGAAATTGGACAGAGCAGAAGTCAGTGAAAATGTGAGGAGCAGACACAAGGAGAGATAGGTTGCTATAGCTCATAGAGGAAAGATGCAAGTCAGGGAACCACAAGGATTACAGCAAGCCAGCACCAGAACTCTACAGACTAAAAGAAAGCATGGCCAGTCGAGACCTTGATTTTGGACTTCTAGCCTCTAAAACTGTGAGACAGGAAATTCCTTTTGCTTAAGCCAACCAGTGTGTGGTATTTGTCATAGCAGACCTGGCAAAGTTAGACTCTGTCTCATGGTAGGTCCAGGAACCCAGAGGTTATTACTCAGTCCCAAGGAGTCAGTTCTGATGACTGTTCTCTTCTATTGAATGGCCGTTGATGCTTTTTCAATATATCCTCAGGGTACTGGGTCTGGGAGATTCTAGGACTAGTCCTCCCTTTCCAATTTGTTCAAACCTCAGAGTCCTCCTTTTCAACTCTCTAAATCACAGCTGGAGACAGATTCCATGATCCAAGCAGTACAATCACAATAATCCACAGTACATTTCCCAAGTTCCCTGTTACTCAATTTTAAATAACTGTGCATGGGCTCTGACGAAAGCCCAGTCTCTAGCTCTCTCTCTCTCTGAGGTGGGGAAACACAAAAGATAATATTTCTCCTTCTCAAAGAGCATAGTTGGCTAGAAGAGTATTTTTCAAACTGAGAGACTGTAGGTCTATCTCCAAGCATCTTTAATATTTGTGAGAGTTTTAAAAGTTTTCGTTGTGATAATAATTGTAAAGATATTAAAGAAAGCATGTTTTGGATCATCTGAATGATTACCAAGTACTGCCACCTCATACTAGTTCTCATTTGTTTTTTTTTTTTTTTTTTTTTAAATCATCATTTTATTGAGATATATTCACATACCACGCAGTCATACAAAACAAATTGTACTTTCGATTGTTTACAGTACCATTACATAGTTGTACATTCATCACCTAAATCAATCCCTGACACCTTCATTAGCACACACACAAAAATAACAAGAATAATAATTAGAGTGAAAAAGAGCAATTGAAGTAAAAACGAACACTGGGTACCTTTGTCTGTTTGTTTCCTTCCCCTACTTTTCTACACATCCATCCATAAACTAGACAAAGTGGAGTTTGGTCCTTATGGCTTTCCCAATCCCATTGTAACCCCTCATAAGCTACATTTTTATACAACTGTCTTCGAGATTCATGGGTTCTGGGTTGTAGTTTGATAGTTTCAGGTATCCACCACCAGCTACTCCAATTCTTTAGAACCTAAAAAGGGTTATCTAAAGTGTGCATAAGAGTGCCCACCAGAGTGATCTCTCGGCTCCTTTTGGAATCTCTCTGCCACTGAAGCTTATTTCATTTCCTTTCACATCCCCCTTTTGGTCAAGAAGATGTTCTCCGTCCCACGATGCCGGGTCTACATTCCTCCCCGGGAGTCATATTCCACGTTGCCAGGGAGATTCACTTCCCTGGGTGTCTGATCCCACGTAGGGGGGAGGGCAGTGATTTCACCTTTCAAGTTGGCTTAGCCAGAGAGAGAGGGCCACATCTGAGCAACAAAGAGGCATTCAGGAGGAGACTCTTAGGCACAAATATAGGGAGGCCTAGCCTCTCCTTTGCAGCAACCGTCTTCCCAAGGGTAAAACTTATGGTAGAGGGCTCAACCCATCAAACCACCAGTCCCCTATGTCTGTGGTCATGTTGGCAACCATGGAGGTGGGGTAGGCGAATACCCCTGCATTCTCCACAGGCTCCTCAAGGGGGCACTACATCTTTTTTTTTTCCTTGTTTTTCTTTTTTTTTTTTTTTTTTTAACTTTCCCTTCTTTTTTAAATCAACTGTATGAAAAAAAAAGTTAAAAAGAAAACAAACATACAATAAAAGAACATTTCAAAGAGACCATAACAAGGGGGTAAGAAAAAGACAACTAACCTAAGATAACTGCTTAACTTCCAACATGTTCCTACTTTACCCCAAGAAAGTTACATAATATAGCAACATTTCTGTGAACTTGTTCCTACTATATCCATCAGAAATTAACAGACCATAGTCATTTCTGGGCATCCCCAGAACGTTAAATAGCTTATCTGTTCTTCTTGGATTATTGTTCCCCCCTTCCTTAATTGCTCTCTACTGCTAGTTCCCCTACATTCTACATTATAAACCATTTGTTTTACATTTTTCAAAGTTCACATTAGTGGTAGCATATAATATTTCTCTTTTTGTGCCTGGCTTATTTCGCTCAGCATTATGTCTTCAAGGTTCATCCATGTTGTCATATGTTTCACCAGATCGTTCCTTCTTACTGCCGCGTAGTATTCCATCGTGTGTATATACCACATTTTATTTATCCACTCATCGGTTGAAGGACATTTGGGTTGTTTCCATCTCTTGGCAATTGTGAATAATGCTGCTATGAACATTGGCGTGCAGATATCTGTTCGTGTCACTGCTTTCCGATCTTCCGGGTATATACCGAGAAGTGCAATCGCTGGATCGAATGGTAGCTCTATATCTAGTTTTCTAAGGAACTGCCAGACTAACTTCCAGAGTGGCTGAACCATTATACAGTCCCACCAACAATGAATAAGAGTTCCAGTTTCTCCACATCCCCTCCAGCATTTGTAGTTTCCTGTTTGTTTAATGGCAGCCATTCTAACCGGTGTTAGATGGTATCTCATTGTGGTCTTAATTTGCATCTCTCTAATAGCTAGTGAAGCTGAACATTTTTTCATGTGTTTCTTGGCCATTTGTATTTCCTCTTCAGAGAACTGTCTTTTCATATCTTTTGCCCATTTTATAATTGGGCTGTCTGTACTATTGTCATTGAGTTGTAGGATTTCTTTGTATATGCAAGATATCAGTCTTTTGTCAGATACATGGATTCCAAAAATTTTTTCCCATTGAGTTGGCTGCCTCTTTACCTTTTTGAGAAATTCCTTTGAGGTGCAGAAACTTCTAAGCTTGAGGAGTTCCCATTTATCTATTTTCTCTTTTGTTGCTTGTGCTTTGGGTGTAAAGTCTAGGAAGTGGCCGCCTAATACAAGGTCTTGAAGATGTTTTCCTACATTATCTTCTAGGAGTTTTAGGGTACTTTCTTTTATATTGAGATCTTTGGTCCATTTTGAGTTAATTTTTGTGTAGGGGGTGAGGTAGGGGTCCTCTTTCATTCTTTTGGATATGGATATCCAACTCTCCCAGCCCCATTTGTTGAAAAGACCATTATGGCTCAGTTCAGTGACTTTGGGGGCCTTATCAAAGATCAGTCGGCCATAGATCTGAGGGTCTATCTCTGAATTCTCAATTCGATTCCATTGTGCCAGTACCATGCTGTTTTGGCAACTGTGGCTTTATAGTAAGCTTCAAAGTCAGGGAGTGTAAGTCCTCCCACTTCGTTTTTCTTTTTTAGAGTGTCTTTAGCAATTCGAGGCATCTTCCCTTTCCAAATAAATTTGATAACTAGCTTTTCCAAGTCTGCAAAGTAGGTTGTTGGAATTTTGATTGGGATTGCATTGAATCTGTAGATGAGTTTGGGTAGAATTGACATCTTAATGACATTTAGCCTTCCTATCCATGAACATGGAATATTTTTCCATCTTTTAAGGTCCCCTTCTATTTCTTTTAGTAGAGTTATGTAGTTTTCTTTGTATAGGTCTTTTACATCTTTGGTTAAGTTTATTCCTAGGTACTTGATTTTTTTAGTTGCTATTGAAAATGGTATCTTTTTCTTGAGTGTCTCTTCAGTTTGTTCATTTCTAGCATATAGAAACACTACTGACTTATGTGCATTAATCTTGTATCCCGCTACTTTGCTAAATTTGTTTATTAGCTCTAGTAGGTGTATCATCGATTTCTCAGGGTTTTCTAGATATAAGATCATATCATCTGCAAACAATGACAGTTTTACTTCTTCTTTTCCAATTTGGATGCCTTTTATTTCTTTGTCTTGCCGGATTGCCCTGGCTAGCACTTCCAGCACAATGTTGAATAACAGTGGTGACAGCGGGCATCCTTGTCTTGTTCCTGATCTTAGAGGGAAGGCTTTCAGTCTCTCACCATTGAGTACTATGCTGGCTGTGGGTTTTTCATATATGCTCTTTATCATGTTGAGGAAGTTTCCTTCAATTCCTACCTTTTGAAGTGTTTTTATCAAAAAGGGATGTTGGATTTTGTCAAATGCTTTTTCAGCATCTATTGAGATGATCAATTGATTTTTCCCTTTCTAGTTTTAATGTTTTGTAATACATTGATTGTTTTTCTTATGTTGAACCATCCTTGCATGCCTGGAATGAACCCCACTTGGTCATGGTGTATGATTTTTTTAATGTGTTTTGGATTCGATTTGCAAGTATTTTGTTGAGGATTTTTGCATCTATATTCATTAGGGAGATTGGCCGGTAGTTTTCCTTTTTTGTAGCATCTTTGCCTGGTTTTGGTATTAGATTGATGTTAGCTTCATAAAATGAGTTAGGTAGTGTTCCATTTTTTTCAATATTTTGAAAGAGTTTGAGTAAGATTGGTGTCAGTTCTTTCTGGAAAGTTTGGTAGAATTCCCCTGTGAAGCCATCTGGCCCTGGGCATTTATTTGTGGGAAGATTTTTGATGACTGATTGGATCTCTTTGCTTGTGATGGGTTGGTTGAGGTCTTCTATTTCTTCTCTGGTCAGTCTAGGTTGTTCATATGTTTCCAAGAAGTTGTCCATTTCTTTTACATTATCCAGTTTGTTGCCATACAGTTGTTCATAATATCCTCTTATAATTTTTTTAATTTCTTCAGGATCTGCAGTTATGTCACCTTTTTCATTCATTATTTTGTTTATATGGGTCTTCTCTCTTTTTGATTTTGTCAGTCTAGCTAGGGGCTTGTCAATCTTGTTGATCTTCTCAAAGAACCAACTTTTGGTGATATTTATCCTCTCTATTGTTTTTTTGTTCTCTATGTCATTTATTTCTGCTTTAATCCTTGTTATTTCTTTTCTTGTACTTGGTTTAGGATTGGTTTTCTGTTCATTTTCTAGCTTCTTCAGTTGATCCATTAGTTCTTTGATTTTGGCTCTTTCTTCCTTTTTAATATATGCGTTTAGTGCTATAAATTTCCCCCTTAGCACTGCTTTTGCTGCATCCCATAGGTTTTGGTATGTTGTGTTCTCATTTTCATTCATCTCTATATATTTAGCAATTTCTCTTGCTATTTCTTCTTTAGCCCACTGATTGTTTAGGAGTGTGTTGTTTAACCTCCAGGTATTTGTGAATTTTCTAAGTCTCTGATGGTTATTGACTTCTAATTGTATTCCATTGTGGTCAGAGAATGTGCTTTGAATAATTTCAATCTTTTTAAATTTATTGAGGCTTGTTTTATGTCCCAGCATATGATCTATTCTGGAGAAAGTTCCATGAGCACTAGAAAAGTATGTGTATCCTGGTGATTTGGGATGTAATGTCCTGTATATGTCTGTTAAATCTAATTCATTTATCAGATTGTTTAGGTTTTCAATTTCCTTATTGGTCTTCTGTCTGGTTGATCTATCTATAGGAGAGAGTGATGTGTTGAAGTCTCCCACAATTATTGTGGAAACATCAATTGCTTCCTTTACTTTTGCCAGTGTTTCTCTCATGTATTTTGTGGCACCTTGATTGGGTGCATAGACATTTACGATTGTTATTTCTTCTTGCTGAATTGCCCCTTTTATTAGTACGTAGTGGCCTTCTTTGTCTCTCAAAACATCCCTGCATTTGAAGTCTATTTTATCTGAGATTAATATTGCTACACCTGCTTTCTTTTGGCTGTAGCTTGCATGAAATATTTTTTTCCATCCTTTCACTTTCAGTTTCTTTGTGTCCCTGTGTCTAAGATGAGTCTCTTGTATGCAACATATTGACGGTTCATTTTTTTTGATCCATTCTGCGAATCTATATCTTTTAATTGGGGAGTTTAATCCATTTACATTCAACGTTAAAACCGTGAAGGCATTTCTTGAATCGGCCATCTTATCCTTTGGTTTATGTTTGCCATATTTTTCCCTCTCTCTATTAATATCCTTTATTGTACCCATACCGAATCTCTTTAGTACTGAACCTTTCTCCAAGTCTCTCTGTCCTGTCTTTGTTTCTCTGTCTGTAGGGCTCCCTTTAGTATCTCCAGTAGGGCAGGTCTCTTGTTAGCAAATTCTCTCAGCATTTGTTTGTCTGTGAAAAATTTAAGCTCTCCCTCAGATTTGAAGGAGAGCTTTGCTGGATAAAGTATTCTTGGCTGGAAATTTTTCTCACTCAGAATTTTAAATATATCGTGCCACTGCCTTCTCGCCTCCATGGTGGCTGCTGAGTAGTCACTACTTAGTCTTATGCTGTTTCCTTTGTATGTGGTGAATTGCTTTTCTCTTGCTGCTTTCAGAACTTGCTCCTTCTCTTCTGTGTTTGACAGTGTGATCAGTATATGTCTCGGAGTGGGTTTATTTGGATTTATTCTATTTGGAGTTCGCTGAGCATTTATGATTTGTGTATTTATGTTGTTTTGAAGATTTGGGAAGTTTTCCCCAACAATTTCTTTGAATATTCTTCCTAGACCTTTACCCTTTTCTTCCCCTTCTGGGACACCAATGAGTCTTATATTTGGACGTTTCATATTATCTATCATATCCCTGAGGTCCATTTCGATTTTTTCAATTTTTTTCCCCATTCTTTCTTTTATGCTTTCATTTTCCATTCTGTCATCTTCGAGGTCACTGATTCGTTGTTCAACTTCCTCTAGTCTTGTACTATGAGTGTCCAGAATCTTTTTAATTTGGTCAACAGTTTCTTTAATTTCCATAAGATCATCCATTTTTTTATTTAGTCTTGCAATGTCTTCTTTATGCTCTTCTAGAGTCTTCTTGATTTCCTTCATATCCCGTACTATGGTCTCATTGTTCATCTTTAGTTCTTTGAGTAGCTGCTCTAGGTGCTGTGTCTCTTCTGGTATTTTGATTTGGGTGCTTGGGCTTGGGTTATCCATATCGTCTGGTTTTTTCATATGCTTTATAATTTTCTGTTGTTTTTGGCCCCGTGGCATTTGCTGAACTTGATAGGGTTCCTTTAGGGTTTGTAGACCTATTGAAGTCCTTATCTCTAATTTATCAGATCTACGGCTTCGTGGAGTCCACTTTCTCTAACTAACCAACAGGTGGCGTCCACGAGCCACCTGTTCTCCACAAGCCAGTTCTCCCCTGCTTAGCCTTTGTGGTGAGTGGGGGAGTGAGTCTTATGGGGCCCAATTGGTGTACCAAGCTTGCATGTGTAGTTGGTGTTGCCTGCCCTGTATGTGGGGCGTGTTTATGGGCAGTCGGGGAGGGGGGGTGGCCCTAACAATCAAATCTCCCTGATGATCCTAGAGTTTTAAAGCTGCTGCAATAGTCTAATCCTTCAGTTCAGTCCTGCCACAGTTTGTCTCTGCCACTGACCCACAAGTCTTTGGTATTGGCGTATGGCTCCTGAGACTTGCAAGTGGGCCCCTCTTCCAGGCTGTGCACCCCGGGTCCTCTGTTGAAGGATGACTGTGCTATGTCACAGGTGAGTGCCGTCCCCCCAGGGCAGTTCTGGGCTGCTGGGCTGTGTAGGGAGGCTCCCAGTCTGCTCAAATGATGGCTGAATGGGGCTTTGTTAATTCACACTGCTCCACCTTCCCAGCTCTGGGACAATCAGCTGAGGTTGCAGGGAAGGCTAATGTCCACGCCCAGTTTTGTGGTGTGTGCCTGTTATTTGAAGCACTTCCGTCACACTGGGTTGTCTGGGGCAGCTCTGGGCTATGGGGCTGGCGATGGGCAGGAGTGTTTCCTGTCCACCAGGATGGTGGCTGTGAGCGGACACCCCCCTTTTCTTGGGAAGTTGTGGTGTTTAGTGAATTTTCTCAGCCACTGGATTATTGCGTTTTGTCTCAGAGCTCTCTTAGTTCTGCTCTTGACTTGACGTGCCCAAATTGCAATTCTTTGAAGCTTTCTGTATTGGGCTTCTTAGAGTAATTGTTTTAGAAAAAGAAAAAAGGATTAAAAAAAAAAAAAAAAAAGGGCCCTCCTCAGAGATCTAATGGGTTATTGAAATGCTAATAGAAAAAGCAACCAGGGCCATTAAGGAAAGGTCCACAGGGCAGAGAGATCAGCTTTTCTTCGGGATTTGCATATGCGCCTGAAGGCCTGAGCTCCACCCTTCCCCTTTCTGTGTTCACCAGAACTCCAAAAATCCTCTGCTTTTATTTTGGAGTTTTTCGTGTTATTTTTTTTTTTTTCTATGCCTGTCTCCTCTCTGCTGGGCTGGCAGCTCTCAGATTCTCTGGTGTCTGGTCTCAGTCTATCTATGGTTGGAGTATGGATCAGTAGAATGAGTTTCTGAGAAGGGCTACCACTGCAGTTCTCCCTTCTCCTTCCCGGAGCTGGCAGCCCCTCCTCCCACGGGACTGAGCCTGGCAGGGAGGGGCATGGGTCCCCTGGCCGCAAAAACTTACAAATTTCGCTGATCTCAGCAGTTTGACATTTTCATGAGTGTTGTATGAAGTATGCCCAAAAACAGATTGCTCTGTGGTGTCCAGTCCACGCAGTTCCTGGCTTTTTACCTACTTTCCTGGAGGAGTAACTAAAACTTACAGCTCACTAGTCTGCCATCTTGCCCCGCCTCCTCATTTGTTTTTATATCTATATTCACATTGGTGTCCAGATGTAATACTTTTGAAAGTCATGGGCTAAGGAGAAAATAGTAGCAGATGAGGCGCTTGGTCCGAGTGAAAGTGAAATGTCACTATACACATCACTGTACCAGTAAGGTTTCCCAACATTTCTCATTGAGAAACGCAGAGGGACAATTGAGTCTTCTCAATGCACATATCAGTAGTAGAATGCCAAACTCCACACAGCCTTTACCTCAGCAATCCATACCTTATTAAATACATGTTTTAAGCAGTGATGTGACATCATCCATTACATTAATGTTCTTAAGTTGAATGTCATTCCTTTACTAGTTTTATTTTTATTTTGTAATTTTGGTTTGGTTTTATATTATAGAAGAGTTGTACAGAGTAAAAATTCATACCTAGTTCTATGTTTGTACACATTTAAGTAACATAATACTGAGGATAGTTTATATCTACATTAGGACTCACATTTTTTATTCTTTAAGAAGGATCTCCTCAGTACTCAGGTTTGCAAGACACCAGGCTAAAGTCACACTCATTTTACATTACTAAACAGAATATTTATGAACAGCTGCATGAAGACTGAAGGTGACTTCATATTTTTCTCCAAGAGCGATCACTGCGTGTTTATTTTCTTTATATTTGTGTAACTAAAGAGCCCCATGTGGTGTGTTTTCCAAAAAAGAATGGAGGTACTCAAAAGGTAAGTCTCTTCCCTAGGTACCTTCTTTCTTACCCATTCCACAGATAGAAGACAACAATTAACATGTAACGATTGCCCAGGAAGAGAAAGGGACTAACCCTCCCTTTCCAATTTGTTCAAACCTCAGTGTCCTCCTTTTCACCTCTAAATCACAGTTGGAGACAGATTCTGTGATCCAAGCAGTACAATCACAATAATCCACAGTACATTTCCCAAGGTCTCTGCTACTCAATTTTAAATAACTGTTCATGGGCAGGAGAATCATAATTATTCTGGGACACTGAGAACATATCTTCTACTGATCCTCATAATGAATACACCATTTGATGAAGTGAACATCAGCACCCACTATTCCCAGCAGTCAGTGGGATAATAAATTTTACTGGACTTTTCCACGCATTGACACCCCAAATCAGTTGATGATGTCATCAAGCCAAGGCCAAAGAGAGAAGAAACAATTCCTTATAACCAATATGATATGGTCCAGGTACACAGTTCTCAAGCTGGTGACTTAACCAAAGGAAAGACTGTGAAAACATACAGGGAATCAATAGATTATATTTCTTTCAGGCAATTCTTTATAAAACCTCTTTCACTCAAACAAGATATTTTAGGTATTGGGTAGCAGTGCATTTGGGACTACTTCTGATAAGCACTTTATATATTGCTAGTTTTTTAATTAAAAGAGCTATGATCTTTGATAATCAGCTGGTATCTGCTAGAAGTCTAACAAACACATAACACTGATAATTCAGGGACTCCTTTACTCAGCTTTAGGCCCAAAGGAATATGGTTCTACAGGAAATGCCAAGACTCATCTCAAGAAATAACATTGGTAATATTACAGATGAATATTTAATGACATGGTAAGATGTTAATAAAATAAATGCACTTCAATAAATAGACAAAGATATCATGTTGGATTTAAAAGAGGAATGAATTACATGCTTTTCACAAAAGATATACCTTAAATATAAGGGTATAGAAGGCCTGAAAGTAAAAGGATGAAAAAAGATATATTGCCCAAAAAGTAATCCTCCTCAATATAGTGTAACTATTTAATACTAAAAAAAGTGGACCTTAAGGCAAGAAGCTTTACTAGAAATGAAGAGACGTATTTTGTAAAGATTCAAGGATGAACCACCAGGAGAACATACTGTATTGGTTAGGGTTCTCTAGGGAAACAGAATCAACAAGAGATATCTACAAATATAAGATTTTATAAAAGTGTCTCATGCAACTGTGGGTATGCACAAGTCCAAATTCTATAGGGCAGGCAGCAAACTGGCAACTCAAATGAAGATGTTTGATGAACTCCTCAGGCAGTGAACTGGCAACTTGGATGAACGTGTTCAATGAACTCCTCAGGAACAAACTGGCAACTGTGATGAACTCCTCAGGAAACATTTCGTTGGTCAGCCGAAGGAGAAGTGAAGGTCCTCTGTCTGTCTCACTTAAAAGTCTTCCATTGATTGGATTAAATCCAACTGATCGCATTCTCTCATTGTGGAAGACACACCCTTTGTTGATGTAATCAGTCACAGCCGCAGCCAATTGACTGATGATTTTTTTTTGCATGTTACATATATATTTTTTAATTAAATTCAGTTTTATTGAAATACATTCACACACCATACAATCATCCATGGTATACAATCCACTGTCCACAGTATGATAACATAGTTATGCATTCATCACCACAATCTATCTCTGAACATTTTCCTTACATCAGAAAGAACCAGAACAATAATAAAAAATAAAAGTGAAAAAAGAACACCCAAATCATCCCCCCATCCCACCCCATTTGTCCTTTAGTTTTTATCCCCATTTTTCTACTCATCCATACACTAGATAAAGGGGATGTGATCCACAAGGTCTTCACAATCACACTGTCACCCCTTGTAATCTACATTATTATATAATTGTCTTCAGGAGTCCAGACTGCTGGGTTGGAGTTTGGTAGTTTCAGGTATTTACTTCTAGCTATTCCAATACATTAAAACCTAAGAGGTGTTATCTATATAGTGCATAAGAATGTCCACCAGAGTGACCTCTCGACTCCATTTGGAATCTCTCAGCCACTGAAACTATTTCGTCTCATTTTGCATCCCCCTTTTGGTCAAGAAGATACTCTCAGTCCCACGATGCCGGGTCCACATTCATCCCCAGGAGTCATACTCTGCGTTGCCAGGGAGATTTACACCCCTGGGAGTCGGGTCCCACGTAGGGGGGAGGGCAGCGAGTTCACCTGTCGAGATGGCTCAGTTAGAGAGAGAGAGGGCCGCATCTGAGCAACAAAGAGGTACTCAGGGGGAGACTCTTAGGCACAACTACGTGCAAGTTTAGACTCTCCTTTGCAGTAACGAGCTTCATAAGGGCAAGTCCCATGATCGAGGGCTCAGCACATCAAACCGCCAGTCCCAATGTTTGTGACAACATCAACACCAGTCCAGGTGAGGATGTCCAACACATCCGCACCTTCCCCCAGATCCTCGGGGCTGGGGAGGGGGAGGCTGTAAATATATTTTTTATTATCTGCCCAAATTACTCTGGGATGTGTCACTATTTCACTCCAGCCTATACTAACCTACCGTATCTCACTTCCTATTCAAACTTCCATGCAATTGTGGTGTTTGAACAAATTGACTGTAGAGTTGTACCGTTTAGAAAATTTAGATCCTGTACCAAATAGAGATCTCTTCCCTTGGTCTCACATGGAAGTTGAAGTTTTAAAACACAATCAGTTTCAACCTTTACCCTTTGGCTTGGCTTGCCCTGGTCTTAACCAGACCTGCTTCATTCATATCACTAATTGAAGTCTGGGCTCTTTTTCAGCTTTTTTTTTTTTTTTTTTTGACAGTCAGTGGCTGTATGCACTAATACTGACATTCATATCTGCTGAGCTCTAGCTCTGAGTTTCAGGTGTCTCAGAGATATGCATTGTTCCAGAGACCAATCAGGTTATACGCTAGGGGATCAGCATCTCAAAGTTTAGAGATAGGCATTACAATTTAGGGATAGAGTTAACTGCTGTTAGAGCTTACAATCTAGGGATTATTACAATTATTATGTCCATGTTAGGCTATGTTCCAAGATTCAATTCTGAGTTTACACATTGTAGTTAGTCCATATTGGTGAGGCATCATCCCTCTCACCATGTTTTCTCCAACACTTTTACTCCTATATATATATTTTCCTACAATTTTATAGAGTTATATTCACATACCATACATTTATCCACAGTGTACAATCAGTTGTTCATGGTATCATCATAAAGTTGTACATTTATCACCACAATCAGCACTTGAACATACTGATTACTACAAGAAAAATTGTTTTGTTTTTTTTTTAGCAATAAGAAAAAATTGATAAAAAGAATAATAACATGTCATACAATACAATATACTCGTAAGGACAGCAAATAACACCACTACCAAGAATCCCATATTCCTCCCCTGTATCCCCCTCATATACATTTAGCATTGGCATATTGCCTTTGTTACATTTAATGGAGGTATATTACAATGTTACTGTTGACCATAGACTCCAGTTTGCTTTGATTATGTTTTTTCCAGCCTTCTGGTTTACTAACCAGCCATAGATGTCCTTGCAGTAACAGTTAGGCCAGTGCTTGCTTGACCAGACACCTGGGAACCATCGCCTGGCCAAGCTGACATATGAAACTAACCATCACACATACCAATTTTAAATTCATATGCACTTAATAACATAGCCTCAAAATGTATGAAACACAAATTGACAGAACTAAATGGAGAAACAGACAAATTTGCAATCATAGTTGGAAATTTTAACATCTCTCTTGATAACTGATAGAACGTGTAGACAAAAAATCAGTAAAGATACAGAATCTATGAATAAATTTGACCTAATGGATGTAAATAGAACTTTGTTTTTGAACTGAATAATAATGATATGACCCATCAAAACTCATGGGATGTAGCTAAACTTCTGTTTAGAAGGAAATTTATATCCTTAAACATTATATATTTTTAAATGGCTGAAAATAAGTATCTAAGATTTCATCTCAAGAAGTTAGAAAAGAACAACAAATCAAACTCAAAATTGAAGGAAGAAAATGATTTAAAAAAAAAACAGAAATGAACAATAATCGTACAGAAAATTTACAAGGTTGGTAATTTGAAAAGACTAATTAAACTGATAAACTCCAGTAGGAAAGAAAGAGAAAACAGCAATATCAGAAATGAAAAAATTCCTATCATTAAATAATAAGTGGTCATTATGAATAAGTCTATGCCAATACATTTGAAATTTATATAAAATCAACAAATTCCTTGAAAAACACAACTTGGTAAAATTAGATGCAGATCCACAGTATGCCAAGCCCCAACCAGCAGTATCCTGAAAACCCTAGGTAGTGCACTGGGCTCTACGTAAGTCTCAATGAAAGTTTTTCTTAGTAGGATTATTTTTTCGGAAACTTAAGGCCTCCAGATTGATCCTATGCCAAGATAAGCCCTGAAACCCAGAGGTACCAGTCTCTCCAAGAACATCAACCAGTTTCATGCCCAGTCAACACCCCTTTCCAGCATGAAAGAAGCTAAAATGGTCAATGCCAGATAATCCTGAAGATTGAGAAAAAACTCAAATGAAAGGGAGGAGGTGTAACCGAGAAATTTGGATTTAACAAATGATTGTGAATACTGACTCATTATATAGATATTTCTTTTCAGTGTCTAATGTTTTAGAATAGCCAGGAGGAAATACCTGAAGTTGTTGAACTGTAATTCAGTAGGCTTGATCTTTGATAATGATTATATAACTGTATAGACAAAACTCAGTTGCCTGTGTTTGTGTGAATCTACTTCTAGATGTTTTGTTCTGTTCCACTGATCTATATATCTATCTCTGAAATACTACACTGTCTTAGTTAACCTAGCTCTATTGAAAGTCTTAAAATTGGATAGAGTGCAATACTAGTGGTCAACAAGAGGGAGGGGTAAGGGGTATGGGATGCTTGGGGTCTTCTTTTTTCTTTTTATTTCTTTTTCTGGAATAATGCAATGTTCTAAAAATGATCATGGTGATGAATACACAAATATATGATGACACTGTAAACCAATGATTGTATTCTTTGGATGGGTTATATGGTGTGTGAATGTATCTCAATAAAATTATGTTAAAAAAAAGTAATGATAAAAAAATGGATATAGAAGAAATAGAAAATTTAAGTAGTTCTATATTTATTAAAGTGATTCAGTCTATCATAATAAAGCCATCCAACCCTCCATTGCCCACCCCACCCCCAAACAAACAAAAAATAGGCCCAGATGGCTTCACTGGTGAATTCTTCCAAACATTCAAAGATGAAATAACACCTAAGATAATTCTCCTAGAGAATAGAAAAAGAAGGAACCTTCACAGCTTGTTTTATAAAGCCAGCAAAATCTTGATACTAAATTCTAATAAGGACATGAAAAGAAAGGAAAATTAGAGGACAATTTCTCTTATTAACATAGATTTGTTATTTCCCTTGAGTTTTCTTCTTTGACCCATTGGTTCTTTAAGAGTAGGCTTTTAAATTCCATATATATGTGAATTTTTGAGTTCTCCCTGAGTTCTCCCTCTGTCCTTAATTTCTGGCTTTATTTCATTGTGGTCAGAGAAGATACATTTTTATTATTTCAGTATTTTTGAATATATTGAGACTTGTGACCTAACATATGGTCTGTCCCAGAGAATGTTCCATGTACACTAGAGAAGACTGTGCATTCCACTGCTGTTGGGTGAAGTGTTCTATATATGTCTGTTTCTCTAGATGGTTCATAGCATCATTCAAAGTGCTGTATTGAAGTCTCCTACTAATAATATACAATCATCTATTTCTACCTTAATCTGTCAAACTTTGCTTCATATATTTTGGAGCTCTGCTTTTAGGTTCATGTATATTTATAACTGTTATGTCTTCTTGTTGACTTGACCCCCCCATTTCAGTATATAGTGATCTTTGTCCCTGGCAACAGTTTTTTACCTAAAGTCTACTTTATCTGGCATTATTATAGCTACACCAGCTCTCTTTTGATTACTATTTGCATGGCATATTTTTTTCCATCCTTTCACTTTCAGCCTACTTGTATGTTTGAATTTAAGGTGAGTCTCTTGTAAATAAAATATAGTTTGGTCATGCTTTTTTATCCATTCTGCAAATCTCTAACTTTTGACTGGAGAACTTAATCCATTTACATTTAAGGCGACTACTGATAGTGCAGGGCTTTCTTCTGCCATTTTTCTATTTGGTCTTTGTAAGTCTTACACCTTTTCTTATTCCTCAATTCCTCCAATAATGCCTACTTTCATTTTTATTTGATTTTTTGTAGTGTATCATTTTGAGTCCCATCTCATTTCTTTCTGTATATACTTTCCATGTATTTTCTTACCATAGGACTAAGACTTAACATCTTAAATCTATAACAATCACATTTGATTTGATACCAAATCTTACTTAACTTCAACAGTATATTCCTAAATTCCTCACTCCCCTACCTTTTTGTTGAGCTTGTTATAAATTATATTTTTTATAATGTCCAAGACCCTAAGATTTATCATTACTTTTTCTGTATTTGCATTTTAGAACATGCAAGAAGTAAAAAATGGAGTTAGATTCCAAAATATACAATGCAATAGTGTTGCCATTAATAATTACCCATATGATTACTTTTACTGGAATTCTTTATTTCTCCATGCCACTTCAACCCACTGTCTCGAGTCATTTTCTTTCTGTCTGAAGAACTTTCTTTAGCATTGCTTATAGGGTAGGTCCAATGGTGATGAATACCCTCAATATTTGTTTATCTGGGAATGTCTTAATCTCTCCTTCATTTTTGAAAATCAGCCTCACTGGATCTAAAATTCTTGGTTGGTGTATTATTCTTGTTGGAAACATAACCAACAGGAGATATCTATAAATATGAAATTTTATAAAAAGTGTCTAATGCAACTGTGGGGATGCATGAGTCCAAAGTCCAAAGGGCAGGCTGCAAGCTGGCAACTCTGATGAAGGTTTTTAATGAATTCCCCAGGAGAGACTGGCTGTGTGAAGTAGAGATGAAAATTCTCTCTTCTGACTGTTGAAAACATCACTTCTCCCTTTAAAGCCTCCAACTGATTGGATTAAAGATCTCTCACTGTGGAAGACATTCCCCTTAGCTGATTGAAGAAATCAGCCATTGATGCAATCAACTTAATGATAATTTAAGTCCATGAAATGTCCTCTCAGTAGCAGCCAGGCCAGTACTTACTTGACCAGACAACTGTGCACCATTACCTGCCCTAGCCAAGTTGGTACATGAACCTAACCATCCCAGTTGGCAACTGTTTTCTTTCAGCACTTCAAATATTTCTTCCCATTGTCTTCTTGCTTTCATGATTTCTGATGACATATCAGCATATAATTTATTGGGAATCCTTTGTACATAACACATTGCTTTTCTCTTGCAGCTTTTATAACTCTCCCCTTGTCTTTGGCATTCAACAGTTTTACTACTATGTGTTTGGGTGTGGTTTTCTTTGATTTTCTCCTATTTCAGGTCCATTGTGCTTCTTGAATTGGTATATTCATGGCTTTTGTTAAATTTGGGAAGTTTCCTGCCATTATAACTTTAAATATTCCTTCTATCTCTTTCTCTTTCTCTTCTCCTTCTGGGTATCCCTTAGTGCATAACCTTGTATGCTTGATGGTGTCCCACCAGTCTCTTAGGCACTGTTCACTTTTTAAAATTCCTTTTTTTTCTTACGTCTCAGCATGAATAATTTTCAACTGTCTCATCTTCAGGTTTACTGACTCTTCTGACAGTTCCAATCTGCTATCAAAACCCTCTAGGGAATTTTCCATTTCAGCTATTGGGATCTTTAACTCCAGTAGGGATCTTTAACTCCAGTATTTGGTTCCTTTTTAATATTCTATCTCTTTATTGAGATTCTCATATTGCTCATTGGTTGATTCCCAGATACCCATTGGGTGTTTCTTTGTTTCCCTTTACGTCCTTTAGCATATTGAGGATCATTTTTTTTAAAGTGTTTGATCAGTATATCCAAAGACTGGTCCTCCTAGTTTTGGTTTCTGGATTTTTATCCTGTTCTTTTGGGTGGGCCATCATTTCCTGTTTCTTTGTTTGTCTTGTAATTTTTTTTTTGGCACACTGTACATTTTAATATTTTAAATATTAATAATTGCTATAAAAGTTGCATTTCTAAATGTCAAAGAGAAAACATATAGTGTAGTAATGCTTAGGGTTGGAAAGAATACAGGGACTTGGGGTCAGAAAGATTAAGGAACAGAAAATATAATTACCATTGGTAATTATAAAAGGATAAGAAAAAGAGAAATCTGCAATCTTAAAAGGTCACTACAAACTAATTATTTTTCTAATTATATCACATATTGTAAAACTTGATATAATAGACATCTGTTGCTTTTTGTTTGTTTTGTTTTGCCTTGTAATCTGCTGTCTTCTGCCAAAAGCAACTTCTTTCCTTTGGAGAACTGAATTTCCCAAACTCCACTGCTTTCTGGTAGGCTGCTAATCATGTTACTCTGTTCACCTGACTAGGGTTGGACATGCTCAGGGATTTGCAGGTAACCCAAGCAAGGCCAATCAGAATCCGTCCTTGACATTGCTTATATAGATCCTGATAGAGAAGATCTGTTTTCTCTGGGCTTCTGAGGGGGGGACTTTTTAAATTTGGAGGTCATTTGAGGGTGCAATAGTCAACTACCCCTCATCTGGCCTTTCTTGCTGCACAGAGGTACTGATTTGAGCTCTAAAACTATCTTTTAAGGGGTCTGAATCCAATTTCCTCTATGCTTTCACATTTTCTTCTAAGCACTATTTCTGTTTAGTAGACAATGGAGTCTCCAAGTAGTTCAGAACATGTATTAAAAGGGCCCCGGAATTTTTTTGAAAAAACAGTGCAACTAGCAGTAAAAGAAAATATCACATACCTTCACATCACAAAACAAAACCAAGTCTGTTTAGTTGACAGTGGCATTTCCAGGTATCTAAATTACTTACTTTGTTGATATAATTATCTAGTCAGTGTTCAAATTTTCCAAATTGTCGTAATCTTGTTTTATCAGTTGGTTTGTTTGAATCAAGATTCGACTAGTGGAACAAAAAAATGTAAATGGTCTTATCAAGCACACTCAGCTGGTTATATTTTACTTATGTTCAAAATAGATACTTCCCTGTCATTATAACACATTCCCTGAGCAACAGATTTTAGAGATTAATTCAAGGTCTCTCTAAGTGCTTGAAAATATCAGATGAAGTTCTGGTAATGAAATTATGGAGTAAATAAATACCAGAGATAATTTGAAGTTAGTCTTGAACATCAGAACCCATAAGGGAGCAGTGACAAGGAAACATATTTATGCTGATTTTGCAGACTTTGAGGACTCATTACCTTTAACTGTTTACTTGGAAGAAAACAAAAAGAGAACTCCCCTTTTCTTGCCCAAATCTAATAAACTACTGAAAATTTATGATAAGGTAAATGTATTAATGCATTTATTATATATTATAGCAGCTAACATCCTATTCTTTGTTCAACACGCTCTCCTTTCTTCTCAAATAGAATCAAGGACTGAGCTAGCAATGAGAGATATTATCCCCTATAGGTATAAATAAATACAGATATTTCATTTTGATTCAAATATGAAAGGACTAAAAAATTATTACAGCTCCCACAACTTTCATCTCCCAGACAGCAGATGCCAAGGAGTGAGCACTTAGAGACCTTTAGCCATGCATAATATCCACTCTTGTCATCAAATAAGCAATGTAAGTGATCCATGTATTTGCAAAGCAAGCTTAACATTGTGACAAGTCCCCTTAGACCCTCCCCCACCCAATCTTATTACTAAGGTCATCCTAATTAGAAATTCTGAGGCTAACACTGACCCCAACCACAGTAACCTAACATTTACTTACTCCATTATTTCAGATCTTAACAGGACTACTGGGTACAAAACCTTGTCTGATTTTTTTTTTTTTGTCGTGTATTCATTGTTCTGACTTTATCAAGTTAAGATTCTGAAAAGTTAAAAAAAAAAAAAAATCCATCTCAAGAGCATCCACTACCTGCATCCACTTTGCTTAGGTACTCCGAAGGCTTAAAAACAGCAGCCTTTGGGGTGGCCCATTTTTACAGCACCCTCCCTTCCCCCATCTTTGCTCGCCATAACAGCACTGGGTAAGTGCCCAGGTTCTGATTTGGGACTAAAACTCATGATCTTTTGGCACAGGTTCTGTGAACTGAGTCATTCTGGCACTGAGAACATTCCGTGACTCAGCAGGCCTGAAAAGGAGGATGTCAAAATCCAGATAATTTCGAGTCTTTTAAAGGCAAGCTGGGGAACACAAACAACACAGTGGAATAATTTCGCAGTGGCTCTGGCGTACCCTGGGGAAAAATGTCATTCCATTCCCAGCCTTTTCACTTCCTTCTCTGCCCCAGTAAAACTACTGGTCACACTTTAATTTAGCTGCAGGAAATCACTTCAGAAAATTCATTTTGATGCTGCAACGAAGCCTTTAATTCTCCGGGGATTGTGTCAGGCCACCGGGCACCCCCACCTTGGGACCTCTCCGCAGATAGGACTGGGGGGTGGGGATGGCGGGGGGCGTGCAGCGGGGAGGCATTCGCTGGCCGGCGGGCGGGGCTGAGGGTCCCGCCGGCAGGCCCCACTATTGGGTCCCAGAGCCCAGGCCCAGCCGGAAGGAAAGACACCTGGAGGGCTGGGACCCGCGCTGCCGCGGCTCACAGTGACGCCAAATGCTGACCCTGAGCGACCTCACCGCCTCCGGCATCGCCCCTTTAAGACTCCCTCCCTTGTCCCCTCCCTCAACCTGGAGTCTTCCGGGGACGCGGAGCCCGGGACCCCGGCGTCCCACCCGCTCGCGGCGCTCGCTCTCCGCAGCCTCTCCTTCCCTCCCGGCATGCATCGCCCCGCCGCCCCTCCCTCCCACTTCTACTCCTCCCGCTCCCCGCGCACCCCCCGCGCCCCTCTCAGCCCCTCCTCCGCCTCGGGCCGAGCGCGGGACGCTGCTGTCCCCGCCGCCTCCGCTAGTGGCCGGGGCGAACGCGCAGTCCCCGGTGCGCGGAGGGCGGGGGGAGCAGCCACGGGGGCCTTGGTTGCTGCTGAGTGGAGGCTGGGGTTGGGCCTTCTCGGCCAGACCCCACCCCACCCTGTCGACCCCACCCCCTCCTCCTTCCTCCCCGAGAGCGCGCTCTCGGGCACGCGCAAGGAAGTTGGGGGTCGGCGTAGAGTGCGGGTTGTGTCTCGAGTGGGTGAGGGAGGCGCGGAGGCGGGGCGCGGGGTAGCGGTGAGCGAGCTGCAAGGTACTCTCCCGGGGCGTCCACCGGCCGGTTTCTCCAGCGCGAGCTGCCGCCAGTGCCCGCCCCTAGAGTCCAGCCCCGAGGCTCCGAGCTCCTCGCCTCCGGGGGACGCCGCTGGGCTAGAGGAACGCGCCCACGCCCCTGCCTTTGCTGTGGCCCAACGCGCGGGTGGCGGGATGAGGGGCAATAAGCTGGCCGCGCCGACGTTGCGACCCCGGGGGCGGCTCTGGCCGGCGTTGGTAGTGCTGGCGGCCGCCGCGGCAGGCTGCGCCCGGGCAGCCATGGACGAGTGTACAGACGAGGGCGGGCGGCCGCAGCGTTGTATGCCCGAATTCGTCAACGCCGCCTTCAACGTGACCGTGGTGGCCACCAACACGTGCGGGACTCCGCCTGAGGAATACTGTGTACAGACCGGGGTGACCGGGGTCACCAAGTCCTGTCACCTGTGCGACGCCGGGCAGCCCCACCTGCAGCACGGGGCCGCCTTTCTGACCGACTACAACAACCAGGCCGACACCACCTGGTGGCAAAGCCAGACCATGCTGGCCGGGGTGCAGTACCCCAGCTCCATCAACCTCACGTTGCACCTGGGTAAGCGGTGACAGCCCTATCCCCAACTACTGCTCGCCAGCAGCCCAGCTCCCGAGCCTCCTCCATCAGAGCCCAGCCTGCCGTGTACAAACAGCAGGAATTCCCGTTTCCGACTTCTAAAGTAAATCTAACTCTTAACATTCTGCGAAGGCCAAGATGCTCCTCTCTAGCATCTCTGTTTACTCTCTTTTCTCGCTTAACGGGATTCTCTCCCTTGATTAATAGCTATTTCAAGCTGTTAGACCAACAAAAGAGAGCTGTTGGTCTCTCTTTTCTGAAGCGTTAATCAGAAACTCCCATCCTTTCCTTTCCTTGAAGGGCAATCGCATAGTATTCTTCGATCAGAGACAAGAAGGTCCACATTAGATACCTTTGCCTTTAAAATCTTTGCATGTCTTTACTGAGTTGATTGTGATTGCTGCTAGCTCTTTTGAACAAGCTAAAGAGGAAAGGGTCTAAGTTAAGGAAATTTGAGGGAATCAAATTCTTTTACTGCCTGTATTGCTTATACTAATTAAAATAGAAATTTACTTTTAAAGGTACTGTTCTTTAGAGCTGTTAAGTCTTAATTAAGGGCCACAAAGCTATTTCACCTCTAATTCTGGCACAGAGAAAACAAAAGGAAGTGTCTGCACTCGCTGTAATTGCTAGGCACAGTTTTGTCCCTGGATTAAAGGGCTCTTCTTACTGTCTTCCCTTTTACTTTGATTCAAAGCAAGTGTAGAAACATTCAGGAAAGGGGTGTATAGAAAACTTCACTGCAGGGAGGTGGATGAGGATGGGCATGTTTATCCTAAAGTATTAAAAATTAATGTTTGAGTTTTGTAAGTTTTTCTTGATCATTGAAATAGATAAGAGAAAGATACATTAGTGTGTTTAACAGTGGCATATGTGTGAGAAATTGGCGTGTATTTGTACAGCTTCAATCTCCATTGCACTGGGAGACTTGATTTTACTAGTAGTTGGTACTGATGAACTTCTAGAAAGAATAGACAGCCCCAAGCCCTTCTTCTGTCAAAGCAGGGTAATTCTGTAAGTCTAATAACATTATTTGGGGACTTTCGAAAGGAACATTTTGTAGGCAAATGGTTCTTTTGATCATGGTTTTGTATTTTTCTTTCCTCTGCTTTCTGGTGCACTACATTTTATATAAGCACCAAGATTCCAGAGAAAGAATATGACTTGCAAAAAGAGTTGTGAAGGCGGCGTTAAATTAACTGTGTGAAATAATTTTTAGAATAGCAGTATTCAGTACCTTTTTAGTAATACCATTTTATCTGTAGACAAATCATTAGGGAGATTAAACTTTTTGAAAATACATCCATAAAATCAAACTCTGAGGCACCTGTTTTTCAAAAATTGAGAAGTAAAATCTTATTGAGTTGGTTCCCCCCTCCCCCCCAAGATATTGGAAATGTATAGAGCCAGCAATATCTTGGAACAGGTACCTTTCTAAACACATTGCAAGAGAAGGATTCTCCTAATACCTTGTCATCTTTGATGCTTTTTAGGTATTTTCTTCTAAGTGGTATTTTCCTAAACTTGGCCAAAATTGTTTTTTCAAATTTATATTCAACTGTTTTTATTTAAAGTTTGACTTGTTAAAGTCTCTGTGTTCATTTTCCAATACCTTTAATGTCTTATTTTGTTCATTTTCAAATATTAGCATTTTCAAAGAAAAGGCATTGCTTTGAAGTCTCAAAGTGCCTGAGATTCAAATGAAAATTTCTGAACAAGAGTCTCTTACTTAGATAAAGGTGAGGCTCTCAATCTCTGCCTTCTGAGTTTTCTGCTGTAGGCACTATGTAGTTAAAGGTTATTTTCGTTGATGAGGAAAGTAGATTATCCTATGATTACTTCTGTGTTACAAAGATGATGTGGTAGGGTGAGACAGTATCAGCCAAGTTAGGTTGCTATTATTGGGAGGCAGCTGTATTAACTTTAGGTCATGGTGATTAAAAGGTCAAAAGAGATCTCAGAGTTCACCTAGTTAGGACTGTAACATGATTTTTTTTACTCAAAAATTTTATATGCTTGGAATTGTTTTTGCTGAAAAATTCCTGTTTTTGGTAACATTCTTGCTAAGTGAAGTACATAAAATTATGGATTTTTAAACTCCTAAGTTAAAAAAAAAGGTTATTTAAAATATTTGCAATCATGTTTTGTGATTAACTGTACAAACATTTACTTTACACTTATTTAGTTAGATAATTTCTAAAAACTTGACTAGAACTTACTGTACTTGTTCTTGGATCAGAAATGATGTCCTGGAGGAAACTGTGTGTGGGTGGAGGATGGGGGGAGGGAGATTGGTGGATAATGGGGTTGATGTTTCTCTCTCTTTCTTTCCCTCCTTTTTAATGACAAGGATATATGTATATGTTATGATCAATAATTTACCGCAAATAGGCAAGGCTTTTTGTATCAGTATATATAATGATGTTCAGTGTATTCAGTCCCTAACTCCAGTTACTCCCAGGGCTCTAGCTAACTAATTATTTCTTACAAATTCAAGTACCATGACTGTTAGTGCATCTATTAAATCTCCTGTCCAGTTCAAATTTCACATACCCTTAAACAAGTGATGCATATTGTACTTTACCCTTACAGAGCATGTGAAACTTGAAGTAAGACAGTGTGAAAGAATGAGTTCTAGCCACCACTTTTCTAGCCTTCCTTTTGATGTTGAACTTTAAACACAGTTAACTTTAAGATAAACAAAATCAAATCACACTCTAGTTGCAAGAAACATACATGTTTTGGCACTGATCACAAGTCACTTCTGTTATTGTAAAAGTAAAACATGACAAACAATAAGTATAAAGACAAGTGAATCTCTTCATCTGCAGTTGCTAAGCTCTGTTGCTAAGCTCCGTGCCCTAGAGATGACCATTCACAATTTCTTGTGTGTCTTTCCAAAAAATTTTCATGCATATATAAAATTACATGATCATTTTAACTGGTATCTTTTTTAGGGTTGGGACACAACATATCTTAACAGATGGCATGTACAAATTAAATTATCATACCATTATCATCACTTGTAGAACGAAAGTCAGGAAAATTAGCATTAATTCTGAATGCAGCCATGTCTTAAGCTACATATACAGTAATTCACTCTGTATGCATACTCTATCATTGGATATAATGAGTTAAAGTTGCTGTAGGAACCGGAACTGCATTTTCTTCCTGTTGTGGAGACAACACTCAAGCAGGTACCGTTTTCTAAAAAGAAGTCTCTTTTATTTTGCTTTCAATTTCTGGATCTTCTCTTCCAACTTTTGTATGGATTATTCAATTGTTGTTTTAAGGTTTGACTTTTGTGTTTCAGTCAGCAAGTTAGATCAGTAGCAGTGGGGTAGCTGATAGTAAGATTGTTACTGAGGATTTGCCTTTTATTAAATAGCCCCTTTGATTAACTTAATAATTGTGGATGGAAGCTTGACAACAGGGTCTTGATTTTGGAGAAAGTTAGATTTCCCTCTTTCTAAAAACCAGTTAGATTAAGGAAGAGAGTGCTACTGTAAAACCAACTTAATGAAAGTTTATGCAGCACCTAAAATTAACACTAAGGCTAGATTGGTTTCCAAGCTCCTCATAAACTTTAAGAACAAATGATTAAATAATGTTTCTTTTTTTTTTTTTAAAGCTACATCTGAATATCTGTTTTTTTGGTGTCTATATCAGAATAATTGATATATAAGGATATTGCTTTTTATTCTTTTTGGTCCTCTGATAAATATGTATTTAACAGGGAACAAACAGCAATTTTTCCCCCTGGGAAAATCTTTGTAAGGTAGGTTCTCTGTCAGGGAATGGCTCACTCTGGTGACTTCACTGTGGTATTTGTATACCCTGAGGGGACACTATTTTAGTTTGTCTCACAAAGGCTTGACTTACATTTTGCAGGTTTCAACTTGAGAAGGTAGGGAACTTTTCTTTAACTACTAGGGGTTGTTGAATACAGTTTTATAAAGTCTATTGGCTATTCTGTAATTCACTGGTTTTTCTATAACTACCTTCTCCATTTTTCTAAGGCATTCAGAAAAAATTACGTATTAGGGGTAAGTTGGATCTATAAGGCTTCCCCCTCCTATCAATTTGTCACTGGCTACATTCGAGAGATGGATAAAGTTTGACTATTTCAATTGTAAATCCTTATGAGATGTTGGATGTCCCCTTTGCTATGCATTCTTTTCCCCCATGCATGCATTCGCATGTTACTGCCAAATGGTCTGTAAATAGATCTCAGTGTACTTGATAGAAAGTTGTAGGAGATTGAAGGTCCTGTCTTTATAAGCTAATACTCTGTTAGATGGAATTTGCGTATTCAGTTGTAGTGCCATTACAATAATAAATTAAGAGTGTCTGCATCGTATTTTGCAGATTATAAAGCCTCCAGTTTATCACTGATTAGATTTTTCACAGTTTAGCAAAGGTAGAGATACTTTATAGATGAGGATCCTGGTTCTGATTTGCCACATGTTACGGAAGTAGGTCTTTAACTCCTCATCTAATGTACTAGCCCCTGCAGCTCTTAGCTTCTCTAACAAATTTCTAAAAAAAAAAAAAAAAAAAAAAAAGAAAGAAAAAGAAAAAAAAAGACTAGTTTATTCCAGGGTGACTTTACAATAAAAGTGGTTGCACACAGATTCAAAGATACCAGACTCCCTTGGTTTTTCTCTGTTTGCTCCTCTTCACTTTTGCTCTGGTTTTCATGCCCTATGGGAATAAACCCATCTTAGTTTCAAGGTTTTATTTTCTTATTGTAAATTGAAAAATTCTAAATTTGTATTTCTCCAGTCCTAAAGACTTGTTGGACATGTTCAGTTTGGAATGTTTAGGGGCCATGTCCAAAGCTAAATTATTCTTCAATCTCTTACTCAAATCAAAGCTGTTTTTGTGTTCCCTGTGTCTCTGGCACTGCAGTCTAACACTAATCATTTTCCCCATGTCTCCCCTTAGAGATAACAATGCTTGCTAGAGTCTCATCAGTAAAGAGTATTTGTAGGCAAGCAGATAGGGTCTGCTGCTGTGAGGCATGTCAGTTCTAGGCAGGCTAACTCCACCCTTAACTTTCTTACCCACCTTCACTGCAAATCTGTTCAAGACTGCACCCTTAACCTGCTCTATCCAGATATCTACTATGTCTCTTGAATCCTCATCTTTTTCTCCATTTTCCTTGCCTCTACCTTAATGTAGATCCCCACTGAATTTCACCTGAATTAAACTGCAACAGCCTCCTAACTGGCGGTCTCTCTGCCTCCTCTTTTTTGCCCCTTGTGTTCTAGCAGCCACACTGCAAAAGTTGGTGATATTTCTAAAATATAAATCTGATCATGTCATTTCACAGCTAAAAAGTATGCAGTGTTTCTCAAGGCTTCAGGATAAAGTCCAAACTCTTTGGTGTGGTGTATAAGGCACTTTAGGATCTGGACTTTTTTGACCTCTATGCATATCTTCTGCTACTTCACATGCTCCAAGTATCACTGCTTCAATTTGCAAACTTCTCCCAGGTGACACCACCTTCAGGAATTCTTCCCCAGTTTCTCCCTTTCTGTTCTTCCCACCCTACTCCAGCCTGGGTTAGGTTCCCAATTCACACTATCCTGTAGGTATCTGTCACAGTACTTAGCACATGATATCCTTTGTTTCTTAACTTGTCTGTCTCCACCTCTATACAATAAAGTCTTTGAAGGCAGGGTCAAGAACTTGGTCATTTTTCAGTTCATTCAATATATCAGCATTTGTTAATCGCTTGCAAATTTCTGGGTGTTTTGCCCCTGACTTCATGGAGCTTGTGGTCTAGACATGGAGATTGAGGTCCAATTCCCCTAATTAATCTCCCAGCCTTGCTGCAAGGTTCTCCTCCCACAAGAGAGCTCAGAGCATCATTGTCTAAAAAGAGGTATCTGTTTTATTTTATGTCATGAATATGTAGCTGCATGTGCACCAGGCTGAGACATGAGGCAAATTATGTCCTGTCAGCCAAAACCACCTGTTTTTCTATGGCCTGTGAACTAAGAATATTTTTTGTTTTTGGCTTTTTTTTTTTTTTTTTTTTTTTTACATTTTTAATGTTTGAAACAAATAAAAAGATGTATATTTCATGACTAGTGAAGATTATATGATTCAAGTTTAGGTTTCCACAAATAAAGTTTTATTGGAACACAGGACATCCAATTATTAACTATTGTTTATGACTGCTTTCACACTGCAGGGGCAGGGTTGAGCAATTTCGACCTAGTCTGTATGGCCCACAAATTCTAAAACATTTGCTGTTTGTCCCTCTACAGAAAAAGTTGGAGGGCCTCTTCTCCAGACCAATAAGTTCAGTGTGAGAGGTGCAAGCGCAAGAGGATTTCACCATTTGAAAGGAGGCTGGAGGCTTTGTATCCCCAGTTCCTAGGAATGTGTCTAGCATTTAATAAGTGTTCAGTGTGTGTGTGTAGAGTGAGTGAATAAATGAATGCCTGAACTACAAAAAGTTCCAAAACATTGCACATTAAATTCTTCTAAGCAATACTTTTTGAGCTTGTGTTTAATTTTATCAGTGCCATCTCTCCATTTTCATGAGGTGTACAGGCCACTGTAATATGGTAGTGGTGGTTTTATTTTTGTAGCATTTTAAAAACCCTAGCTATGTTATGGAACTGATATGAATTGAAAAATTTATGACTGTCCTTTTTTAGGTAAAAATGAGAACTTTTATATGATTTGAAGCTTAGCCCAGATAAAATTTTTTATTTGGCTTTAAACAATGGGGATTTATTAGTTTACAAATTTACAGTTCTAAGGCTGTGAAAATATCCAAATTAAGGCATCAAATGGAAGATATCTTCTCTGAAGGCAGGCTGCTGGCATCTGGGACATCTCTGACACATGGGGAGGCATATGCCTGGCATCTCCTGGTCCTCTCTTGGGTTTCGTTGCTTTCAGCTTCTGGCTTCAGGGGCTCTTTCAGCTTCTCTGTGTCCTTGCTTTCTTCTCTGGGTTCTTCTCTTTTAGCTCTCTCTGGGTGTTTCCCTCTCTGAGCTCTCTGGCTTTTTTCTGTCCTTTTTCCTTTTATAAAAGATTCCAGTAAAGGATTAAGACCCACCTTGAATTGGGTGAGTCACATCTCAGTTGAAACCACCTACTCAAAAGGTCTCTTCCACAATCAGTCTACACCCATGGGATGGGTTAAAAGAATGTGACCTTTTCTGGGGTACATAACAGCCTCAAACTACGGCAGGGGTACTGTTCCGGTTTGCTAATACTGCCATTATGCAGAATACCAGAAATGGATTGCCTTTTATAAAGGGGGTTTATTGGTTACACAGTTACAGTTGGAAGGCCATAAAGTGTCCAAGGTAAGACATCAACAATCGGGTACCTTCAGTGAAGGATGGCCAATGGTGTCCAGAAAACCTCTTTTAGCTGGGAAGGCATGTGGCTGGTGTCTCCTCTGGAGTTCTGGTTTCAAAATGGTTTTCTCCCATGATGTTCCTCTCTAGGTGTCTGCTTGCTCCTGGGTTGCGTTCTCCAAAATGTCTCTAGGCTGCAGCCTCTCTAAAATGTCACTCTCAGTTGCTCTTGGGGCATTTGTCCTCTCATCTTCTCCAGAGCAAAAGTCTTCTTTCAGTGGCCATCTTCAGACTGTCTCTTATCTGCAGCAAACATCTAGGCCTGTGTGGCTCTTTTTAAAGTACTCCAGTGATCCAATGAAGATCCACCCTGAATGGGTGGGGCAACAGCTCCATGGAAATAATCCAATGAAAGGTCTCGCCCATAGTTAATTGAATCACATCTCCATGGAAACAATCAAAGAATTCCAGTCTAATCAACACTAATACATTTTCCCCCATAAGATTGCATTAAAGAATATGGCTTTTTCTGGTGGACATAATATATACAAACCAGCACAAGTAATAGCTCCAAAATACCATAACATCCAAAACACCTTATCAAATTCAAAATGAAAAATCTGTTCTTCCGTCCTCAGTGTTGGTTGTTTACATTGGTAGCTACCCATCTGTCTCATTTAGAAACTGTTTGATTCTCTTTATCTCTTTCCTTACCTCTGCTATCCCATGCTGCATATACATGCTCAATCTTCTTCCTAGTTTTACTAATTGCATTTGTGAAAAGTGTTTTGAATTTATTCTGTCCTTTTCTGCGTGACTTCAGGCTTCAGTCTTCCTTGACCTCTGCTAATGCAATATCCTCTTAACCTCTTTATCTTTGCTCTCATTTGCCTTTCATTTTATCTTCCTGTTGCTGCCAGGATTGTCCTTATTTCTTCTGATAAGGTCCAGATTATAAGCTCCAGATACATTTTTATAGGAAGGCTATTGGCTCAGATTTGGATCTCACATGTGAATATATACTTCTGAAATTTTAATGTTAATGTTGTGGGCTTCTTTTTTTTTTTTGAAAGGACATAAGCAAATGTTATTTAAAAGTGTATATTCACATGCTCCATTGTTGAAATAGACTTTTCTAAGATAACAGTTTTATTGAGATATATTCATATACCATACAAACCATTTGAAGTATACAGTCACCGTCTCACAGTATCATCACGTAGTTGTGTGTACAAACCCATGATCAATTTTAGAACATTTTCGTTACTCCAGAAAAGAAATAAAAATAAAAAAGAATCATCCCATATCCCCTATCCCCCCTATTATTGACTGAAATAGACTTTTAAAGGGGGTTATTAAGCAATAGAGGGGAAAGCTTATAATGAAACATCTTGTGTATGGCATCATTTTTACTTTATTGAATTCAAATTGGGTAAAATTAGAAGATTGGCATACTAGGGTGTGCCCTCTCTTTCGGATAATGAAGAACTGGAAATGTAGTTTAACTCACAGAATCCCACGTTAAAGCACTTAAGCAGATGAACAGTAATCACTTGTTTGTCCACAGTTAGCAGGCGACAGAACTGACAGATGCTTCTTTGCTTGTTCCTTGTTCTCAGCAGTACCTAATTGACAGTTCTTACCACTGTTCTGTTTTAGGTTTTAGGGAAAAGTGTCAAAGTTTATAGCCAAGGTATTTGTTTATTTTTACTGCCCCAAATTTCTGAGTAATATTTTTAAAATAAAGGATTGATCCGTTTCTTACTTAAATGGTCGATTTCAAAGGGTAAAATTTCAAGATGATTGTGTGCTGGTTACCTTGCCTTGGTGGCTTGCTCTGAGACTTGTAAGAGAGCCTAGTTGGGATTTGCAAAGCATCTCCTTTCTTGTAAAATGATAAAGTTAGATATTTGCTCATTTGGGCCTAAAATTGACAGCCTACTGAATAGGGGTTACCAGAAAACTCATTTATAGAAATGTCCCTAAGTCTTTAGAGTATTGTGCCAGAGCTTGACACTAATTAAGTACGTCTGTTTTTCTTTCCGTGGTCTCTTCCAGGGGACCAGCCTAAAATAACCACGGCCTAGTCAGCCTGGTGCCCCAGGCAGCTACATATTCATGAAATAAAATAAAACTGATTTATCTCTTCTTGGACAATGGTGCTCTCAGATCTCTTGTGGGAGGAAAACCTTGCCAGCAAGGCTGGGAGATGAATTAGGGAATTTACATTATTTCTTTCAAAACTTTTAAGAGTTGTATTCCCTCAGCTTCCTTCTTTTACTCTGTATGCAACTGTTTGTATGGTTCCTGTTATATTGATGGCAACTTTGGATTTTTGTGATACCATCTCTTTTGAATTTTTAGTGTTTTATCTCCTTTTTGTTTTGAAAGTTGGTGCAAGTATTAATCCAAAATCAGCCTTCTTCAAATTTCTTCCTTTTTTAAAAAATTTCTTGAATTTTGTGCTTGGTTTTGTATAGATTGGGGACTCAGTAAATTTTGTTTCATGATTTACGTAAAGGTTTCTTCTAACCAGAATGATTCCCCGCAGCCTTGACTACAGCCTCTCAGTGTTTTCAGTGATGTGGTTAATGGCCAGTCCTTCCCCCTCCTTTTATAGTTCTGATTTTGTGTTCTGTATCTTGACCTGAATGGAGGTTACACAGGTTGTAAAAATACAGAGCTGTACATTTAATATCTGTGCACTTTATGGTATGTAAATTATACCTCAGATTAAAAAATGAATTAAACTTTCAGCATGTAAGAAAATGGCATATAGATTATTTTGTTTGTTTCTTTGTATGACTTTGGCACAGAGCAGGAAAGCAAAGAATCCAAGGCTTAATCATCTAAACTATAATTCTCCTAACCTTCTTTTTACTCTCTACCACCAGTTGTTGGCAATGATAGGCAGTAACAGATACTTGTTGAATGAACAAACAAACAAGGAACCAGCTGATTTCAGTTGCTGTCAACTGGTTTTAATTGAAGTACCTGCCCAGTGTTTCCAGAGAGGTATTCAGGTAAAATTCGTGGAAAGCTGCAGGAAGTGGAGCATTTGGAGGTGTGTCCAGGCACGCCTCCATGAAGTGTGCCCTGTGCCAGAAGAGCATTTTACTCTTCTTGCCTCACTGTAAGCAAGTGATCCTTTTGGTTCGTATTTAATGGTTTGAAGTGGTAAAATGGTAAGTTTCTGGTTTTTGCTGCAAGCTTAGAGAATTCTGAAAGAACGTGTCTGCTTGGCATGTGCTTTAGTCACAATGTCTGGTTTATATAACTTGCTATTTAATTTCTCTGATGGAATCTAAATGTTCACAAATGACTTGTATGATGTGAAGACCCTCTTCTTCATTCCTTTTGCATGTATAGATAGTGCCTTCATCTCATTGACCCTTTTAGAAATAATAAGTCTGAAACTTGAATTTTGTGGCTTTCTTTGAGAAGCTTATGAAATTTTGTGCAGGATTTCCAACTAAGTGAAAAGATTTATCTACTGAAAACAAGACAAGATTGTTGGATTGTGATTGTAATTAGTTAGTGGACAAAGTCCGTATGTAAATAAGGTAGCTGGTGAGAAAATTCTCTGTGTGTGGGCATTGTAATTTGTGATGCATGGGTTACAATAGACATTGAAGACGGTTTCTTTCTTCTGAGATAATTTGTAATGTGTTTGGGGAGATAAGACATAATCATTCATGTGCAGGAAATCAATACAAGAACATAAGCTTAACAAAAATATTTCAGTTGAAATATTTTTAAGTGCTGAGAGAAAACCTGCAAAAGTACTTTGGACAGTGTGGATTGAAGTCAGCCAGAAAAAGCTTCTTGGGTCTTGAAGAAATATGGTAGACATGAATGGTGAACTTTTCAGGAAGAGTGAGTTGTTTGAATAAAGATCTATAAGTAACCAGAAAATAGTGAAGGTGTTGTTTGCCTTTCATGGAATAGTGGTTCACGTGTTGGATGGGTTCTGAGGAGAGACGAATCTTGAAGACTGGGTGACAAGAGAAAGTAATTTTATTGAGTGCCTCTGGTTATCTCTTTGAATCCTTAAAAGAATCTTGAGAACTATTGTTATCCACTATGGAATAATGATGTGAGATGACTAGTGACTTCTCTCAGGTTGTGTAGGCTGAGTTTAGGTTGGAATCTAGATTTGTTGTGATTCATCGACTGTGTTACCACTCTACCATGTTAAGTTGTACCTGATAAGTTGGACCTGATAAGTGATAGAGAACTATAGAAAGAACTTTAATTGTGGAGTGAAATTAAAGTTTATCAAAACAAAGAAAAAAGCCTAGTTCCTCTGACTTGCCTCTATTTAAGACACCCTGGATTTGGATTGCTTCTGTTAAAAAGGGCTTTGGCACTTATTTGCAAAGAACAGAGGATTGTTGACAATGGAATAATTTTAGTTTTTGTGTACTTACACTAGTTGTATAATATTTAGCTCTTAATGCTTCTAGGAATTTCTAAGGAATTTATTGAATTTCAGAATGAGGTCCTGGGTTTTGTCAGTGTCTGCTGATAGAAAAGTGTACTGTACCCCATTCTTGAAGGATGACCAGTACTTTATTTTATACTGGAGAATGCCACCTTATCTCCTTTCTGTCTTATCCATGACTCCTTTCTGGTTGTTAAGAAATTGCTGAGTTTAGTTGAATTGCTTACTTTATCTGACATCGTTAAAGATAAGGCTGCCTGGTCCCATCTCCAGGTTCTATTTCATTTCCCCTCTTCTCCAAGTAAATTCTAACTTTTGCATGGTGGTTTTCTGTTGTTGCTCAGATTTGTTAATTGATTGATGGATACATCACTACTGTGGTCCCAGGAGTTTTCTTTGTCACTGTTTTCATCTTTCAGGCTCAAATCATGCCATTCACCATGATTTCTGTATTTGTGAATTTGTGAATCTATGAGTTTATGTATTTGTATAGTTTAAACTCCTTGGTTTTCCCAGAGTACCACTGAGCTTTAAAATTGTTTTCTCTCTGAAGAATGGGTTATAGTTCCCATTTAGATGGAATTTATTTTATGCTGCCCCGTACCCCACCCCACCTCTACTTCTAGAACTTGAAATTCTAAGATTAGGTTTCTCTTCCCTTAAAAAAATAAAATCAGAACACTTCTTATTCTTGAACCTTATAGATGTGAGTTGACTGATGAAATTATAAGTAGTATTGAATCATTGCCTTTCTGCTTTTTCTTCTTTCTTTGTAGATGTTGTATATATTTTTGTGATACATGTAGTTACATCATCATACCCTAGGCCCTGATTTTTAAATGCTCATGCTCAATTTCCTTTCTTATGGGAGGGGCTGAGTGTTGGGTTTAAAATGCTCTCTGCCCTCCCACCCCCCCTTCCTTTTCCCACCTGGTAATACATAGAAGTATAAGTATTTTCCCAGGGCTTTTCCACCAACTGTCATCATAGAGAACAAAAGAATACTAACCATTTCCAACAGAAGAGCTTCACAGTTTTAAAAAAGGGGGTAATGACAGCATGATGAAAATTAATTGAACAAAAAAGCCTTTATTGAGCTTTCTATTCACTGGCAGGGACCGGGAATTTGATGTTTTCCTGGCCTGGCAGCAAAAATCTTGGTCAGGAACATCTGCACAGGAATGGTCTGCCCAGATGTTCTGAAAATCTGTGATTATCTTATTATCAAAAAACTTAAGCAATAAATTATAGTAACTTGGCAATATACCATGATTAGATCTAAATATGGATTTAGTTTGAATAAATTTTCTGACCCTATCCCTTGCAACATTTAGACCCTTATGTTTCTGGAGTGTTGGCGTCCAGTGCACTTTAAAACATGTGGCTAATCAGAATAATCAAATTATGAAATTTTGGTGTTGGAGAGAAACTTAGGAAGTTTAAGCTGTAGAAAAAATTATGTTTTAGGGATGGTTGGATCCTGGTTTAATTTATTTAATCTTTTACTTAACTTCTTAAAGACGTTAAGGTGTATTTGCCTTAGTTTTAGCAATTTTTCTTACACCTGCTTTACAGCATTGCTGTTCCTCCTCAGCAGTCCCTCCTGGTCACACACCATATTCTAACTGGACTGACGACTTTTCCTGTTGTTTTGGTGTCACTAAGTATTTAGATTATGGTTTTTAATGTCAGATCATTATCCGATAAAGGGGTGCATCCTGAAATTTTCATTGAAATTGCATGTTCTTTTTGGAGGTGGGAAGAAGCAAGGGACTAAGGGTGAAGATTATGTAGGAAAAGGTAGAAACCAAAAGAGCAATTATATACTTTAATCATGTTAGTCAGGTGCTTTCACCTTTGTGGGAAATGGGCCATGTTCTGTGGAGTTGAGTGTCAAGGATTAACTTGTAGAGTAGCTTCTTACATAGTTTTGAATTTATAGTGATTATTTTAGATAAGTTTGTCAGATAGAAGACCAAATTCTATCTGTTGGAGACGATTCTTAGAACTCTACTACAGATTATGAAAGTTTGCGGGAACATCTGTAATGCAGCTGTAATAAAATTTGTTTACTTTATCAGGATTGCTTTAGAGTCTCAAACTGGTTTGTTTATGGCTGTTTTCAGCATTTTTGCCACATGCCAAGAAATAAGGTAGCATCAACTCCTGGTGGCCTTGGGGATTATTCAGTTTTGTGGCCATTCTGATAAGGTTTTGATTTTAAATTTATGTGCGCTTTAAAGCTCTTATGTTCTGGCACAAGACATCAGTGGTAAATACAAGATATCACAAGAAGGAACTTATTCTAGAAATTAACGTACTTTCCAGATATTTGGAGAATATAAACTTGTTTTCTATGCTGCTTTTGTGTGTTCTTGTGTGTATATCTTTATTTGTGCTTTCCTATCTTTTTACTTTCATGGACCCTTGGTGAGTGGGTGGGAAGGTGGGAAATCTGCTTTTCTGGTTGGGAAATAAAATAGGTATCATTTTTTTATGAAACCTTTTGAGTTAGTATTGATATTTCTGTGTGAGAGAGGAGAGGCAAATTTGTTCCCATGAGAGAGACTGTTGGGAAGGGTGGTGGTAGGAGTGAGAGTTAGTGCAGAAGAAACCAAAACCAGACTATTCACATCTCCAGTGATTTTCAGTGATTAAAAGGGCCACTAAAGCTCTGAATCAGCAGCCTTTTAACCATGCCTGACTAAATAGACCTTGTTTTTGAAATTCACGGCATTGCCTGGATCCCTGCTGTCTTTTTGTCCCTCCTGCTAACACACAGCTGTTTTTGTTCATACATCATTTTGTGTTCAACTGCCTTGTTACTTCCTCAGGTCCTTTTTATGGTGAATAATGGACACATGGGAGTTTAAGTACCCAAGTGTGTGGTTATTCAAACAGGAAGTCATGAGGAAGCAGGGTAACCTTGTCAGAGGAACAAAAGATGGAATGGGAAAGGCCATTGACAATTCCAGGCTTAAAACATCTGCGGGGAAACATCTGACAGTTTCTGAGATTCAGACATTCTGCAGTTTACAAACGGGATGTCTTATTTGGAACTTGTTCCATTTTTAAATGTTGGTAGTCCAGTTCCCAAACCAATCCTTAAATGCCTTGTTAACCCCTAATCCTTAAATAGAAATGGAGGTGGAAAAAAAGATGTAATGTAGTCTTGTTGGCATTAAAAACAGGAAGGAGGCTCTGCCTGTGGAGATGATTGTGGGTAGTAGGAAATAAGGTGCAGCATCTCATCTTTGCTGAACGTTATGAGGTTGTGCCCAGGGACCAGCAAAGAGGTGGGACTTACCAGAGACTGTTAGAACCAGTGGGATTGGTTAGAAGATGGTATTAATGCAGAGCCTTTGATCAGTGAGCTTCTCTATGCAGAGCACTGAGGAATAGGAGATGAAGAAGGTAGGTTGTCCATAAAAAGCATGCAGCCTAGTGGGAGAGCAAGAATCTGTATATCAACAAATACATTTTGAGATCAAACATAAAGTGCTGTAAGAGAATAAACATTCCATGTGACTGAAAAGGAGATCTGATTATAGCTGATCAAGATAGATAACTTCTCAGAACTTTCATCTAATAATATTGAAGATTCCTATTGGCCTTGAGATTCTAGGCTTTCTAGAACTAGTCAGTTAAATCCTGATTTTAGGTTAAAAGACTTTAAGTATGGAAGCTAAAGAAGAAGGAGCTCTGGGTTGACAACAGTTCATATTAAGCTAGTAGGGTGATGCTAAAGAGAAGAATACAGTCAGACTTAATGGAAGCAATAGTATTCAAATCAAAGAGGTACTCATTATGCTCATCGCCATGAGTTTCAGTCATAGTAAGCTACTTGTGTGAATGGTTCATGAAACGTGTGCTACATCTTTTCTTGGACTCATCTCCTTTTTTTTTTTTGGTTTGGCTACCTCCTAATCATCCTTCAGAACTCACAGCAAATTTCACTGCCTCCAGGAAGACTTTACTGATTTCCAACTCCTTCCCTCCCCTCCATAGCACTTGCCACTATGTAGTTGGCTATTATTTCATCCATTCATTCCACTTTTAAAGTCAATAAACATATTATATGCCTATGATGTGAAAAGTTCTATATTGTATCCTTTACTCTGTTTCCCGTTAGACTTTCATTGAGAAGATGAAGAATTCACTGGTTTCTTAACTCATTCATCTAACAAATATTTGTTGAGTGCCTGTTATGTAAAAGCCCTGCAAAGTGCTGGAGATAAAGTAGAGAAGAAGACATGGTGCTTATGTTCTAAGTGAAAATCATGCAATACAGAGGACTTGAGCCCAGGAGGGTTTCATTGATTTCCCTTCCAGTCCCGCATTGGCTTCTGTTTCTCTAATGCATAGATTGCTCATAGAACCTTTCATAAGTAGGTGCTCCAAAAAGTTCGCTGAGTGAGCGAATTCCTATTGCTGTGAGTGCTCCAAAAAGTTTGCTGAATGAATGGATTCCTATTGCTATGAGGCTAAGGTCATAGAGTGAAGATGAGAGTAGGGAATGGAAATTTTGTTTCGATTTTCCCAAGATGGAGTTTGCCTTTTAGGTAGGGTTATTGAAATTCGTTGGCTGGAATGGTATGGATTGTAAGCGGTGTAACTTCCTCACCATCATTGTTAGATAAGGACTAACAAAGCAATAGCAAAGAGCCCCAACAATGTTAAAAAACATTGAAGTTTGTTTCTCTTTCATATGGTAGTTCTAAGGCAAATAGTTCTTGTCGGGGGTGGGAGTGGGGGTGGTGTCTCCACACAGGCATTCCAGGACTTTTTCATCCTAATGGTCTGCTATCCTTTAGGGTGTTGTCCTTTTCTTTATGGTTGAAGTTGGATGATAGGCACCTCAGTGTTCCAAATGGGTACTCTTGAGGACAGTATACCTAATTTTTAAGATTGAGACCAGAAGTGGTGCACATCATTTCCACCATCTGCCACCAGAGAGAACTTGGTCGCACAGCCACGTCCTATACACAGCAGCCTTGTGCCTGGCCACAACTCTTACAATGACTGGGGGTGGTGGTTTGAGGGGGCTGATTTTGGTGGTCATCTCTGCCATGCCAACACTTCCCCTTCTCATAGTGTACTTGCTAACTCCTGTGCTGGAGAATCCTATTTCTCCCAAATTTTGGTCTTCTTGGAGAGCTTTCCTGAGAGAATTCCACTCAGTGGCTGGCAGTTTTATGAAGTGAATCTAGGAAAAAAAATAACGAGCCCACTCTCTGAACCCTTACAACTGCTAGATCCTCAGAAGAGCCTCTGAAGAAAAGGGGTGCATATTCATTCTCTTCTTCTCAGCATTTGCTCCCTACCTTCACAGAATTCATTGTATTCTGTGACTTTATCCATTTCTATTCCCTTGGTCCTCTCTTGGCCCTGAGAGCTCACTCTACTGGCTTGCAGTAGTTACACTGGCGGATGCCATGTAAGTCCACCTTGGAGGAGGACATCTCATACAGAATCATTAAGTCTTGACTTACTTGAGTGTACTGGTCATATTTACCTTCAGCTGTGACAGAATTCCTTTTAAAATCCAAATGTTTTAGAAGTGAGGATTCTACAAGTGATAAAAGTGCTTATTGTTTTTACCACCCATTGGTCGCTTGAACGTAGTCTTGTTCCGGAATCTTTTAAAATGTGTATTTATTGTGCGTCTTCAACATGAGTCATTGAGGGCAGGCACTGTGTTTTAATCATTAGGTCAGCAACTGAAGCTGGGTACTTGTCTTGTGAAATCAGTAAATTTGGTAAAATGGGTGTATGTTATCTAATATCCTCGTTAGTACCCCCTAGTCAAACACTTTAATTAATTTCTATGGTGAAATAGGATGATTAAAAGCTATAAATAGCCTATTAGTTCAGGTCATGTTTGGTTATCCAGTGTTATGAAAATCTTTTTATATCTAGAACTTTTTAAATTTAGCATCACAGTTAAAGTGTATGGACCTGTATCACATTTCATCATGTAAGTATACTACTTCTACCTATAGTGATGATAAAACTACTAAAGAATATGTAAAAATCTGGCATGATAGGCATTGGAGAAATTGGTTATTGTTTAAATAAATGAGTAATATCCATTTATTTAATAGGAAGTTTTATTTCATTGAAAGGATGTACTTTGACAGATTTATTCTGCCAGTTTGGGTGGATGGGTTATTAAATTATGTTAACAATATTTAGAACTACAAATGGAACATTAGATAATGTTTAAAAGGAGAAAAGAAATAAGATTTAAATTCTAATTAACTACCTATTATAAGAGAAAAGTATTTGAATACTAGTTCACTTTTTGTTTTTGATTTTTTTTTAATAAAAAGAGGATTTCATCTTCAGTGCCTATACATAATTTTGTTAGGAACCTGCCTATGTTAAAGTCATTTCATATGAGATACTTTTTGAATTGGAGGTTAAGTCTTTTATTGTTCTTGTTCTCAGAAGCAGATAATGTCAGTGGTGTCTGTGTCCTTACTCTCCTCACACTTTATCCATCTCCCTGTCTACCTACCTACTTATCACAGCATTTTATTTCTTTCTTAATTGTTTTAAATCAGTAGTAAATCAGTGTCCTAGGAATCTTCAAAGAATCCCTCAAATTGAGAATGAATATATGTAAATAATTATAAATGATTGCTTTTGACTGTAGGGCTTTCTCAGCTTGGTTTTTGCTTTCTAATAGAATTTGCATTTTTTTTTTCTTAGTCAAACTCATTGTTTTTATTCAGAATTTTCTGCCGCCACCCTTTGCCCAAAATATATCATGTTATTCTTTGTGCTTTATTGACCCAGTTTCTTTTGGAAGGAGATTACCTTCTCTGTAAATTCTTCTTCAAATTCTGGAAGTGATGCAACAGTGCTTATTATACCAATCAGTGGTCACTTGAACATACAGGATTGTTCTGTAATCTTTTAAAATCTCTATTTATCTTGTTTCTTCAACATGAGCTCATTGAGGGCAGGAACTGTGTTTTAGCCATTAGGTCAGTGGTACTTGACTTATGAAATCATAAGCATTTGAATAGTCTTTGTCTTGTTTTGATGACTAAAAGACTCGAAACTGGTAGAGAAGCATAGGTCTAAATTGAAAATTAAGTATGTCCAGACTAAAGCTTTGGAAGAGTATTTGAAAGAGCTGTGTTCATTCAATACTGTTTGGAGGAAGGCTTCAAGAGCTGTTTTTTTGTTTTGTTTTTCCCAAAATTTAAGACATCCTTCTTATTATGGACTGTGATACTAGAAGACATGCCTGTTTGTTCTGATGAACTGTAAGAACCTGGAAAATAGCTAAACCAGTCAGAGAATTGTTTCTTTTTTTAAAAAGTCTCATCTTTCTTTCTAGGATCCACAATGCCAACTTAAATGCCTTTCTTTTTTAAGGATAGCAGAGTTTCTCAAACTGCCACTTTAAGAGCTTTTGCTTTACTAACTATAAAATCCTATGACGTTGGTATTTAAATGTTAAAAAAAAAAAAGATCACCAAAGTCTTCTAAAGGAAGATGTCATTTGAAGGCTATTACAATGTAATACTTCCCTTGTAAATTCTCATATTGATTTCCAGTTAGCCCAGGAATTATTCCTCAGGAAGTCCTTTTGTCACCTAGGATAGTGGTTCTCATTTGGGGAGGTTTTTGTTTTGTTTTGTTTTGTTTTTTAATATACATGTTCAACTGAGTTTTAGTATGAATTGTTTGATACAGGTGAATATAAGATAAAATATGTTTGTGAAGCAAGTATTCTGTGCATAGAAATAATGAATAGAAGCAAAAACTTTTCTATAAAGTAGATAAATAACTCCGGGAGCATTTCTTCACAATCCCCCCACCCCCACCTCCACCCCAGGTATGCACTACCCTGGATTTTGTGTTTCATTTTCTTGCTTTTAAAAGAAAACAGTTCTATCATATATAAATGTATCCTTCTCAATGTGTTGCTTGTTTTGAACTTTATAAAAACAGTTTACTGTGTGAGCCATGTGCAGCCTGCTTTTTTCACTCAGTGCTACATTTCCTAAGAGGAATTAATGTTTTTTGTTTAGTTGTAGTTCATTCATTTTCACTCCTGTGTGGTATTTTATTACATGATTATACTACAGCTAATTTATTGATTATCCTGCTGGTAGACTTCTTTTATTATGAATAATGCTGTTATGAACACTTGTACACATATCTCCTGATACCTGTGAATGATAGTTTCTCTGACTTTGTTGCTGGGTCATAATAATGAGTATCTTTAGTTTTATGAGATAATGCCAAATTGTTTCTAGAGTGTTTGTCCCACTCACCAGGAGTGATAATAGGCTTGTTGATCCTCATCCAACATTTGGTATTGTGAGAATTCTTAAATTTTGCCCATTTGGGGTGTAAATTATATCTCAGAGTGGTTCTTTTATAAGGATGATCATCTTTTCACGTGTTTATTGATCTTTCATATTTCCTCTCCTGGAATTGTGTCTTCATATTTTTTTTTTAGATTTTGTTTCTTGCCCATTTTTCTTACTGAATTGTAGAGTTCTTCATATATTCTGGATACTAATCCTTTATCGGTTATGTATTGTCAATATATTCTACCAGTGTATGATTTGTCTTTTTGTTTTCTCTCTGTTGTCTTTGGGCAGAATTTTAAAACATTAATGTGATCAAATTTATCAGTATTTTCTCTGACTGTTAGCCCTTTTGTGTCTTATGTAAGAAATCCTTCCCTATATTTTCATCTAAAGATCTTCTAAAGTTTTGAAGTTTGCCTTTCACTTTTAAATTCTTAATTCATCTGGAATTGGTTTATGTTTGTGGTCTTTATCTGATTGAGCAAGTCCTTTTTAATCTTATCTTTCTATCTTAGAACTATCTTAGCTATTATTGGGCCTTTCCTCTCCCATATGAATTTTAGAATCAAGTCTTCAAGTTCCTCGATAACCTCTCTTTGGGTCTTGATTGAAATTTGTAGTGACTTTATAGATCCATTTGAGTTGAATTGACATCTTGACAGTTTTGAGTCTTCCTATCCATGAACATAGTATAACAAATTACAGTACTATTTTGTAATTTTCTCTTGTGCCTTGCCTTTTTTCTGTTAGATTTATTCCTGAGTATACTTTATTTTCTGTTGGCATTTCTTTTTTTTTTCTAAATTACACTTTCTAACTCTTTGTTGCTTGTGTTTAATAGGTAGCTGGTTTTTGAATATTAATTTTACAACCACTTTGCATAAATTCTCTTACTAATTCTAATAATTTGTCATTAGATTCTTTTGGATTTTATACATAGACAGTCATCATCCATAAGTAATGACAGTTTTGTTTCTCTTTGCCAATCCTTATGTCTTTATTTATTTCTTCTTTTCTTACTATGTTGATGAAAACAATATACAGAAAACCCATTTCAGCATTCCTCCTCACTGTCATTAAGTGCTAGGATTTTACAGAGCTTTTCTAATTTAATAGATGAGAAATATTTTTTATTTTAAGTTGCATTTCTTTTGCAATTGTTGAGGCTAATTTTTATTCTGTTGCAAAATATTTATTTCTGTAAGCTGCCTCATTTCCTTTTTTTTTCCCCCTTTGGTAAAGGGGTATGATATTAACACAACATTTTTTTCACCTTAGTTTCCAACTTTTTTGCTATTTAACTATTTTCAGAAATGTGGATTAAAATAGCTCTAAAACCTTTAGTAACCTTAGTTTAGTAACTTTACCTCTTTGATAAAGTTAGTTACTAAATTTGTTGCTATTCATATTATTTGACAGAATAAATAGTAATTTTGAAAATTAAAACAATGCCATTTATAAAATTCACTGAAGATTTGATTAATATATTTGTCTCCATAAAAATTAACACAAACTGTACCAGTGACAATTCCAGGTAGCATAGATAGAGGGACCTGGGTTTTGTTTCAGTCTTCATAACTGAATCATTCTTTATTTCTGAGTTTGATAAAATTTTCAAGCTCCCAAGATGTTTTGGTCCATTCTTTATGGTTGTCATATGGTTACTATGGTTAATATACTTCAACTGTGTTAAAACAGTCTGAGAAATGATTACCTTTAAAGATCTTGAAACAACGAATGATGTCTTGTACAATGTAAAATATGATAAATGTGAGTCTTGGGATTGATAGGCCTCATGTGCCATTCATCTGTAAACCCTATGGATGTGGTTCCCAAAGGGCTGTGCCCTTCACGGGCATTTGGCAGGCAGGGGTGTGGAGAGGTGAGAGGAGGCAGTCCGACACAGTAAAGAAGTGCCCCAAATCCTGCCTGACTTTTGGATTCCCCACAGGAGATCTGTGCTGTTAAAACACCTGATTATAAATATCTGAGCCTACAACAAAACTTTGTCTATACATGTAAACACAGATTTTTTGTTTTGGGGGTTAACTTTATTATACATAATTTCCCATGAACTTGCCAAGAGTTAGTTCACCAGCTACGACAGTCCCATTTCTGCCATCAGTCCCTCTCATGTTCAAGTTGCCCGTACAGCACTTGTTCGCATATCAGGTGCCTTTCTGACACTTAGAATGGGAGTGATTCTGTGTATCTGTATACTCTTATTTAGCCTCTTTTTTTCCCCCCAAAAAATAGCAAATGTAAAGAAAAGTGTTAATAATATTCAGATGAAATTTTGAAATTTGCCTTTATAGCTTTTCCTATACATGAATAGTTACCAAAGTGTCTACCCTGCCAACTTGTTTTTTCTTATGAAGCAATGAAAGTGTTAAGATTAAATGAAATGAACATTTTACAAGGAGGCATGCTGATAAGCTGACAATAATATATCATTCTTCCTCATTTTCTCCACATTGACAGTCTATAATTTGTCCTGACATACCTAATCAGTGAAAGTGATAGTTCTCTTTATCTTAAAACGTGCATGTAAATCTTGTCTGTTGTTACTTCTAGCACCAATTTTTATTGCACCGTCTACCTGTACCTTTGCCCTTTCATTTTCTTGTATGTGTTGTCCAGAATGGCATCCAATCCTCTTTTTAAGAATACAAACTTAGTTGTCATAAGTAGGTACGAGTGTCTGACAGCTTTATTATGCCTTCTAGAGCAGTAATCCCTGAACCTTTACCTATTGAAACATGTATGTTTCCTTTTAATTTCTGCTTTCTATTATAATTATGATTACATGCATTTACATACACACACACCCCTACACTTGGAAGTTATATATGTTGAAGATTATATAATTTTTTAATTTATGTTAAGATGGTAAAGAGAAGGCATTACAAAATTTTTGTTACAAAAGGGGCAGTGAGTCTGTCAGGGTTGAAAATCACAGCCCTCTAGCACTTCATCCTCTAACTAGCCTTCCACCTAGTCTCCTGCCTCCATAATCTCTCTCTCCTCCACTCTGTGGTGCACAGGAAGCCAAAGTGATCTTCCTAAAATACCAGATGTCACTTTACCAATTCGGAATCTTAACCAAGTGCTACTTTGTGTTAACTTTTTAGTGTTTATATTGTCTCACAAACTGGAGGCATGGTAGGTGGGGACTGTATCTTATATTTCTTTGCATCTGCATCATAGACATAGTTTATAACCATACATAGTGTATGCTCCAGAACTGTTAACTGATATTTCTAGTCTACTTTTCCTCCTTATGATAGAAACTAAGTTGGTGAAAATCTTCCATATTTTCTTACAAAGTCTCACTGTTTGTTTGTATACAAACTGCTCTTTAAATAGGTCTCAGCAGTGAGTATCATCTTAATATTTTCTGTGGTAGAATGGCATCTATACCACCCCTAGATGTGGAGAAGATGTAAAGAAATAGAAAGGACTTAATGCCAGTCTGTAATTACAGTATTAGAATAAGTTATATGGCAGAATCCTTATTTTTTTTTTAAGCTTATTTAGAAAGGTCATGTCAACATTCTTGACTTTTTTCTTTAGCTATTTTCTCCAGCTTGGAACTTTATTATGTGTGTTTGTGCTTTTGTTTCTTGGTGAGGGAATTTGTTTCTTATCTCCTTAAAACACCATACTGCCCGTGCTCACTGACAAATTAAAAAAAAAAAATCATTCTGGACCTTCTTTCCTGTGTTTCATTTAGAGTATTCATTTTTTAAAAACTGGGTGTAGCAAGAAGAGGTTGGGAAGTAGTAATAGTAAGTCAGGTCTGTTGTAAGTAGTATTTATGTGTGTTTCTCTGCATTATTCTTTCAAATTCAGTCTCCATGCCTGAAATACTTAGCATTCTCCTTACTATAAATACAGTTCACAATTAGTATATTATTATCTGTCAGTTGATCTTTATCAAGCAGATTTCAAAGTTGCTGTTGATCAAATTGTGTGGCATTTTTTACCTGTTTTACTCTCTATGTGAACTTTATCATTTTATTCAATCTTCTCTTAAAAAATAGTTTTGTATTTTAGTTAACATGCCTCATTAAAAATACAGATTACTTCTACCTTGTGACTGTTGTAAATAATATTTTGAAATATTTAACTATGCATTTTTCTGGTTGTTTTCTTAGATTAAGTTCATCAAGTGGAAGTATTAATCAAAAGAAATGAATAATTTTTAAGACCTTTATGTGTTTCAGTTGTAAACTCTGAGTAGCAGAATATTAAGGTATCTATTCTTTTGGAAATTCCCTTTCCTCCTTTCACTGTGGAGTAGTAAAAAGAAATTTTTCCTTGTCCGAGTTTTATAATTCCCAATATTCAGTAGCTAGGAAACAGTGGCTTCCCAGGATGCAGCTCTGATTTTGGTTGTTATGATGGATTAACGATGACTGCAAATGCTTTAACCCCCCTCCCCTTGCATGTGGGCTGGCCTGCAACTGCTTTGCCAGTATGAGATGGCAGATGTGGTGCTAGGCTAGTTTCAGGCTTAGCCTTTAGAGGATTAGCATCTTCTACCTTGGTCTCCTCGTGGAGCTGAGCCCCATGTAGAAGTCCGACTATCCTGAGGCCGCCGTGCTGCAGAGGACATGGGTGGGCACTCTGGTGGACATTCTTAGCTGAGTCCATCCCCACCAAGGCTCCAGGCATGGCCAGCCCAGCCACAGGTGAACACCACTGAGTGATTTCAGTCAGCACCTTGGGGAGCCCAAGATTCAACCAACTGAGCCTTTATCAGATCTCTGACTCAAAATCGTGAAATATAAAAATGGTTCTTGTTTTAAGCCATTGGGTTTTTGGAGTAGTTTGTTATGCAGCAATAGCTAACTGGAACAGTTTTTGTGTCTCTCGGGTTATTGGGTTGGAGAGACTAAGCTGTTTTTCCCCAAGGGGAATCAGCCTTTATTCCTTCCTGGAATTGTTTCTTGACAATAACCTGTGGACTCCCAGCAGAAGTTGCAGTTCTCTTTGGTTTCAGCTAGCGAGCAGTGGGAGAGGAGCCAAAAGTATCCCTAGGCTATGCATTTTTGAGTGAGAAGTGAAGCTTGACAGAAATTTCAAATCAAGTGACTATCATAGGAATCTTATGTCTGAAGGAGCAGACTCTTTTCTGTCAGTATCCTTTTGTGTCTTCTGAATAGGTGGGTGAAGGGATCCGTCTTTAAGGTGATCTCAGGGAGGGCCATAAATGTGTATAACTGTAAGAAAATGTTCCATATTCACATTCTTGGTATCTATAGGTTCCTACCACTCCCCCGATCAAAAAACTTCATTTTCATTGCCTGCCAAAGAAAATATACATCTCTTGTTGCTATTCAGTATGCTATACACTGCAGCCCAACAGTGTAATCGTAGCCTTAACTCCCACCATTTTCTTACATGTGTCCCACTAGCTATGCGTCCATTTTTGTTTAGCTGCCATGTCTTCTCCTTACTCATCTCTCTTTTTGAAGGCATCACACTCCCCACTCATCATGTCTCTCCCGTCTCTGCCAGTTGACAGTCTATTCAGTCTAAAAGGCTAATTTCATTTCCTTTCTTTTCCTTCCTTTATGGCTCCTGCTCATGCCCACCTCTCTCCCTCACCTTGAGCCCAGTCTGCTTGACTTTTTAGGTGTTGTCTTAGATCCCTTACTAGATTATAAGCAACTTGAGGACAGGGAAGGCCTTATTCACTTATAATATATAATAGTGTTCATTAAATTATTTGAATCAACTAGAAACTTTTTCTGTATTTGCATTTTCTTCTTTCTCACTCAACAACAACAACAACAAAAAGAAATAAAAGTTCTCTAAGGGGTGCAGACTTAAGGAATTACTATCTATGTGGAAAGCATGTATCTATTATCTGACCAGTATTTTTCAAACAATCAATTAGTTAGCTGTGAAAAAAAGTCAGGTCAAGAGCAGTACTGAAAGTAAAGAAAATTTAAAAAAAAAGGAAATTAGAATAGAATAGAAAATATCAGAGTACATTTGGAATAATGTTGATTAAGATTCACCTGCCCTGTATATCTCTTAATAAATAAGGCCAAGGTGAAGTTTCTCTTAGCTTGAAGTTTACCCAGTTGAAAGACATTGAGCATTTTATTTGTACAATGTCTAACTGTATGGTAGACACCATATCTGACTCTGAGGCCACATACATGGATATGGAACATTTGGCTCTGATTGAAGGATGAGAAATTAATTATCCACGGACTCCTAGAACCACAGGGCCCTTAGAGATCTTTCCCATCTAGCGTCCTCTTTTAACCAAGGCCATGAGGATGAGTGGCTCCTCCAGGTTATCAAGGACCCTGGTTCTTTGTGCCCTGTCATGTTGCTGTCTTGGTGGTGGTGGTGGTGGTGATCGTCATCATTGTCTTTGTCATCTTCCTCCTCCTCTTCCTTTTTTTTTTTAATTAGAGAAGTTGTGGGCTTAAAGAACAATCCGCATGAAATGCAAAGTTCCAATATAGCACCCTGTTATTAACACCTTGTATTAGTGTGGTACATTTGTTATAATTAATGAAAGAACATTTTTTAATTATTTATATTCCATCAGTTACAGTTAGGCTCACTGTGTTGCACAGTTCTAGGTTTTTTTGTGTTTTTTTTTATTCTAGTAACATGTATACAACCTAAAATTTCTCCTTTAAACCACATTCACATGTATAGTTTAGTGTGGTTAATTATGTTCACAATGTTGTGCTACCATCACCAACATTCATTACCAAAACTTCACAATCAGCCCAAATAGGAACTTTGTACAATTTAAGCATTAACTCCCTGTTCCGGTTCCCTAAGGCTGCCGGAATGCAAAATAACAGAAATGGATTGGCTTTTTTATAAAGGGGGTTTATTTGGTTACAAAGTTACAGTGTTGAGGCCATAAAGTGTCCAAGGTAACACATCAGCAATCAGGCACCTTCACTGGAGGATGGGCAACGGTATCCGGAAAACCTCTGTTAGCTGGGAAGGCACGTGGCTGGCGTCTGCTTTCTCCCAGGTAGTGTTTCAAAATGGTGTTCTCCACAATGTCAGTGTCAGCTTCCAACGGTCATCTTCAAAATGTGTCTCTCAGCTGCAACTACTCTCTCAGCTCCAGTGCTTTCTTCAAAGTGTCCCTCTTGGCTGTAGTAAACTCGCTTCTTCTGTCTGAGCACTTATATAGGGCTCCGGTAAACTAATCCAAGCCCATGTTAAATGGGCAGGACCACACTTCCATGGAAATTATCCAGAGTTACCACCTACAGTTGGGTGGGTAGCATCTCCATGGAAACACTCAATCAAAGAATTACAATCTGATCAACACTAATACGTCTGCCCACACAAGATTGCATCAAAGATAATGGTGTTCTGGGGGACATAACACATCCAAACTGGCACACTCCCCATTCCCTACCCCATACCACCTGATTCTGAATCTGAGTTTGCTTATTGTAATTATTTCATATCAGTGAGGTCATACAATATTTGTCCTTTTGTGTCTGCTTTATTTCACTGAATGTGATGTCTTCAGGATTCATCTATGTTATCACATGTATCAGGAATTCATTCCTTTTTTACAGTTGTATAATATTCCATTGTATGTAAATCGGAAGTCATTTAACCCTGCACCCTCATTTTACCGATGAGGAAGTTGAGGTACACGGTTAGGAACCAGACCTATACCTCACAGGGCCAGGGAGCTTCTTCCGGGTTTGCATCCTGCTCACAGGTTACATGCGTATTTACTTTAGAGGTGGGTATAATATTTGAGCAATCCCATTTTATTTAAAATCACAGCACAAGAATTGATAATTGTACATTACTGAGCACCTGCTATGTGCAAAGCTTTAAGGACTGTGAACTTTATAAAAGAATGTTCCTTTGGGAAACCACAGTTTACTGGGATATTTAAAGAAAACATGGGAATAAGGGAAACTCTGGAGTAGGACTGAGTGTTTTTTTTTTTAATTGTGGCAACATATATACAATGTAAAATTTCCCATTTTAACCACTTTCAAATATACTCTTCAGTGATATTAATTATGTTCACAGTATTGTGCTCCCATTACCACCATCTATTATCAGAATGGACTAAGCATTCTTGAACTTGCTAAATTGCTGGTTTCCTACAAGGACTAAGAGGAGAAAGATTCAGAGAAGTACAGATTGATGTTTGATCAGCTCTCTCCCCTTAACCTCTTCAAGAAAAGGTATTCGGTAGTGGCATCATGTTTGTTTGTATCTCAGAGTCACAGTGGTGCCTGCCTCATGCTTTCTGGATGTTGCCAGGGACCTTATTTGGTCAGCTTTCATTCCTTACCACTCCCTTAGCCATCTTTGATGGGTAAACAGATTTTACTATGCAGGCCAATCTCCACTTTGACTAGGTAGTCTTTCTCGGAATTCCCCAAACAATCCCAAACTGTACAGTAATTGATTTTAAAACTTTTAATAACTGTCAAACTGAAGTCTAAATTGTGGGAGTTGAGGGGTTGGGAAGTTAAAAATATACATATGTAATGTGCATATACATATGTATCAATATTAATCTGTGTTAAAGCTTTTCTCTTTTTTTCCTTCTTACTTAAGTATTGTATGCCCCAACTAAATACACACACACACACACACACACACACACACATTTTATGTGCATTCCAACATATAAGAAATAACTCAGTCATAATTGAAAGTCATCTTAGAAGGATTGTTCTTGTTTGGCAAATAATAATAGCAAATTTCATCTCTTCTTAAAAATAAACTATTATTTTATGTCATTGAGTATATTTGGCCCTTCTAAAAAGAGGCATGCGCTCATTCTTTCTCTCTCTTTTTAACATGGGAAAACATTTATTTTTTGTCTATGATGTAGTTTTCCAAAAGTTTATCACTATTGGCTGCTTCATTTCTGTCCTAAATTTAGTAAATTCTTGGAAGTATACCTAAAGAGGCGATTTAAGGATTTTATCTCAAGCCTGCTGACTGTGTGGATGCAAGTTTTTGCTCAATTGTGCTTTGCTTATCTGTAGTGTTAGGAATATTGGAGGTGATTGAATTTTATAGTGCTTTGGAGTTTTGGACACCTTTTATCTGTCAGTTTCCTGAAATGAATGCATGCTGTTTGTGGTGAAGACTCCCCTGTGGTGATTTTAATTTGCTTGGCAGATCTGTCTTTAAGTCTGGCCTTGTTTATTCTCTGCAGTTATTTGATAATAGAGAACCGTATTTTTTTCTGCCCCTGTCTTGCTTACTGAAGAAGGACGAATTTGGTGACTCGGGTATCTAGTGTGTGAATGAATCATTAGAAAACACATCTTAAAGGATTCAGGCTTAAGTTTTCTAGTTCTTGTACATCTTTCCTACTTTCCTATAACATTTTCTTGTGTGTCAATATGTAAATATTTTATCTTTACCCATACAAAATATTTCTTGTTAACCAAATTATCTAAGACTGTTTATGTAGACTTGAAGTATTATGTCTTTGGGTGCGGGTGCTCTAAATACCTCCTAGGAAACCTTCAGGAATTTCTGCCCACCTACTTGGTTTCCCCAGAGGGTGTGATAAGGTGATTAATGGAGGGGAGAAAACTCACAAAAAGCCACCAATAATAAGCTACTTACATGTTTACATTTTTTTAAAACATAAAACCCATCAGCTGTAATCTCAACAGCACTTCAAACAAGACAGTGTTCATATATTTTTCTGTTTTATACCATGTAAAATTTTCTTCCTTTGGAAAAAACCTCACAAAAGATTTTCTTGAAAGGTAACTGTAATATGACAGTATCTGTTTTGGTTATGTGTCTGTTTACTGGAAGTGTGTCACAGGTATTTGCTTCCTTTGTGTTTCTTGCAGCCTGTTGCTTATCTTGTATTCCCTGCTAGTGAAGTGGCCTTCATTTCCAGTCTTCACCAACAGAGCATGCATGCTTAGAGGAGGCTGTGTTAGCAGAGTAAGAGACCTACTCAGAGTTCACAAGGGGAGTCTTCATTGTTGATGATTTTAGCTCAGGCTTGGCTTCTGGGTTTGAAATATGTTCTGAATAAATGTTGATGGATGGGCATGTTAGCAAGTTCTAACATGGTAGACCATGGCATCCTAGAAATCATCTCAGCCCACTTACCCTGCTATATACCAACATTTGTGGTTTGTATCAGCCACATACTGTACGTGTGTTCATAGGAGATAATGGAAGTGCTCTGAGAGACTGCCTGGTCTAATTGTTCATTTTAGCTAATGAAGCTATCCACGGTAAGTGACTTGCTCAAAGTCCACAACTAATTTATGACAGCCATGGGCATATAACCTGGGTCCTGAAGCAATTTATAAGATAGGGGGCACATAAATGTGCAGCAATGGGAGGACCAAAAAGTATAATTTAGGATAAGATGTGTGGTATGATGGAAAGATACCACAGGATCTGGAGTGAGGTTTGAATCCCATTTACCACTTAAAAGCTATGTGATGTTTGAGCAAGTACCTAAGTTCCTTTTTCTTAGAGATGTTGTAAGAATTAAATGAATTGACAGGTATGAGGTGTCTAGCACAGTGTCTGGGACATAGCAAAGTGTTCCATAATAGCAGCTGTTATTGTTCTGATAGTTCAAGGGGGCAGGGAAGCAAGGAGGGAAATGTGAACATTGTTATAAGAGGGAGGGCTCTGTTGATCTAGAAAGTCCTTCCAGAGAAGCATTTAAAAACCTCACAGCTGGTCATGTCACTCTGCTTAAAAATCATCCATAGCCCCTCATCATGTATCTAGAAGTTCAAGTCTACATGAACATACCTTTCTAGATTTATTTCCTGTACTCCAGTCATGCCAAATCTCTTACAGTTCCTGGAACATGGTATGAATTTTCATTTTCATGTAATAGTACTTGCCCCTTTTTCCTGTCCCCCAACCTCCATTAGTCATCCTTCAAGACTCAATTCAAACCCCATTTCTTCTGTGAATCATCTTGGACCATGGTGTCCCATCTCTTACCTCCCCTTGTCATGAATCACTATTTCTGTTGTGTTTCCGTAGTACCCTGTACACAATATTACAGCAGTTATTAAACAGTGTCTTAATGATTTGTTTACATGTATGACTGACTAAATTATTAAGTTCCAGGTCTTAATCATCTTCCTATCCGTAGCACTAGATTGCTGCTGCATAGCAGAGGCTCACTGAATGCTTGTTTGAATGAATGAACAAATGAATTAAGGAAAAACAGAAAGACAGAGGATATTTAAATTGGTGTAATAGTATGAGCAAAGATATGGATGCAAAATTGGTGTTATTTTGATGGGAAGAATGAGGCATTTAACTGGAAAGGACTTGTGTTGAGAAGTAGGCATGTATAAAACTAGGGATGGTAAGATACGGTCACGTCATGGAAGCCTTTGAATATGAGGCAGAAGAGTTCAGATATGTTATGAAAGGGAGCCCTTCTAGTTTTTTAGTCAGAGAAGTGATATAGTTGCACAGCAGAGTTACAGGAAAATTAGTCCAGTGGCTAAATGGTTTGGAATGAGGAATAATTAGAATCCTGGGATACAGGAACTTATTGTAGCAACCCAGATGTGTATAAATGAGGGCTGGGACCAGGGTGCTTCCAGCGAGAAAGACAAGAGGATAGTCATTTAAAACAACAAACTGCAAAATTCTGGCACACCAGTTCTCTTTTATATTTCTCACATTTTGGTTTAGCAATTTTTTCTTCTTTTCCAAAAGTAAAGACTTTCCATTTGAGTTTTCTTGGTATTAGAATCTAAAACACTGCCTAAATCTTGAACTCTCTACTCTGATTTTTTGAAGGGGAGCAGAAGTTATTTCTATAATGACTCTTGTCTTAAGAAATTTTTGTTGTTATTGTTCAAGCTCATCTCTTCTGGGCTGTGGGCCCAGAAGGAAACTTGAGAACTAATTTGTCAGTTCTTGGTATTTACAAAGTTCCTATAGTCTCAATATAGAATGACTTCCTGACATTCTGTTATGGTTGTTGTTGACCGTGCTTATTGGAAAATAGCACCTGTATCTTTTTCTTTTTTTGAGGTAAAATTCACACAGTATAAAATTAATCCTTTTAAATTGTGCAACTTAATGGCATTTAGCACATTCATAATGTTATGCAACCACCACCTCTATCTAATTCCAAAACATTTTCATGAGCCCAAAAGAAAACCCTGTACCCATTAGCGATTATTCCCCATTTCCTCCTTCCCCCCGCCCCTGGAAACAACAATCTGCTTCCTGTCTCTAGATTTACCTATTCTCGATATTTCAAATAAATGAAATCATACGATTTGTGACCTTTTGTGTCTGGTCTCTTTCACTTAGCATAATGTTTTTCAGGTTCATCCATGTTGTAGTATTTATCAGAACTTCATTCCTTTTTATGGCTGAATAATATTCCATTGTGTGGCGATGCTACATTTTGTTTATCCATTCATCAGTTAATGGACATTTATTTATAACGTCGGGACTATCATAATAGCAGAGAGGACTTTGGAAAGATCAGTTATGGGTGTGCTTCACATGGGGACTGCTGTGACAAAATGAATGGCAAAAAGAAACTTAACTGTTTATAGTTATTGCTTCTGATAAATCTCTCCAAGAATGAGTAGATTGGAGTCCATTGACCTGAGTTTCTTATAACAGAATGAGAGATGCACTTGAAGTCTGTTTTTTGGTAACTTACAGAGAGGCTTAAGGGCTAAATCAAAAGTATCTGGTAATATTAATTTTCTTTTTAGAAAATGGAATTTTTAAAAAGCCTTTGCTACAATCTTATTGTCTGAGATCATGTTAAATTTCGTTTTGTGAAAAATGACAACGGAAATAGTTGTGTCCTGAATCTCAGATGCTTAAATGAACTTGGAATCTGAGATAATTATTTTCAGGTAAATTAAAGTGGCAACTGGAATGTTACACAAAGGTGAGGCATAGTAAGCTCTTATTCATGTAGTATATAAACAGAGGAGGGTAAGTACATCCATTAGGGCAGGAATGAAAAAACCACTCTATGAAGACCACTCTATTGTTGGTCTGCAGTCCCCCATCCAACACCCTTGGGACAAAACATTTTTCAGAAGTCATAATGTTTTGGATTTTAGAAAGGGAATATGGTATATATACTTCATATTATGTACCCCCTATCACGAGTGTTTTGCAAAGACCCCGTAATAGAACACACATTACTGTTTCTGCAGTGAAATGTATGAGCATTCGTACTTAAATGGGATGACGACTATAAATAGCCCCTTGTCATTTCAGGTCAGGTTTTGTTACAAATGAATTTGCCGCTAAAGGAGATGGCTGCTGAATAAAAAAAGAAACTTCTGTTTTTCAGAGCTTTTTAGGTTTCAGATTTGAGGATAAGAGATTAATGATCAGTATGTATTCTTATTTTTACAGTTAAGAAAGTAATGGCACAGAAAAATTAAATAATTTTTCCAACTCTACTTGAACCTATGTTCATACATTTGCCACTTGTAGTAGGATATGGTATTTCTGGAATTAGAACAGATGCATACATATAATGTCATTTTATTTTCTGTACCTTTTGTTGTCACCTCAGTATTTCTGATTTTTCAATACATCATTGAATTTTAGAGGTGGTGAGTAAATATTAGCTTTTCTACCTCACTCTTTTCTATCTAAATTAATATGCATTTTTTCCCCAGGCTTGCAGTATTGGGAAATTTCAGTACTGCAGGTGAAATTAGCAGATTTCTATTCATTATTTTCTTCAAAACCTGACATCTGTTGTTCCTATTCCACACACGTTACAAGTTTCTTTATATTTTATGTCCTTAGCCAGTGTATTTTATGTGCCCTTTTATTAGATGTTTTTCACTTGTTGGTTTTTTTAATTGACAATCTCTTAATTTTGTTTCTTTTTCACAAAATACAAAATTAGTTCCTTTGGGAGTAGAACAGTATTTGTTTACTAGTTTGTATAAAGAAACAATATAGTGTTTAAGATTTTGTTCTGTTTTTCAAGATTCAAAACATAGCTTGTTCTGGTTGTTAAAGCTGCTGTTATGCAAAATACCAGAAATGGATTGGCTTTTATAAAGGGGATTTATTAGGTTACAAATTTACAGTTCTTAGGCCATAAAAGTGTCCAAACTAAGGTATCAGCAAGAGGATACCTTCACTGAAGAAGGACTGATGTCTGGAACACCTCTGTCAGCTGGGAAGGCATGTGGCTGGCGTCTGCTGGTCCTTTGCTCCTGGGTTGTGTTTCAAAATGGCTTTCTCCAAAATGTCTCTGGGCTTCTGTCTTCACTTGCCTCTCTCAGCTCCTTTGTGTCCTGCTTCTTTCTTCCAGGGCGTTTCTCTGTAAGCATCTGGGACTCCTGTCGTCTCTTAGCTTCTCTGGGGCAAACTCTGGGCTTCATCTCTTAGCCTAGCATTTTCTAACATCCTTCTGTCCACAACTCCAAGCACTAACAGCATCAGCATCTGTGTCAGCTCTTGAGCTCTGTTAAATACTCCAGTGAACAAATCAAGACCCACCCTGAATGGTCAGGACCACACCTCCGTGAAAATAATTTAATCAGAGTTATCACCCAGAGTTGACTGAGTCATGTCACCATGGAAACACTCAATTAAAAGGTCCACCCAACAGGATTGGGTTAAAGGATCATAGCTCTTCTGGGGTCTGTTACAGTTGCAAACCTGCACATAGCTGTTCATGGTTTCCTTAGGAATTTACTAGAATATATTCAACCATAGTTAGTATTTACTTTCTTGATTTGTAAAAAAGTTAGATAACTTAGAACAGGTTGGGTTTGCATCCTGGTGTCATCTCATGTGCAAAATGAGGTTGTTAATATGACAGGGCTATTAGTATTAAATGAAGAGATACTTGCAACAGATTTAAAACTGTGCCTGACACTTAGTGAGCACTCGGTGTTAGCTCTTGTTGTTATCTAAAGCATGGCTGAAGTTTTAACCTAACATGTCTTAATATGTATTTACATTTAAGCCTTTTATTGTTGTTCTTGATCTCTTTTCTCTTCTCACCTCCTTCAAGAAAGTGGCCTTCTCAACCTTTTTCCTACCCCATCACTCCTGAAAGCTATGACATCAGTATCGGTGGCTATTAGAGAGGAAGTTGGAAAACTTTTGAATAGTTTTACAGGGTTCATTTGCTAATTTGTCAGTAAGTAGAGAAGAAACATTATGTAATATTTAAAGACAAGTGTGCTCATGAGCCATTTTCCCAGTCTTTAGCCACCATTAAGTTTGTGTTTGAATTCAGGTTAAATTCTTGTTATACTTTGTTATATAATGCTCTTCAGTTAATAAAGCCATTTAAAGCAAAGGCAGACCAACCTGCACTAATAATGAAATTAATTGGATCCCCTTTTAGGTGAGCAGTTTTTTACCTCCGTGGCTACTGATCCTACTTAGTGGCTCTTTTTGGGCTGTCTTATTTTGTTTTGTAAAATAAAGAGTTGGGAAAGAGTGCCTGTGGGAAGAAAAGATCTAGGTGGCTCCCAAAGGCAAGTCTCTACTTCATATAGATGTGTTCTCAGCATTAGGGTGGAGTAAGATTCTCTTTAAGTAGCAGGTGTCTTAGTAGGTGACTATAGAAAGTTCTTGGTAGACTTATATGCACAAATAGGAAATCGATTAGTATCAGTGTTGTTTCAGTCATGGTGACTGGAAAGCGAGGGATAGATGATGGTGAATAGTTTAAAAATATTGATGTATTTGTATAGTAGTACCTGGGGGTGATGGAAAGAAGAATACATGAAGTTCAGTTTCCAAGTTGTATTTTTTAACCATTTATTGCCAATTGATTTTCAACAAGTGTTCTGTTCTGGTTTGCTAATGCTGCCCTTTTTCAAAATACCACAAATGGATTGGCTTTTATAAAGGGGGTTTATTTGATTACATAGTTATAGTCTTAAGGCCATTAAGTGTCCAAGGTAGGGCATCAATAGGGTACCTTCCCTGAAGGATGGCCATTGGCATCTAGAAAACTCTCTTAGCTTGGAAGGCACATAGCTGGTGTCTGCTTGCTCCCAGGCTGTGTTTCAAAATGGCTGCTCTTAGGGCGTTTTGGCCTATTTTAGTTGCAGCTGCTCTTCAAAATGTCACTCTCAGTTGCTCTTGGGGTGTTTGTCATCTCTTAGCTTCTCTGGAGCAAAAGTCTGCTTTCAATGGCTGTCTTCAAACTGTTTCTCATCTGCAGTAAGCATCTGGGCCTGTGTGGCTCTTTTTAAAGTACTCCAGTGATCCAGTTAAGACCCGCCCTGAATGGGAGGGGCAACACCTCCATGGAAATAATCCAATGAAAGGTCTTGCCCACAGTTGATTGAGTCTCATCTCCATGGAAACAGCCAGTCAAAAGGTCACACCCTAATCAAAAAGATTAATCATCTGCCCCAGAAGATTGCATCAAAGATAATGGTATTTTGGGGGCCATAATACATCCATACTGGCATATGTTCCAAATCGGCTCAATAGGAAAAGAATACCCTCTTCAATTAAAAATTGTGAGAAATCTCATATCCACATGTGAATGAAAGAAATTAGAGACCTACATCACATCATATATAAAAATGAACTAAAAAAGAATCAGAGACCTAAATATAAGAGCTAAGACTATAAAACTCTTAGAAGAAAGCATAGTTGTAAGTATTCATGACCTTGGATTAGGCAGTGGTTTCTTACATATGATGTAAAGCACAAGCAGCCAAAGAAAAAAAACAGTTCAGTTGCACTTCATCAAAATTAAAAGCGTTTGTGTTTCAAAGTACACTATTAAGAAAGTGAAAAGACAGCCCACAGAATGGCAGAAAATATATTCAAGCCATATATCTGATAAGAGTCAAGTATCCAGAATATGTAAAGAACTCTTACAACTCAATAATAAAACGACAACCCAGTTTTAAAAATGGGCGAAGGATTTGAATAGACATTTGTCCATATAAACGGCCAATAAACACTTGAAAAGGTATTCAACATCATTAGTCATTGGGGAAATGCAAATCAAAAACCACATTGAAATACAACTTCATACCCACTAGGATGACTCTTAGTAAAATATATAAAAAATAACAAGTGCTGATGAGAATGTGGAGAAACTGAAAGCTTCATACATAGCTGTTGGGAATGTAAAATGGTTTAGCTGCTGTGGAAAACAGTTCAGCAGTTCCTCAAAAAGTTAAAAAGTTAAACACATAGAGTTACCATATAAGTCAGAAATTCTACGCCTAGGTGTATACCCAAGAGAATTGAAAACACGTGAATGTGTATAGCAGCTTTATTCATAATAGCCAAAAGGTGGAAACAGTGTGAAGGTCCATTAATTGATGAATGGGTAAACAAAATGCATCATACTAATACAATGGAATATGATTCAGCCATAAAAGGAATGAAGTTCTTATACATACTCCGACATAGATGAACCCTTGAAACATTATGCTAAGTGAAAAAAGCCTGCCACAAAAGGTCACTTATTCTCATGATGTGATTTATATGAAAAGTCCAGAATAGGCAAATCCATAGAGATAGCAAGTAGATTAGTGGTTGCCAGCAACTGGGGGAAGGGGAGAATGGGAATGTGACTGTCAGTGGGTACAGGGGTGATGAAAATGTTCTCGGATTAGATAGTGGTGATGCTTGCATAGCCTTGTGAATATACTAAAAACCATTGAATTAAATACCTTAAATTGGTGCACTTTATGGTATATGAGTAATATCACAATTAAAAAATGAGTAGTGTTCTCAAAAGAGTTTTCATCAGGTATATTTTACTTGTCACATTAATTTAAATCTCTTGGGCTTTGTGCGTTTTTAATTTGTACAATAAGTATTGAATTAATTCATTTACTTGCCCTACATGCTCTGGAAAATAAAGATATTCATCAAAACACAGATGCTAGTAATAATGTCCATATTTGTCGAAGGATTTGTCCTTTGTAAAGAAGTTTCACGTCTTATCTCATTTGATCCTTACTACAGTCCTGTGAATTAAGTAGGGTAGAATTAATTGGTTTCTTATCTGTGTTTTCCAAAGTCTTTTCATATCTTCTACTAGAGCACCTTTCTTCACAGCATTATAAAGTATTTATCTACATGTCTTTCTTAAAGCCATCATTTATCTTGTCTGTCAACAAGTAGGAACTCAGTAAATGCTTTGTTACCTGATGTACTCTCATTTTCTATTTGAAGATATCAAGGGAATATGCTCATGTCCCCACACAGAGGAGCATATCTGGGGGTGGACCCCAAGCTATGCTGTGATCTTTCCAATTTTCCTCACTTGACCATGAACAAAAAAGACGGTGACTGTGTGGCAGGTAGTTGCTACTTTTTTTTTTTTTTTTTTTTTTGGTCTATTTTGCTAACTTGGTACTTCTGGACTGGATAACTTAATATGAGAGATTCACTTCAAGGCAGAAAACTGAAAATACTCTCTCAAAGCCATTATAATTACTGAAAACGGTTGGGAGAAAATCTCAATATTGTGCTTTTCTTATGTTGATGATACCTGTTCATGGTGTAAAGGTTTTTGAAATTACATTTTGTGAGTTTGTCAAAATTTATAGCATAGACTCTAATTGTAGGAGAAACCTGAATAGACTTGAGTTTGTTTTGGCATATTTAGAAAGAAAAATGTACTTACTCTACAGGGTGTTGGGCATCAACTCAAATTTCTCCTGTGCCACTTATGGAGAGTGTGACTTTGATCTTGAGCTCTTAGCCCTTTTTAGGTTTATTTTCCATAAATTCCAAATCAAAATTCCTTTGAGGAATAACCTTCTATTAGATTGACAATTAACCTTATGGACCTGGAGCATTTGAAACGATCTCAAGGTGGTAGGTTGTAGTTACAAATTCTGAGAAATCAAATTATTAGAAACCCTATCATTTTCTGTTTAAGCTTTAGTAACAATAATTTTACCTTGAGCCAATAAAGGCAGCCTGACCACTGTTCTCATTTTAGAGTGAATTAATAGGGAATGGCCTGGTAGTAAGTTTTTTGTTTCCTTGCTATTACTATTTTTTAATGTAAAAAGTCACAGTTGAACTCTACTTGCTGTATATATTTTAAAATTTAATAGGTACCTTCTCATTACAAACTACTGTACATACTAAATTGTTTCTGAAGAACTCAAAAGTGGTTTAGACACATTGTCAGAACTTTAGGTCCTTTTATACGCTGACATATAGACATTTTTAGTTTTGTCTTAACTGCCAAATTTTCAAAACAATCTTGTATTTGTCTTGGAACAATAAATATATTTCATTTTTTCAAAGTAAGACAGTAGCTGTTCATCAAGATATATAAAATGTAATTATTAAAAATTTAGTTTAATGTCCTAGTATGTTTATGCAGTAGGAGATTCAGCAAAGGTAAAAGTCACTGTCTTCAAGGAGATTACGGTCTAGTTGGAGGTGTATATTCTTCTGTTCTGTTGTTTCTGTGGGATTTGGGGGATTTGGGAGGGTGGGGGAGAAGAGAAGATATGTTGAATAGAAATACTGGGGAGAGATCTGTTATAAAAGTAAATTTATATAACAGTGTGCTAGATACCATCTATATAAAATTGCAAGAAGGGTGATAGAACGCAGCATTTGGAGGAGTTAGGTGTGCCAGGGAATGCTCCTTCTAAAGGTGAGTGTTTATAATACCTACTGTGCCAGTTTGAATGTATCATGTCCCCCCAAACACCGTATTCTTTGATGTAATCTTGTGTGGGCAGACCTGTCAGTGTTAATTAGATTGTAATACTTTGAGTGTTTCCATGGAGATGTGCCCCACCCAACTGTGGGTGATGACTCTGATTGGATAATTTCCATGGAGGTGTTACCCCACCCTTCAGAGTGAGTCTAAATTAAATCACTGGAGCCATATAAATAAGCTGACAAACAGAAGGAACTCAGTGCAGCTGTGAGTGACATTTTGAAGTGCAGCTGAGAGTGGTATTTTGAAGAGGAGCTACAGCCAAGAGGGACACTTTGAAGAATGCACAGAAGCTAAGAGAGTAGCTGCAGATGAGAGACAGTTTGAAGACCGCAGTTGAAAGCAGACTCTTGCTCCAGAGAAGCTAAGAGAGGACAAACACCCCAAGAGCAACTAAGAGTGACATTTTTGAGAAACTGCGCCTAGAGAGGAACATCCTGGGAGAAAGTCATTTTGAAACCAGAACTTTGGAGCAGATGCCAGCCATGTGCCTTCCCAGCTAACAGAGGTTTTCCGGACGCCATTGGCCATCCTCCAGTGAAGGTACCCAATTGCTGATGTGTTACCTTGGACTCTTTATGGCCTTAAGACTGTAACTGTGTAACCAAAAAGCCCCCTTTTATAAAAGCTGATCCATTTCTGGTGTTTTGCATTCCAGCAGCATTAGCAAACTAGAACACAACTGGATTTTTTGAGTTAGAAACATAATGCTTGTAAATAATCCAGACAGTAGGTAAGTCACAGTTGGGTGGTTAACAGCTTCTCGAGTCAGAGAAGAGAGTAGGGTGCTGCTGGCACCACCTAGCCCATGACAAGTCTCGTGTGCCAGTTTTGGTGCTGCTTCCTAAGGAACCTCAGAATACTTCTTCAGGCAGCTACCGCTGACGGATTGTCAGTGAATAGAAGAAGTAGAAAGAAATAGGGAGGATGTTCCGAGTAGACAAAACTGTTTGGGCAAAGGCACTGAGCCCCGACAAAGTATGGCCTGGTTGAGTAATTTTAAGTAGTTTGGGATGGTACAGTGTCTGGCACATGGTAGCCCCTTCATAAATTACTTGAGGAATGATTGAATGACTTGGACATTTCAGTGCATGTTCTGGATTGTAAGATGTGTGTAGGCTTGTAAGAGGTACTTAGACTTGATCATGAATGTTTACCTCATATGTTAAGGAAATTTTTTGGGGGGCGGGTGGGGAGTGGGGTTCCAGAGTGCTTTGGGGAATTATTGAAAGACTTTAAACATGAGAATGAAAAGACGAGATTTGTAGTTTCTAAAACTTGAGTAATTTTATGGCCTAATAAATCATCCTTTCATGGCCCTGTTATGAGACAAATACCCAGTCATAAAGTTCAATCTTCTGTGATTCCATAATACTATTTTTAGCAAATCGTTTAATCTCTGAGCCTTTTTCCTTACCTACAAATGAGGCAGTTAACTTGGGGAATTCTTTTCCTTCCACCTTAAAACCTCTGTGATTTTAAGTAAAGTGACAGGGAGTACTTCCATGGGGGGTTCACAGCTGAGCCCTCTTTGTTGGGTTCTGTTGTCCTGGCTCTTTAAGGCATTGCTGTAGCTTGTCATAGTGGTTGAATGACTGGATGCTCAGTGGTTGCTCAATTGTTCCTGGGATACTTCCTTTCTGAGGATGATGGTGACGCCTGTGTTTTCTTCTTTTGTTGTCTGGGTCATGAATGCATGGGTGGGTCTACCACCATTTGTATTTATTTGTCCACTTTGATCTCTGGGGTGGTGAGGTAAAAATCCCCTTCTAGAATTTTATAATTATAAGAGGATTGAATGGTATATCTAGTTGGTAATGATAAAAATCTTACTTTCTGGAGGTAGTAAGGAGAAAGGGTTTAACTATTTCTTGAGATATTGATTTTATATTTTTTATTTTGTGCTTAAGGGAGAAGACAAGCTTTTAATTTAGGGAATTTTTTTTTTCCCTGGTTGAGTTCAGTGGGGTCTTTCTCAGAATCTTAGTTGGGAGTTCTCAGTTCTCCCACAGTAATGCCACCCTTGGGAAATTTCTTTGGTTAATACGTAAAGAATTGCCAGACAGGTGGCAAGGATAACTGAGCAGTGGGGAAGGATGAAGTAAAGGAAGATAAAACCTACAGATAATGGCTGGTTGCATGATAAAGATGTGAGATTGTGTGCTGATGTATTCCCTGTGGTAGTCTGCAAATTTGTGTGGGAGACATTTGTTCTCATTTCCTGTTTCATCATAGCCTGCCACCTGCTGTGTCGCTATACAAAGTAACAGTACTTTTAAAGATTGCTGTTTAGGAAATCACATTTTACATGTCAGGAAGCCTTTTTTTTTTTTTTGGTTCACAAAAGGCCAATCCAGGAAATGTCTCATGACTCTAAATTTGAAAGCTGATGTGTGTATGTGTGTGTATATATATGTTGTCAAGTTAGGGAATTGGTAACTGATTCAGGAAGGGAGATAATGAGTAACTTAGAATTGTGTGTCTAGATGTTTTGTCTACACGTGGGCGGAGGAAAATATTTTATACTGTGTTTTTTAGCTATTACCTTGTGGAGTTTCTGACTTGAACATTTCATCCGTATTCAGATAAAGCTGTAATTTAAAATAATAATGATAGTACAGTCTGTATTTTCTGTATCTGGACACTAAGGGAGACAGACTACAACTATGGTGGTTGATATGTGAGGTACATGTGTGGGCTCTGATTCTGAATAGAAAATTACTGGCCTTAGTCATGGTTAACGTGTCTGGGTGAACATGGGGAATTTTTATGCTTTTTAAAAGATAAAAATACCTCTTGAGAACCAAAGAAACTGTTTACTTTGGAGCTAAGAACAATTAAGAACATGTAGGTGAAGTTAGGCCTTTTGAACTCCTTTAAGACTCCTATTTGAGGGCACTGTTTGTGATAATGTGACCATGGTGAACTCCTTGATACAACACATTCCAAAGTCTGTGTGGCTTTGGGATATTTAATTCAAGTGGTCCTTGCAAGGTCTGCAGACAGCCCTTTGAATATCTTGGACTTCAGAGGTACTGACTGACTGTTATATATATCTGTGATTCATTTTAGGACCTGAGTTGACAGCTAGGGATCTCCAGTTCCACTGTTTTCAAACACTGTATTCTTTCTGCAGAGACCCTCTTTTATGGGTATGGTCACTTCCAGAGAGAATTCTTCCCTTGGAAGCTGGGAATGGTGTATGATGATATATTCACATTATAGGGAATGAATGTCTTTTGGGTACTGCAGGTTAGAGGACAGAATCAGCTGGATATACTTGTAGCAACATTGTTGGGTGTTAAAGTTCAAGTTTTGCTTTTTAAATTCATCTGTGACCTTCAATGTCATTCCTCTTTATTTTATCTAATTTTATTATTGTCTGAGGAACACTTCCTTAAGCCAGAATCAAATATATATGAGAACTTAAAAAAAAAAAAAAAAGAAAAATTACTGTTAGGCAGTCAGCATCAAAACGAAAACACTACTTGTATAGTTTAATCTAGAAGATGTTCTTTGACCATATGATGAAGGAATATAGAGGAGATATACCCAATTTTATATAAATCATATATGTAAGAGTCAGTCTTCAACATTTGAATGAGTTAGATATGCTCCAAATTTTCAAGCATGATTTGCTTTGTGCATTTTTTTCCATAAAAATTGTTAATTATGAGTCAGATTCCAAAATCTGCTTCTATAGTGTATATACACTCTAGTATTAGCAGAGTTGCAGTGATACTACATTTGTATATAGGACGGCAGAAACTAGAAGTAAGCTCACCATCTAGCTCATGTCTTCAGTAACACTTTATATTGATAGATATTTTAATTTTTACCAATCGGTGGGTATAAAATGTTATATCATGGATTTATTTTTTATTTCCTTGATTAATTTCTTTTAAAACAAATTATCAAATTCTCAGGGTCTGAAATGTTGTGGTTTGTAGCTCTCAGCTGCCTCCTGTGTGGAGAGGAAGGGTGAGATAGTATAGTAATAGTTTCTTTATCTGTTGGCACACTGGAACATAAGAAATCAGTGGATTTGACATTTTTTGTGTGGTCAGTTTCTATAAATGTTTCTGCAGCTGTCATAAACAATGTATCACAAAATCTCATTCTGTCATTTAGCAGGTCTTATAGCCATGAATAAAGAAAACTTTAGTTTCCTTCCTTAGCAACTCCTTTCCAATAGTGAGTCTATAACTATGCTTCTGCAATGGTAAAGAAGGTTGGAAATGAAGAATCCATTCATCCTTTAAAAGGCTGTGTGCTTTCTAAGCTTTTTTTGTGATTGTTAGGCACACTTCGTAACCTTCTGCTCCCCTTCATTTGCCTTTTTCCCTGTGTAATGTTCCGGAATACATTTTGACTAATTAATGTTTGTCCTTTTTTTTTTTTTATTTTTTTAGCAGCAAGGGTGAAAAGAGTGCTATTGTGGTATTTTGAGGAAAATTGAGAAAAAGGAGGAAAATGCCTTAGTGGTACTTTGCTTCATTAATGTTTTCCATGACTCTGTTCATTTGTTCATTATCCCTTGACATCTTTGTTCATCAGCTTAGGGAAACAATGGAACCCAATTATGTTGATTCTTATCTACATTCAGGGTGGTATGGACAGGAAGGAAGAGTTAGCTTCCTCTTTCTCCCATCGTTTAGTATATCCTACTTCTGGATCATTATAGACCCTTAGGAAGAGAAGGTATACCAGATCACCATTCATCTAATGCCACATTAGAGCAATATCAGTCTGTCAGTTTTTTTCCCTTGCTTTTTTGCCATCTCAATTGGCAATTCTTCATGTGAATGTTCTCAATAATTAATATTGTATGTTTGACCACTGGATATTGAAGCTTTATTATAATTTTTGTCAGAAAATCACTTGGCAGTCAAAATATTCATGCACATGCAAAAAATAAAAAAAATGGCTTCATTTTCTCTTAGAGACTCCAATATGTCCTTCCCCACCATCTAATGCCTTACCCTAAATATTTAAGCATAGACATATATTTTAACTTCATGCCCAGCTAGATAAAGAAGTGCCTGTTGGCTTTTGTTGTTACCCAGTGGACTGGCCTTTCCACTACTGTCTCTTGAAGTAGCCTTAAAGGCCAAAATTGTGCTTCATGAGTTCGATTTGGTAGCTGGTGTAAATTAAGAGGTACTTCAGAGAACAGAGTAGTTTGTTTTTGTCTCTAATTTAGAAAGAATAGAAGAAAGGACTGAAAAAAAATGAAAACAATCTCAAACCTTAATTGCCCTTCCATTTTCCCTTTTTTTTTTTCTTTTGAAAAGCACATACACTTGCTCAAAATCTGGGGGAAGCAGAGATTCCTTTGAAGTACCTGGCAGAATAATTCTATGGCATTTTCTTTTTACTTTGTGATTCCAGAGATAATCCTGTTGAGTCATTTTGAAGAGATGAGACCAATGGTAGTGAACTCTGCTGACTGTCTGCAAGAGTGTCTCTTCCCTCTTCTGTGTTTCAGCAAATTTAATCTCAGTACTGTTTGCTTTTTTTGATGAGCTGTTATCCACCAATTGTCTCTCTCATCTGCTTGAAGTTTACTTGTTTGGGGCAGTGAAGTTCTCTCTGTTTTATTCAACCCACACATTTTATTTTTCTTAACCTTTAAAAGTTGTGTTTTGCTTTTTGTTTGCTTGTATGTGTTTGTGTGTTTTACTATAATCTTGTGGCATAGATTACAGTTATGAAAGGAACTTTGTCATATTTTTTATTCTTGACTAGTTATAGATCCTTATGAATTTTTGCATCTAGAAAATAAGATGTCAACTGGAAAGATATGTATCACATTGGAATGTTACTTTTTATTTAATATTTTTATTACAGAAGTTGTAGTTTTATAGAAAAATCATGTGGAAAACACAGAGTTCCCATATGCCCCATCACACACAGTTTTCCCTGTTGTTAACACTTTTCATTAGTGTGGTACCTTTATTACAATTGATGAAACAATATTATTATAATTATACTATTAACTGTCATCCATAGTTTACATTACAGTCCATCATTTCTGTTGTATAGACCTATGGTTTCTAAAAACATTTTATTCTAGTAACATGTATGCCACCTAAAATTTCCCCCTTTAACCACATTCAAATATGTAATTCAGTGCTGTTAATTATGTTCACAGTGTTGTGCTACCAACATCACCCAGTGTTATCAAAATTTTTCCATCACTCCAAACAGAAACTCTGCACTAATTAAGCATTAACTCCCCATTTCCTAGCCCTACTCTGGTCCTTGGTAATGTATATTCTAGTTCCTGGTTCTATAAATTAGCTTTATCCTATTTCATATCAGTGAGATCATATAGTATTTGTCCTTTTCTGTCCGATTTATTTCAGTCAACATGGTGTCTTCAGGGTTCATCCATGCTGCCTATATTGGAGCTTCATCCCTTTTTACAGCCGAATAATATTCCATAGTGTGTGTATACCACATTTTGTTTATCTCTTTATCTGTTGATGGACACTTGGGTTGTGTTTGGTTTGCTAATGCTGCCGTTATGCAAAACACCAGAAATGGATTGGCTTTTACAAAGGGGGTTTATTTGGTTACACAGTTATAGTCTTAAGGCCATAAAAGTATTCAAGCTAAGGCGTCAACATGAGTATACCTTCACTGAAGGAAGGCCAGTGGTGTCCAGAAAACCTCTGTTAGCTAGGAAGGCACATGGCTGGCATCTGCTGATCCCGAGTTGTGTTCCAGTTCCTCTCTCAGCAACTGTGCATTCTTGGGCTTGGGGCATTTTGTCCTCTTAGCTTCTCTGGAGCAAACTCTGGGCTAGCATTTCCAAAGCATCAGTAAAAGTCTGCTTTCAGTGGCCATCTTCAAAGTGTCTCTCTTGATTGCAGCAGCGAGATCCTTCTGTTTGAGCTCATATATAGGACTCCAGTGATTAAATCAAAGACCCACGCTGAATGGGCTGGGCCACACCTTCATGGCAACATTCAGTCAAGAGGTTGTACCCTGATCAAAGGTGTCACTCACAGTTCACTGGCTCACATCTCTGTGGCAACACTCAATCAAAAGGTTCCAACCTAATTAACACTAATATGTCTGCCCCCACAAGATTGCATTAGAGAACATGGCATTTTGGGGGACATAATATATCCAAACCAGCACAGGTCACTTCCGTCTTTTGGCAATTGTGAATAATGCTGTTAGGAACATCAATGTTCAAATAACTGTTTGAGTCCTGTTTTCACTTCTTTTGGTTATATACCTAGAAGTATGATTGCTGGGTCATATGGTAGTTCTATACTTAACTTTTTGAGAAAACCCCAAACTGTTTGCACAGTGGCTTTACCCTTTTACATTCCAACCAACAATGAACAAGTGCTCCCATTTCTCCACATCCTTTCCAATACTTGTTAATTTCCGTTGTTTTAATAGTAGCTTTTCTAGAGAGTGTGAAATGTTATCTCACGGTTTTAATTTGCATTTCCCTAGTGACTAATGATGTTAAACATTTTTTTTTCATGTGCTTATTGACCATTTCTGTATCTTCTTTGGAGAAATGTCTATTCAAGTCCTTTGGCCATTTTTTAATTGAGTTGTTTGTCTTTTTGTTGTTGAGTTGTAGGATTCCTTTTTAAAATGCACTTAAGACTAAAAACCCAATTAAGGAGACAGGATCCTAAATCCCAAAATCTAGAGTCAAAGTGAGAAAACTGAAACTGTAATAGATGAGTGATTTTAATTCATTCTTATGTTGTGGTTTAAAGGAAACATTTGCCAGATTGAGGGAATCATGGCATGTAATTAATATAAGAAACTGTAATAACAGGAGCTTGAGTGAAATATATGGAATATTGTAAAAGGAGAAATGAAGGATAAGAATTTTAATTTGTATCCCACTCTCTAGGAGAGAGAGTGCTCTAATTTTAGACAATTCATCTGATTATTTTTAGAGAGAACAATCTCTTGAGCAGAGGAGGGCAGTTTGCCATAATTTGATAAAATTGTTGCCTAAGAATGTTCAGCTCCTGTTTACTTAAATTCTCTGCTTACCAAGCAACTTTCTGATCTATAATTTGGTCTTCTGTGAGGACTTGCCTTGTGCAGTTGCCTGCTGCCGTTGTTTTGTCAAGAATAGCTTTTATCAAGAATTAACATGTGTTTTTAATGGTGTATAAATCAGTTTGGTTACCACAAGGTTCCCAAAAGCCTAATCAGCAGTTGATGGACTGTTGAAAATTAAAATTTCTGAAACTGAAAAGCTAAATATCAGTTGGTTTTGCTTGAAATACCTAACAAACATGATCAGCCTTTATGATAGATTCTACAGAATTCTACTGAATAGAAATATAACTGCTTTTATTACCATGGCCCTCTTATAATGACAGGAAATCTTCTTGAGTAATAACAGGGTTATGAAAATGTAAAAAGAGAACGGGAGGGAGAGAAAGCTTTTTTTTTTAATTGTACTGGCTGTTTTTTTCCTCACAGATAATACTTAAGGTACCAAAATACAGTTTCTAGACTTTGTCCCTCATCTTTGATCATCCATTTTCAGAGACTGAACAATGGCTAAATAAAATGGTCAAAACTTGAAGGCAGCTTGTTTTAGCTCCATCTCCTGAAGTGGTGGGGATGGGAAGGGAGAGTACAGCTTGAGCCTGCAGAGCCTCAGCCCCATCCTCCCCACCTCCATTACTTTGCCTTGGCCTTCCCTCATGCAGCTAAAGTGTCTCCCTGTTCTCCCTTCTCTCTTCTGGTCCTGTAGCCTTGGGGCTTAGGGCCACTGATGATACCCCAACCATGGTTAGTGGTCTGTGGGCTCAGACCTTTAGGGGATCAGGGCTTTTGTTTCTTTCTATTTTTCCCAGGCTTGGTGGCTGTATGTTAAATCTCAGTCATTATAGTTTAGTGATAGTGTTTTTAATACTAAGGTAAATAGAGAATTTTATGCTGTAAGACTGTCTTAGGATTTTATTTTTCTTGTTGGTTTTGCATCACAACCTTTTGCTGTGCTTATTTGGAGTTAAAGTCTGGCTTTAGGACAACTTTTTGGCAGAACTAGTATTCTCAGATTTTAGTACTTTCTAATGAAAACTGCCTTTGAAAGGCACAAAGTTCATTTGGCTTCTGAAACAAGTCTTTTAAATGAAATTTTGTAATGCTTTTCAATTGTACAGAGATTGATGGCTAAATTTATCTTTGATGACTTCTTTGTAAGGATGTTATGGCAAGGGACTGTGCAATTTGAAGGGTCAGAGCAAAAAGAATTGACAGTGGTTTGTAACAGGTGCATATACGTGTGTGTGTACGCATACATGTGTGCATGCCTAAGAAAGGGGAGTTGAAGGGCCAGGACTTCACAACAGTTTCTCTTCTCTACATTACCTCAGCTCATCCAGAAATAGTGTCTTATATTTTGGTATCACTGTTGGAAATGGAGTTGTGTTGTTAATGTGATTATAACACTTGATGATCTTTCATTCTGTTAGTATCAATGATGAAAATATCTGTGGCATTTTAGGCACATGACTGAACCTTAAAGATGGCATCCTTTGGGATTTATTAATATCAGTATTAACCATGTGACAGCTATATCACTGTGCCGGAATTTGAAGTGAGATCTGTGACTTCAGACAGCGCACTTCAGGGTCAAGGTATTTCCCTGGTGATGTGCCCTGTTATGGACTGTATTGTGTTATGGACCCCAACAGATATGGTCAAGTCCTAACACACAGTCCCATGAATTTATTTAGAAATAGGATCTTTGAAGGTGTTGTTAGTTAAGATGACTCCATACTGGATTCGGGTTGATTCTAATCCAATATGATTGATGTCCTTATAAAAAGAGAAAATTTAGACACAGTCAGAAGTAGGAAACAGGCAGGGAGAGAAGACAGCCATGTGATGGAGGCAGAGATTGAGTTAGGCCATACGTCAAGGAATGCCGTGGAGTGCCGGCAGACTTCACAGGAATCATGGCCCTGCCAACATCTGGATTTCAGACTTCTAGCCTCTAAAACTGAGAGGCAGTAAACTGCTGCTGTTTTGTTACAGCAGCCCCCACAAACTAAGACATCCCCCCACCTTCAGCCTTGACGTGGATGTCGGCGTTGTTTGTACTGTTAGTGACAGAATGGAGCAGGCGCTCTCGGGCCTTGGGTAACCAAGCTCCTTCTAGTTAGTCGAATGTTTATTTTCCTGCTCTCTGTACTAATACCCTTCCAACATTTTTTACCTTCACAATGACTTCAGCAGGTGGGGAGGACTTGGAAAAAGCAAAGAAAGGTGAATAACTTTTTCAATTGGTGAAAGGCAAATAAATAAGGGAAACAGTCCATACTAGTCTTTCTCTAGTATCTTTAAATTTTATTTTACTTTTGTAAAGTAGAAATAAAATGGGGGTGGGTGGAAGAGTCTCAAGTGAGGCATCGTTCTACCTGGGTGACTTGTGCTACTCTCTGGAATAGCAAGAATCCTACCTGGACAGGTAGCCAGTCTGCTACCCACACGCTTGCTGACTTCTGCTAGTATTTCTGGGATTAACTGCTCTGTAAATATTGGTCTGTTTTCACACAAAATTGCAATTAGGCTACTATCTTCTTTCTTTTGTGTCATAACATGAAATTTACCATATGATATGTATACAAGACAGCCCCAAATATTAGACAGTTTCCTTTTAGGAAATTTTTTTAAAAAGGTTTTTGTCCAACTTGATTATATAGAAATTTTAGGTATGTAGATGAAATAATCAGATGTCTATTTAAATATTTGTGAATTTACGTACTTAAAATCATACATAAAAAATTTAGATTTTTTCCACATTCTTATATTTTATGGAACAATTTTAGTCAAATTCTTTACACACATCTTTGACATCAGTGGTTTTTAAGGCCACTTTTTGGTCATCAGCACAGTTTTCCAGAGCATATTATCTTCATTTCTAAATAAATTGTAATATAATACTTTGGAAATTTGTGTAAGGTTGCTGTCACTAGAAATGTTGTCTCCAGCCACACATATTGATTCACATAACATTAGGATAGTTGTTTGTTTTTATTTTCACTTATCATATTGATTTACATTTGGGACTTGCTGTCTATCTTTTAAAATATTTCTTAAAGGCTTGTTAGTTACCACAAACAGCATATCTCCCAGGAATAATTTCATAACCCTGCGTTAATGTCTTTGTCTCTTAAAAACAAAACAAACAAACAAACAAAAAACATTTGTCATAGGTGTCCTTTATAAGCTTCCAAAACTTGTGTTATTTGAAGTCATTTTAAGCTATTTTGATTTCCCCATGGTAATTTGTGGTCTAAAATGAAGTAATTGGGAACTGGAATACAAGACAGTTGTCCCTTTTCAAAAGATGATTTAGGGGGAAATGCTTTCATTATATTCAGGCATATGTGGTATTTAGAAGTAGCATCAGTCCTTATCTGTACATGTATTCATATAAGTTCTCTGTAGGTTCCTTACAATGCTTCCTCTTTTTAATTTTGGCATTAAGAGTGACAGTGCCAGGCATTATGCTCATTGTGAATATTCTTAAAATTCTTATACTAAAACATTAAGAGAAGCATTGAAAGAGAACACGGTGGAGAGTACATATTACTTTTGTCTGTTGCATCAAAACTACCCACTCCTACTTTATTACTTATTCAGAAGAAGAAATCTAAATTTGTACAGTCTGCTTTTTGAAAGTTTATTAAATCATCTATTTGGATGAATCTGTCCTATTTATGCTTTTCCAACACTGAGTACTTCCAGTTCTGTGTTGCACTCGAGTTTGTGGTCCCAGTAGATTGTAAACTTTTTGAGGGCAGAGAACACATTTATTGTCACATACTTCATTACTGTAGGTACTCAGTAAATGCCATAAAGATGTTTAAAAACATGCTTTATAGATTCTAAAAAGATGGATAATTGGTGATAATTGGTTTACCTAGATAATATCCTTTGTTCTTGTTTTCTACCACTTAGTCTTTTTCCCCCTTCTCATAGTCCTTTAATTTTTCATGGTAGTATCTTTCATTTTTGGTTCTCACTGGATGTTTAAGAACTTAAGAGTGTTTGGCTCTTAGAACACATTTGTGTCCACTAAGCCTGGCCATTTAGGGGAGTTCTAAGAAGGGTTGAGAACAGCATTAAGAATAAGTAGGCTAATAAAAAGTGGCATGCCTGTATCAGTGTTAAAATATATAAATAGGCCGGTTTTATCTTAGATTACACACCATGCTATACAATAGACTTGAAATTATATTTCTGTGGGAAGAAGGAAAGCAGGGAGGCAAATCTAGAGAAGTCTTCCTTGATGACTTATCAGGGTGGCATCACTGTGCAGTGATGCACCATGTGGCTGCATTGCAACTCTAATCCGCCTACATGCATAAGTCAATGGGGTCTTTGTTCCAGACTTTTGTGGAAGAATGCATGAGCTGAAGGAGTGGTGGTAGTTCAGTTTAGTTCCACACCTTTTTGTAGATTGGACTAATTTTCAAAGGGATCCAGACATTCACTTTTTCAAATGATAGAAGCAAGAGCAGAAAATCCCTTCTTTCCTTCTATTGAAAAGCTTATTCTAAAACATTGCATGTCTTTGTCTCTTACTGCTAGATGTGGACAGAGATGTTTAATTATTTGTTTGGAGCCTGCACATTGGACTGCTTTATCTTTCATGGACATAGAAACCAGGTTATTTTCTCATCCAAGGATGGAAGCCACTCTTCGAGAACCCTAGGCCCAGTCATTAGAACTTTTTGACTTGTAAAATGGAACCTTAACTTCTGTTATATTTTGCAAATTATTCAACACAAGCCTGCTGCAACTGGGCATATAGGACTTGACTGAGCACAGACTTTTGGCAAAAGCATTGTAGAGGTACAGAAAATTATTTGTCTTTTTAGAGCTGAACTCACTTTGAACCAGCTTATATTTCATGTCTGTGATGTCATTCATCTTTGTAAAATCAGTTCCTATGGCATTTTAGCATTTTTCTAGATGTTACTATAAGAAAAGAAGTACTGAAAAGATCTTGTGAGGGAGGTGTTCTCAGAAATGTCCCTGACAAGTAAGTTTGTAGGACCAGGCTTTTTGGAGCTGGATATATATGTTAAAATTCATCTTGTCTAAACTCTTAATTTTACAGATAAGCAAATAGACTCACGGTTGCTCCTTATTCCCTAGTGTTGGGCTTCTCTTACTTTGCTCTTTAATTATTTCTGTCTTCTCTCATCTGTCAGACTGAATTTCTTTAGGTCAATGACCAAGTCATATTTCATCCTTATATCTTCATTGCCCAACGTACTGCCTGGAACAATTTCAGCCTGCATTTGCAAAACTAATGAATTAGTGAATGAACAACCAACCAACAAACCAGACTTGTCTAAGTAACCTCTCCTTCCCTTATTTATTTTATACTCAGACACTCTGCTCCCTAACAGACAAAACATGCCTCACAGTAAAGGTATAGCAGGGGCGGAGATAGAGTCCTGGCCCTCAAAAGCAAGCATTTCGTGTGTGTGTGTGTGTCATATAAACAAAACATGAAAAAACTAAATGTGATAATCTCAGTTACTGATATTTCCAAGAGAAAAGTTCTGTGTATATGAAACTTGGAGAACTGAGTTTCTCAATAAGTATCAAAGAGCTCACCCCATGTACTGGGCAACTGTCCATCTACCCCACAGAGAGGAAATCCTTGCTACCACCATGAGGGCTTATCAGACCTCATGGTTAAAGGGCTTCTGGAAATCAAGAGCTGCTAAAAAGAACTTCTCCGAAGGATTAGTTCATACAGGGTTGGGGGCTTCTCTGGCCCTAGGGATGCCAGGCTGCTGGATGGATTTTTTGCCCTTTTAGCTTTAAGAACGGGGATTTTTCTTTTACCTTGTTATAGTTTGACACATACAAAAAGGTTATTTTTTTTTACGGTGTCCTGTTTTTAAAGTAATTTGAAGAAAGTTTGGAAAAGTATCATCTTAAGCCTTATGTCAATATCCAGAGCACATTGTTTCATTGTAGAATTCTAATCTCCTGTGTGTGGTAGATGAGTCATTCCACAGTAAACAGATGTTAATTGAGCACCTGTTTTGTGCCAAGGGCAGTGCCCTAAGGACCATAGAATAGTGTTTCTCAAATTGTGGGCCACAACTCCTTAATGTTATAAAATCAATTTAGTGAGCTATGACCAGCCTTTTCTAACAAATGGAATGAAAAATAGAATTGATTGGAATATTAGAGTGCATCAATCACATGTGTGTGTTTAGGATTTCAAAGTAAAGTGTCTTTTTTACTGTGGGTCATGTTCAGAAAATCTTGAAAAATACTATTATAGAGAATACCAAAATGTATAGATGGATTCCTTGCTTTTGAAGAAGTTAAGCTGTTGTTGGGGGAAAGAAACGTACACAAAGTAGTAAATAACTCAAGTACTGACTTGTATGTTGGATTTTAAGTGCTGTGTGTTCAGAAAAGTAGGGTGATAAAAGTTGAAAGTGTCACAGAGACAGTGGCACTTGAACTAAACCTAGATAGATAGGATTTGGAAGGAGTGAAGGCTAGAGAATGGCTTAGAGGTGAGAAATGGCATATCATAATAAAGATGGCAAGATTGGAGTAAAGGTTCACTTATGTTGGAGAATTTTAGGTATGTTGTTGGAGACATAAAATGAACCACAATTGTAAGCTGGGGAGTGATATGATATAGGGAAGGTTTATAGAATATTTTCCATCTCCTTCCCAGTTTGTATTTATTTAGTCCCGATGCTGCAAAGGGAATTTCTTCTAGGTGGGTACTGGATACCAAATCTCTGGCACTAGATCAAAGAGAGCTAGAAAGGACCTTGGCTGTTCTCCAGAATGTAAATAGAAAGGTAGAACAAGTCCCATTGTTGGTGTGTATGAAATACTCCCATGGATGAGAACTATAGCCCTGTCTGCTTGAAATATGGCTAAGGATGGATTTAAAGAACATTTTTTCTGATATCACTGCTAAATATTTGCTCTCAGTGTAGAGGGAAAAGCAGATAAGAAGGGCCTATGTGTTTGAAGTACTGAGAATCCGACTGAGATATGCTGTGTAAATAATTTTTCAGGTCATCTTGTCTTTGCCCTCACCACTCTCTCACTGAATCTGGTGCATATGTAATCTATAAAATTATTTTGGGAGTGATCGCAAAGCTTCTTCCTGTTGTAAAGGGGCATTTAATATTTACCTTTCAAATTCTTGACTATTTTCCAATTGAAGAGAAGTTTTAAAACAAAGAAGTTTCTGAAATGATAATGTACATGAAGGGAAGGTGATTTAATTAGGAAAAAACTCATATCAGTGCAATTATTTAATCTATAACACTAAATACACCAATAATTTTGGTTGACTTCTCATTGAAAGTTTTGATTCTTTGTGTAAATTATCAAATGTTTTAAATTCGCAGGTATACTAGAAAATATTAAGCTTTTAATCTAAGTCATTAGAAAGTATAAGCAAATGCTTGCACAAGGAGTGCCAAATTATTTACAAATAGTCTTGGGAAAATTGCATGCATTAGATATTTGATGGGGGGGACATAATTTAATCGGGAAAGGAATAGCAAGTCCAGGCTCAGTCCATGAGAGACGAAGGGATGAAAACACAAAGTTTGGTTTCTAAAGGGTTGTGTGAAGGGGGTGCATTTCTATTTCTCTGCAAAGAGGCTGGATGAATGAAAAATGAAGAAGGGGGTGTATTCATTTATACTTATCTTATGAAGGCATCTGCTCACAATCAGTCGTTTGTGAAGAGAATGCCAGCTGGCAGAGTATTTCATGATGTAAATTGTCCCTCCACTTAGAAGAGCAGAAGTACAAGGAGGCCTTGTGTGAAGGACTAAATTCCTAGCCCAGAGGACAAGGGAGGGAGGCTTTCATAGAGATCTAAATGAGATCTACTTGCATTTTCCACTTTATTTACAGTTTTCAACGTACCATCTTTCCTGCTATCGCAGCTATTGAAATTGTTGACTTGATTTATCAGTTTCCCTCCTTTCATTCCTACTGCTTCTTATTAAGCGTCTACTTGAAAGTTGGGGGATGGGAGAGGATACCATAGGAAAAATTCTGCTACTTTTTCCAACAGTATGTATTTCCTTGTCTGTCTGTTTGACTGATTCATTTTTGTGGACCATATAAAATATAGAGCTGAAGGATATTAGTACAGATCGCATTTTTGAAATGAATTTTATCTTTACCCCTCAACTTTTAACTGCTGATCTTTTTAACTGTTCACTTGCCAGAAAATAAAGTGGATTTTTTCCGAATGGAATAATAAAATGTCATTTTTTTTTTCAAAGAATGTCATGGGTCACAGTTCCACAACTTCAGCTATTTTCATTATTGTAAAATATAACATACAAACAGAAAGGTGTCACCCCTCGACACACAGCTCAACAAGCAGCCTCAAAAATTGCCATAGGCTACATGAGCTTTGAAAGTCTCCACCTTTTTATATATACCCTAAATTGCATAATAAAGAAAGAACTGAAACTGTGGAGCTAAAATGTCATTCTAAGTATCAAATGTATTTAAATTGCTATCAATCTTGCAAAATTTCTGAATAAATATTCTTGGACTTCTTTCCTTGCATGAATTTTTTTGTGACAGTAGAGAAAAATAAAATAGATTTCTTTGGAGTAAAATTTAAAACAGTATGTCGTGCAGAAAATGTAGAAGTTGTTTTAGTAGAAATCTTTGCTATTATGGATATAGGTAGTTATTTGATTCCTTAGATCAAGGGTCAACAGTTTTTTTCTGTAAAAAGTCAGATAGTAAATACTTTAGGCTTTGTGGTCCTTCAAGTCTCTGTCACACTGTTCAACTCGGCCCTTGTAGGTTGAAACCGGCCAGAATCAACGTGCAAATGAATGGGCAAGGCTGTGTTCCAGTAAAACTTTATTTATAGAAATTGTCAGCAGACTAGATTTGGTCCACAGATCGTAATTTGCCAACATCTGCCTTAGGTTCTAAGCTACTTAAGGTATGTCCTTAGGCTTGGGTCTAGAAGGAGATGGGATCACTAACTTCAAAACATTTCTAAAATGAAAAGAAAGCACATCCTATATGTCAGGGACAAATGTTGTGGGAGAATTTAAAATTCAAAATATCAAGTCTGGACTTTAAGAATGTTCTTATAATTCTTCAAATACTCTCCCTTTGTATACACATATGTATGTATGTATATATAAACATCTGGCACTTTGCTCTGAAGTCCCCTTTTATATATTTTAAAATGAATACCTGAAATTTTTCTCTGAAAAGTAAATATTTCTAATGACAGTCTTTAACCAACAGAATGTAACACCCTCTCTGAAAATGCCAACACTATCCAACACAGACCAGGATTAAACAAGTCTAGGCTTCTAGTCAAGGGAGGAAAAGTGTTTTCTTATCTGTTAAAATGTACTGAAGCAGGTATTAACTCTTTGCTTCCATATTTTTCCTTTACCATAGAGAATTGCTATTGGTCTTGTTTCATTTCATTAAATATTAGTGATTCTTGCAGGGAGGAATGAAGGACAGGAGTCAGAAGGGATGGGAATTTGGTTTGCAGGGAATCTTGACCAATGCCTGTAGGAAAGGAAAACCCCTATGAAACCCTCAGTGGTAGTGGGCTTTCTCAAAATCAAAAGTATATTCTACTTGAAAGAGCCTAGGAAGTAGGGCCTTGGGTACACAAGTTGAATGATAGAGGAAATTGGTCTGAAGAAAAATGTTGTGGAGTTTAGGTTCAGCTGGTCCAGTCACCCCAAGCCTCCATGATATGGAGTGAGCAGCCCCTGTGAGTTTGGCATCTGTATGTGTCTTAAAGAAGGTAGACTGCCATTATTCTGGTATACTGCTCATGCCAAGACAGTTGACCCTTGCAGTAAATTTTACCTTGAACTGCATGATATGGAAGTAACTGCCTAGGAACACCTAAATTCATTCAACAGGTCAGAACCAAGGTCAGAAGATATTCCTACCTGTCTTAGCTTCCTAGGCTGCTCAAGCAAATACCATGAAATGGATCTGGTTAAACAATGGAAATTTATTTGCTCATGGTTTGAAGCTAGGAAAAGTCCATATCATGATGCCATCAAGGCAATGCTTTCTTCCTGAAGACTGTGGCATTCTGGGGCTGGCTGCTGGCAATCCTTGCTCCTTAGCTAGTGGCACGACAAAATGCATGGTGGAGTCTCCTGGTCTCCCTCTTCTCTTCCAGGTTTTATTGATGTTCAGCTTCTGGCTGCTCCCTCTGGCTTTCTCTCAGTGTCTGAATTTCATTCCATTTAGAAAGGACTCCAGTAATAGGATTAAGACTCATCCTGATTGAATGAGCCACACCTTAACTGAAGTAACTTCTTCAAAAGTCCTACTCAAAATGGGTTCATACCCACAGGAATAGATTAGGTTTAGTGATTTTTTTTCTGGGGTACATACAGCTTCAAACCACCACACTAGTTAAATCTTCAAAGGGTGAGAACCAGAAAGGACAAGAAGTTACAATAGGACCATGTGCCAGTTTGAATGTATTATGTCCCCCAAAATGCCATTATCTTTGATGTACTCTTGTGTGGGCAAATGTATCAGTGTTGATTAGATTATAATTCTTTGAGTGTTTCCATGGAGATGCACGCCACCCAACCGTGGGTGATGACTCTGATTGGATAATTTCCATGGTGGCATTACCTCACCCATTCAGGGTGGGTCTAAATTAAATCACTGGAGCCATATAAATGAGCTGACAAACAGAAGGAACTCAGTGCAGCTGTGAATGACATTTTGAAGTGCAGCTGAGAGTGACATTTTGAAGAGGAGCTACAGCCAAGAGGGGCACTTTGAAGAATGCACAGAAGATGAGAGAGTAGCTGGAAATGAGAGACAGTTTGAAGATGGCCGTTGAAAGCAGACTTTTGCTTTGGAGAAGCTAAGAGAGGGCAAATGCCCCAAGAGCAACTAAGAGTGACATTTTTGAGGAGCTGAAGCCTAGAGAGGAACATCCTGGGAGAATCAGTTTTGGAACCAGAACTTGGAGCAGATGCTGGCCACATGCCTTCCCAGCTAACTGGTTTTCTGGGCTCCATTAGCCATCTTCCAGTGAAGGTACACAATTGTTGATGCATTACCTTGGACACTTCATGGCCTTAAGACTGTTACTGTGTAACCAAATAAACCCCCTTTTATAAAAGCCAATCCATTTCTGGTGTTTTGCATTCCAGCAGCATTAGCAAACTAGAACAGACCATGTTTCTCAAATGTCATCGTGCATAAAAATCACCTAGGGTGCTTCCAAAAAATGCAGATTTGGAGACCCCACTCCCAACCTGCCAAAATGGAACTTCTGGAGATGAGGCTCAATAATTTGGATTTTTCAAAAACTCTCAGGTGGTTCTAACAGCCAGTCTGAGCCAGATTGTAGAAACAACTGCAGCAGGAGAGCCTGGACCTGTATTGGCACTAATTGGGAGCAGGGACTTCCCGATCTCCTGTGAATTTTGAACTGTTTGGATACCAACTATTTAGTCTGGATACTTATGGTGATCGAGGGAATGCCCATTGTTCCTTCTCTTGAGGGAAATCTTGGGGAGCTTCTCCCAAAGAGCTTCACCATGGATCAAAATGGTTCTCTAAATCCACCTAATCCAACTGTATCTCCGGAGAAGATCATCATTGTTCAGTGTAAATTCAGCTGGATCATTCCCATCAATCTAACACATGCTGTCTTCCCAACTTAAAAAATTCTTCTTTAAAACCCTTCTCCCCTCTAGTTACTGCTTCATTTCCTTTTCCAAAAATTACTTGGAGAAATTATGTTTATCAGCTGTCTCCAATTCCCCTCCTAACATTCTTAGGCTTTTGTCCCTACCATCCCAACCAAACCTGTTGTTCTCAGGTTAGCAGTGACGTTCACCTTGCTAAATCTAGTAGCCAGTTCTTAGCCTTCATCTTTCTCACCCATTCAGGAGTATTTAAGTCAATTGATCATTCTCTTCTTCTTGAGTAGCTTTTTAGAACTTGGCTTCTGCAATTCTACTCTACTGACTCTTTCTACTTCAGTGGCTGTTCCTCTTGAGTCTCCTTTGTTGGAACCTCCCTACCTCCTCCATCTCTAAATGTTGTGTTTCCCTGCACCTTCATCTATCTGTATCCCATCCCATGACTTTAAATACTGTGTATATGCTGATGACTCCAGATTTACCTTTCCTGAATTCCAGACTTGTATATCTAATTGCTAACTTGACGTCTCTACTCAGATGTCTAATAGGCATCTCAAACTTAACTTATCCGAAGGTGAACTCCCAATTTCCTCACTGTACCCCTCCCACCCCCATTCCTTCCATAATCTTTGCTATCTCAGTAAATGGCAGCTTCGTCTTTCTAATTGCTAAGCAGAAGCTTACATCCTACATCCTATTCATCAGTAAAACTGGTCTGCGCTACTCTGAGAATATGTCCAGAATCTAATCACTGCTCACCACTTACATCCTGGACCAAACTACAATTGTCTTTTGCTTGGATTACTGCAAAAGCCTGATAACTAGTCTTCTTGTATCTCCATAGTTCTCTCTATAGTCTTTTGTCAGTTTAGCAGTCAGAATGATTCTTTTTCTTTTTAATTTTATTTTGCATCGGAGAAGTTGAGGGTTTACAGAAAAATCATCCAGAAAACAAAGAGTTACTATATACCTACCCTCTATTTTAAACACCTTGCATGAGTGTGGCACCTTTGTTACAACAATTGGTGAAAGGATATTATTATAATTGCACTATTAACTATAGTACATATTTTGCATTAGGGTTCACTGTTTTCTGTTGTACAGTCCTATATTTTTGTGTTTTTTTAAAAAAATTTACTATAGTAACTTAATACCTGAATTTTCCCCCTTTTAATCACATTCAAATATATACTTCAGTGCTGTTAAGAGTGTTCACAATGTTGTGCTACTATCACCATCCTCTATTACCAAAACTTTTCCTTTACCCCAAATAGAAATTCTGTACCAATTAACAATTAACTCCCCATTTCCTACCCTCACCATGGCCCCTGGTAGCCTGTGTTCTAGTTTCTGATCCTATGAATTAGTTTATTCTAATCATTTCATATCAGTGAGATCAAACAATATTTGTCCTTTTGTGTCTGGCTTATTTCATTCAGCATGATGTTTTCAGGGTTCATCCATGTTGTTGCATATATCAGAACTTCATTCCTTTTTAGAGCTGAGTACTATTGCATTGTGTGTATACCCCACATTTTCTTTTTGTGTTTGTTGGTTGATGGACATTTGGGTTGCTTCCATCTTTTGGCAATTGTCAGAGTGATTCTTTTAAAATACTAGTCAGATAATGTTATTCCCTTGTACCAGCCCCCCAGTGGGTTTTCATCTCTTTCAGAATAAAAAGTCAAAGTTCTTAGAATGGCTTCCAAGTCCCTGCATAAATGCAGTCCTTCTCCCCACCAACTTCTCTGACCTTATCCGCTCACACTTTCCTTCTTGCTCACTCTGATTTCAGGCACATTGACCTCCTCACCACTCCTTGGAACTTGTCAGCTGCTCCTTCTCAAAGTATTTGCATTTGCCGTTTGTGAAACCCTCTTCCCCCAGATCCCACACTGTCTCACTTTTCTCAAATGTCACCTTATCCATGTCAGTGAGGCCCTCTCTGATACCTATATAAAACAGCACTCCTCTCCCCATGCTTCTATCCCCAAATCCACTTTGTTCCTTCACCATGTTGTTTATGATCTGACATATGCAGTTTTTAAATTTTTTTAAAAATTTATCTCCTACCAGCCCCACTCCTTACTGGCCTGTAAGCCACACAAGGTTGGGACTTTGTCTTATTCTCTGCTATAGCCCCAGTGCCTAGAATAGTGCCTGGCACATGGCAGATACTCATTAAATATTGAATGAAAGAATTTGGACTTGAAATTATCAAGACTAATTATTTGACTTAATGGGTGACTGTGGTAAGAAATTAATAAGCAATTGTGAAAACCGAGAAAAACATCTTCATATTTAGGATGTCTTATGGTATTTGTAGTTATTTTTTCTTTTGAAGACATACAAATTATATATGATCTGAGAGAATTAGTGGCCAAGTTTATTAGGAATTAAAGAAGACAGGAGAGTAACAGGCATTTTAGCAACATGAAGAAACAGAATATTCTGTATAGCTTGTGGCGGACATTGATTTACATTCAGTTAGCAAATAGTTGTCGAATAAATAAAAATACTCTGGTCAAACTTCATGTGACTTTTTGTGGGGGTGAGGTATTAGAGTTGGTCTTGGTTTATTATTCTACTATTATAACAAGAAATTAGAATCTCTTTATTTTTTCATCAGACTGTATTCTCTCTATTCTTTTACCATTCCTCACCCTTCTGCAATGGATGAAATCCAAACTGTAGTTAATTCTCAATAGTATATGAATGTAAGAGAACAAGAAATAGCTTCCCATAAAATTATGGTGTCTTTTTCCTTTCTATATCTTAACAACTACATATTTTTAAAATATAGGTTTTACTTACGCAGTTTATATTTCATTGCCTTACTTTTAAAAAATTTTATCTCCTTACTATTAAATTACCTTGTTTGCTTTCTTTATGGAAAGCAAACGCCACCAAATCCCAGGTGTCAGTCAGTTCCCATAGTTAGAACCCTGTTGTTTATTCAGCGGAGTGAGCGGATTTCTCTTGGGTTTTCTGCCTCAGTTTGCTCGAGTGGGAGTGAATGCTGGCCTCATTCTTTTAGCTCAGCTCAAGGATTTAGACTTATGACCTACTAGCCTGGTATTGAAGTCTTGTAAGCATGAGGGTTGGGTTTATAAGGCATATGCCCTAATTCTTGGCTTGGGATTTCACTTGGAAATGTTGTCTGTTTTAGTGAAGGTTTCGGATAAGGTGGCAAAGATATACAGATTAAGATAAGTTTATCTTATGTCTTGATAATGGAAATATCTAGTGTTCAGTTAAGAATTGTTGCTCTGTTCACATAATGGCTGTTTTATGATCTCATGTTTAATTACTGTGTTAAATCAATTTTGACCCTTCACTTTACTGATGAGTACATGACATTTTTGGATATTGAAATCCGGCAATATGAACAAAAAGGTTTTCTTTATTGAGGTCTTATTCAATAGTAGCTCCAAGAGGTGATTTGCGGGGGTGTGGTGGTGGTGGGGTGATTGGGAGAGAGTAGAACTGTATTCTATGGCTTAAACTTTGGTATGTTACGGAAACGTCTAGTTTCCCTAAGAGATTATGTGCCTGTCTTCCCCGCAGTCATGTCTGTTTCAAAACCTTTGTTTTCCTCCTGTCTCCATAGTCATATGATAGTACCATTGTTTTTATGTTAATAGCCTTTGGTATAGAATTTTGTTAGCTTTAAAAAATTCTAAAGCTGTTATCTTTTACTTCTTCTCTTTAATCACCTGCTTTGTTATATTCTATTGTGGAAGTTTAGAAATGAAACTCCCCATATCCAGCTCTGCTTGTTTTAATGTGCCCTTTCTGTAATTGACGTTGACACAAGTAAGATAGGTAGGGCTTATTGCACGTACCCAGGAGATACGAACTGTTATGCCTTTTGTTTGTTTGTCTGAAAGGGGAGTTTTCTCAGATTGTACATTTCATTGCAGTTGTTTTGGTAAACAAATAAATTTAGTTAAAAATTCCTATTTTGTACAAATCTATAAAAGTTACTTGCCCGTATTTGTAAACTGTGCTAATTTAGATGTACTTCCTATGGTATCGTCCCCTTGCACTGCTTGGCATTTAGCTGATTGGCAAGAGAATGGCCACTGAAATTTAAGGGAATGAGATGGGATAAGTTTTTAAAAACAACCTATTTTGAAGATGAGTTTTTAAGGTAATACTGGCCCTTCAGCTGACAGTTAGGACTGAGTTTTTCACTGGTTGAATTTATTCCATTGTACCTAGATAATCTCAGCACATTCTATATGTATTCGACAGTTCTTCATACTTTCTGATCACCCATTTGTGTCTGCTTCAGGATCCCATATTCAGCATTAATTTGGCCCTGGGTCATGTTGAATGGTGAGGCTGTATTTGTGCAATCTGTCTGCCGAGGTGGAACAATAACAGCTGGTATGCAGCTGTACACGTTGTCCTGGGAACTTGTTTCAGCCAGCAATTATACTAACAAAATTGAAAACTCTTTCAAATAGTTGCTCTCTGTGACTACTGTTTGTGTTAACTCTTTGGAGAATCACATTTAATAGCCTAAGCATGCACCATCTCTAATCGCCTTTATATGCTACAACTCTATTAAAGTTTTCTATTCCTAAGGTCAAGCCTGTCTGCAAGGAGACCAGTCATTTTCTGGATTTCTAAGGAGTTAGCTGATAAGAACAGTGTTGAGTCAGTGACTCCTAATTTGATACTCTAGAATGAACTAGTTTTCTTCTTCTCATTCAGGTCATGGAAGAGCGTTTTGAAGTTTTGTAAAACTCTGTATAGCCATTGTCATTCAGTACTATACTGTAAAGGAGGTCATTTCACAAGATCCTCATGGAATTCTTCGGAGCTGCACACAACAGAGAAGCGTTTATGCTCCCTCGCAGTCAGTACTTGAATCCAATTCTAAGACAGGAAGGGTTTCTCCCCTACTCAGAGAGATTAAAAATACTTCTCCATGTAGGAGGCTTAAGCAGAATTCCTTGGCTTGGCCCTACATGAACAAAGGCTGGATTCTCATTGTTCAGACGGGCCCCTCCCCTTCTCTCATTCCCTTAGCCAGCAGAAACTGCAGGATTCAGAGCAGGAAGTATTAGTTAATTTTGTGTGCTTCATTCTAAACATCTGCGCTTAAGGTTTTTTTTTTTATTTGTTTATGGAAGGAATGCTGTGGGGAAGGGGGAGAGGAGGAAAGGCAGTAGAACATTCAGAAGCTAAATATTTTCTTGAGAGTGTGTATATCTGTGGTTAGTCTGAGTGTACATGAAATTGACGTGAGGAGTGGAAGATGTTCTAGTTGTATAGTTGCTGGAATATATTCCATAGTTATACTTACTGATTTCCTTAATAGTTTGGCTTGGCTGCTTTACCTTAAAGTCATACTTTTTACTTTTGCTTGCTTCCATGGTGTGATGATGGCGTAGTAGCCATCAATGGACTGGAAATTGGGTGAGCTGGTCCTACCCAATTATATCCACCTACCAATTAACTGGACCTTCTAAGTTTGTTAACTGTGAAATGAGTGGGATGAGCAGATAAAGAGTAGGGAAGTACAGTGAGAGAGAGCATATGGTAGGTCTTGTTTGTAACTCTTTAATGGAATAAAAAGAAGCTCTTTAGTTTTCCAGTTCTTTTTACCCATGGTTATAGGTAATTCCAGATATATGGATAACTCAAGTCTTGATCCTTCCCTCTACTCTGTCGTCTTCTGTATTTCTTCTTTATTTGTTCAGATTAGATTCCAAAGTCTAGTTACTTCACCCCCTTGTCTTGTCCTTCCATTGTACCTGTAAAGGGGGTGTCAAGTGCTGCTGTAGAAAATCACACCTCCACAAAGATGTCCATATCCTCTTCTCAGCAGCTTTGTCACTGTCCAGCAGGCCTTTTTGTCTAAACAGTTTTCTCTCCTAGTCTCTGCAGTGGCTATGACAAACTTTTTGCACTCTTTTGATCCTGACACAACATTCCTTACTGACTTTGCTCCCAACTCTTAGCAGATACCCTTGATTCCCACTACACAGGAAAATATAAAAGTCTTCAGTTAGAACTCTTACAACTTCCATCCTTTAAGCCTACAAAGTCACTTGCATTTGTACCCAGACACAAAGGAAGGGAGCAGGTTTCCTCCTTTGTGGAGCCAATCCACCCACCAGCATTGAATCCATTCTTGTTTTCCAGACTGTATTTTCAGTCTCTTCCTCTTTGTTGGCTCTAGCACAACAGCATTTAATGTTCATTCATCTCTCCTATCTAAAAACAAAAAGAGACAAATCCCCCCCTGACCCTATATCCCCTCCATCTTCTTCTCTTTCTGCTCCCTTCAGCCAGATGTCATAACATGTTGTCTGTACTCACTGTGGCTACTTTCCCACTGCCTTTCTGCCATTCATCTTCAACTTCAACCCACCGTGATCCCTGCTCCTAAAACTGCTTTCCACAAGCTCAGCAGTGACCTTTGGTGGCTGAGGTCAATGGACGTTTCTTGGTCATTTTCTTACTTGACTCTCTTGGCAGATTTTTAACACCATTGATCATTCCCTCTGTAAAACCCTCCTTTCTTGGCTTCTGGAATATCTGTACTCTTTTACTTCCACTTCTCCCTCTGGCTTTCCCTTCACAGTCTCCTTTGTCATCTCATCTTCTTTGTCTATACTTTAAAAATTGCTGCTCCTCAGGGCGATCTCACCCGCCAGCCTCTCTTCTCACTCAACACACTTGACGATTTGGTTTCAACCATACCCAAATCTATCCATCTACATGCTGGTGAGTCCTGAGCCTGTATTTCTAACTCAGACCTCTCTCTTGGGCCTTTATACTACTCACATCCAATCCCTACAGGCATTTCCTCTTGGATGACCCGCAGGCATCTCAAAACTATTGTATCCAAACTTGAACTCATCTCCCCATCCCGCCCCCTGCCCCTGCCTCTAATCCTGCTCTCCACCTGTGTTCTCTGTTTTAGTTAATGGTACCACTCTCCATTTGGTTGCTTGGACTAGAAATAGGAATGTTTTTCTTAGTCTTCCACCCCATGGAATGAGAAAAAGAAGCTTTGACAATGAAACAGGGTACCAGCAGGGTGAAGTGGGGTAGGCCTTTGTAAGTGGGTCCTGTTTCCCCTCACCCCCCCATCAGTTACCAAGTGATATTGATGTCTGTTTCCTAATTCTCACTCAAATCATTAATTTCTGTCCATTCTGACTGTCCCTGTTCGTAGTTCAGGCCACTGCCATCTCTCCTGGTTTACTGCCACATCTTTTTAACTATTCTTCCATCTTTAGTCCTTTCCTTCCAACCTAATCTCTGCACTGTGGCTGGAGTGATCTTTCTAGAAATCTAATCTAATCGTGTATTTCCTAGTATAAATCCTTCATTGACTTGCCATTGCCCTTAAGTTGAAGTTGCTCCTTAATGTGGCCACAATCCTGGTATACCCTACTTCTTATTTCCTTTGTCTCTAGCTACTCCTTCAAGCTCTAGCTGTATTGCATGACTTAATTCTTCCAGTGTTCACTCGACTGTATCCTCTTGGCTTTCATACATGCTATTTCATCTGCCTGGGCAACTGATCCCTGTTTGTTTAGCTAATTCTTCTGCATTCCTCAGTTCTTGGATTTAAATGTCATTTCCTTTAGGAAACTTTTCTTGGCCTTACAAATCTGGGTTTGGTGACCTTCCTCTGTGCTCCCCAAACATTATGCACTTCCCCTGTCATAGAATCCGTCATATGGAATTGCATTTGTCTGTATCCACCACCGGATTGACTGCAACTCTGAAGGCAGTGCACACGGCTGTCCTGTTGTCCAGGAAGTGTAACAGATGACCTAGTCCCCTTTTAACTTGTGGCTATAGGTTACAATAAGAAAGGCAGATCTGAAAACGGGGCTCTGAGCTGGCAAGGGAAAGCTACCGTAATAAGCTAGGCTGCTTCAAAGTTGAGTGCTAGCAAAATTTCTTTCTGAACTTTCTGGATCTGTCTCTCTGTGTCTTTGGCAGCATTGAGAGTGACCACATAAGCCTGTTTCTTTCAGAGAAATACACGGTCTGGATTAGAGGGTACCCTGATCAATTTTACCGTTTCACCTTTGGCCGGTCTCCTGCAGGTTGAGTTGCTGAAGAAGAGTGAGATGTCAGAAATGTAGAGCAAGGGAGAGAGAAAGAGGAGAAAGGAAGAGTAATCTGTAATCGACAAATTAGTGAGTAAACCTTTGAACATCTCAAGGTGCCTACTCTGGAGTAAAATTAAGTTGTTTTTCCATTCTGGAATGTGTTAGTGAGTCTCTGGAATGTCATAGATAGTATAACCTCCCCCTTGTTCAAAGGTGATGTCTTGAAATTTTGGACACAGTGAAGAGATATAGGTTAAACTTGCATTCTTCTAATAGAAGGTATGTGAATCATATTTGCATGACCTGTGTGCAAGCAAAATATTGTACTGCATCCTAGGTAGAGGACTTATATTTACACAAGTCCCTTATGTGTGAACATACCCAGGATCTTAGTTCAGGAATTTTCTTCATAAACCCTATTATCAAAATGCCTTATATTGTATAGAGTTTTGCAGTTAAGCAAGTATGTGCATGATCTCATCTTGACCTCCCAACAACTCTTTGAGATAGTGGGGCAGGGGTTATCATCCTCATCTTTACAGAGGAGGATGGAAGAGCAGAGATCAGACAACTAGTAAATGAAGGAGCCAAGACCTGAACTTAGGTCTCATGGTACCTAGTCCTATGTTCTTTCTCTGTCATGCCACATGGCTTTGCATTTAAAATTGCCTGTGTGTGTGTGTGTGTTGCATATATTGTAGTAGTGATGGCGGGGCAGTTAATCAAACGTCTCTTCTAAAATCTGAACCAGCTGAAAAATAGAAGAGTCTGATGTGGCTTATACTATCAACTTTACTGCAGGTAAAGCTGAATTAAAGAAAGTGGCCTAGACATATAGCCTACTTGGTGTCTTACTTTCCTGGTTGCTAAAACAAATACTATAAAATAGATTGGTTAAACAATGGGATTTATTCGCTCATGGTTTTGAGGGTAGAAGTCCAAAATTGAAGCATCAGCAAGGCAATGCTTTGTTTCCTAAGACTGAAGATTCTGGGCTGGCTGCCAGTGATCCTTGGGGTTGTTTGGCTTTTCTGTCACATGGCAGTGTCCTCTTCTTTCTCTTCTAGGTTCCATTGACTTCTAGCTTCTTGCTGCCCTGATGGCTTTCTCCCTGTGGCTTTCTCCATTAAGCCCCCAGTAATAGGATTAAGACCCATCCTGATTCAGTTAGCTACACCTTAAGTAAAAATAACATCTTTAGAAAGTCCTATTTAAAATGGGTTCACACTCGTAGGAATATCCATTAAGATTAAGAATATGATTTTGTGGGATACTGTTCTGGTTTGCTAATGCTGCCATTATGCAAATTACCAGAAATAGATTGGCTTTTATAAAGTGAATTTATATGTTACAAATTTACACTTCTGTGGCCATAAAAGTGTCCAAACTAAGACATCAACAAAAAGATACCTTCCCTGAAGAAAGGCCAATGGCATCCAGAACACCTCTGTTAGCTGGGAAGGCATGTGGCTGACGTCTGCTAATCCTTTCCTCCTGGGTTCTGGTTTCAAAATGGCTTTTTCCAAAATGTTTCTGGTCTTGTCTCTCTTAGCTTCTTCAGCTTTTGTGCATCTAACGTTCTGGTGTCCTCTCTTAGTTTCTCCGGAGCAAACTCTGGGCTAGCGTCTCCAAACGTCTCCAGGCATCTTCAAGTGTCAGTGTCAGTGTTATCTCTTAGCTTCTCTCCAAAATGTCCCTCTCAGCTGCTCTCTGTGTGAGCTCCCTTTAAAGGACTCCAGTAAACTAATGAAGACCTACCCTGAATGGGTGGGGTCAAATCTCCATGGAAACATTCAATTAAGAGGTCACACTCTAATCAAAAAGATTAATCAATCTGCCCACACAAGACGGCATTAAAGAATATGGCTTTTGGGGGGACATAATATATCCAAACTGGCACATTCTATCCCAGAAAGACATGTTCTTTCCATATACAAAATACGTTCATTCCATCACAATATAGATAAGTACAAAGTCTTATCAGAATCAGTTAGTGGCGTAGTTTGTTCTAAGGTAACATTCTCTTCTGGCTGTGGACCTGTGAAACTTAGAACAAGTTATCTGCTTCCAATATACAATGGAGGGACAGTCATAGGATAAACATTCCCATTGCCATAGGGAGAAATTGAAAGAAATACAGGGGTCATGGGACTAAAACATTTCCTGAAACCCACAGAACATACTTCATTAGATTTCAAGGTCTGAGAATCATTTATCAAGTCACATTGTATTCCTGGGGCTTGAGAGAGCAGGAGTCCAACACTTTCCAAGGGCATTTGTGGCAGCCCTTTTCTCTCCAAATGCTGGGGTGAGTGCTCCAACATATCCAGCCTTAAGGAGACCACCTTCTTCTTGGCCCCATCCTCCTCAAACATTTGCGTGCCACCCGGACTCTGCTTCTCTGGGGCAAAGGCTCTCCCCTCTCCGAAGAATGGGGTAGTGGCCAGGTTCTCCCCAATCCCCAGGGAATGTGCTCCACCCCCTCTGAGGCCTGGAGTGGCAGCACTCTTCCTGAGCATTGAGGCAGAGGGCCCACCCTCTGCCTCCTGGGCAAACTCACCCTTTCTACGTGCATGGGTTGCTTTGCTCTTCTTGCCTGCAATTTTTCCTTCAATTTGTTCTTTCTCCATCCCTTCCAGTCCAGACTGGCAGTGGCTCCATTTATACAGATCTCACAAAAAATTTGTTGGTGTGGCATGAAGCACACAGGGTCAAAACCGTCAGACAACAGAAGTCTCTACAAATCCTTTCTGGATCACTCCATCTCCAATCCTGGCTTGTACTGAAAACGATGTTGGGTTCCATGTGTGGTTAAATCCTCATGTAGGGCACCATCCTCTGGGGTTTCACTTTCTGGAAGTCCAGATTTTTCCAAACCATCAATTTCTGGTTTCTTGGCTTATCTCTTTCCTTTTGCATTTTACTATAAGCTGCAAGGAGAAGCCAGGCTACATTTTCCACTTTTAGTTTCACAATCTCTTCAGCTAAGTATCCCAGCCTGTCACTTTCAAATTCTGCTTCCATCTAACACCAGGAATAAATTTTGCCAAACTCTCTGCCACTTTAAAACAAAGATCGCCTTTCTTCCCATTGGCAATGACACATTCATCATTTCTGTTTAAGGCCTCATCCAAGGTATCTTTAGAGTTCATAATTCTACCAACAGTCTCTTCAAAGCAATTTAGGCCTTTTCTATCAAGCTCCTCACAATTCTCCCATAATCTTCCACTTATCCATTTAAAAAACTGTTCCAACATGTTTGGTATTTGCAAACTCAGCAGCACCCCACTTCTGGTACCAAAATCTGTTCCGGTTTGCCAATGTTGCCGCTATGCAAAATACCAGAAATAGATTGGTTTTATAAAGAGAGTTTATTTGGCTACAAATTTACAGTTCTGAGGCCATAAAAGTGTCCCAACTAAGGCATCAATAAGAGGATACCGTCACTGAAGAATGGCCAATGGCATCCAGAACACCTCTGTCCCTGGGAAGGCACGTGACTGGCATCTGCTGGTTCTTTGCTTCCTGGTTGTGTTTCAAAATGGCTTTCTCCAAACTGTTTCTCTCAGCCGCTCTTGGGGTGTTTTGTCCTCTCTTAGCTTCTCTGAAACAAACTCTGGGCTAGTATCTCAAAGCATCAGCAAGTCTGGGTCTGTGTTGGCTCTTTTTGAAGGACTCCAGTAAACTAATCACACCTCCATGGAAATAATCTAATAAAAAATATCACCTACAGCTGGGTGAGCCACATCTCCATGGAAACAACCTAATCCAGATATCCCACAAGATTGGATTAAAACATGGCTTTGGGGGACGTAATATATCCAAACCGGCACAAATGCGTAATCTAATCTACCACACTTGGGCTTTCTGCTCTTTTCTTCTGAATTAAGCTCGCCCACATAGTGCTGGATCCAGCATCTGCACAACAGTAGGCCTTCCCTGCAAGAGGCAGAGCCTCTGTCCTATATTGAGGAGGTGTACTAGAGGAGAGGGGGCACTGGCCTCCCAGGCAGGGAGCTTAAGAGAGAGGACTGAGGGGATTCCAGGCCACAAAAGCATCACTCTTCTCCTCTGGGAATTAAGGGGTATGAGGAACTGAGAAAGTGGCAGAAGTCTCTCCCCAACACTTCTGAGAGGACAGGAGTTCCTCTTGTGTGGGCTTATAAGAAAGGGTTAGGGTGGTTCTTCCTGTGGAGTTAAGACACTTGGTGGTGGGGGTGGGGAGACTGTATGATCCTTGAGTGCAAGAACCCGTTGTGTCTAACATATCCCTGCTTCATCCTCCTCATGTATATAGTATAGGGCTGAGCATGTAGCTGTGCCCCAAAAAAGGCTCATTGACCAAATTGTGATTTTCAGTATAGCATGGAAGTAGTGAATTATGGATATTGTCAGAGATGGAAAAATGCAATTTGTGAGTGAATGGTGATTTGAAACAGTTGCACACTATCTCTTTTACCTACCTGAAGACTCAGGGTGGTTGAGAGCCACCAGGATTTCCTGACCAGAAATCCCATGCTCTGGCTATTGCAGGGGGCTCTTTGACCCAGTGACTCGACAGCTTTCTGGCCACCTTTTTCTTCTTCCATAGGGCTTGTCATCCACTTAATCCTCCTTTTCCTTGCCCTTCACTGCTCAGATATTCTCCTTTTAAACAAACACATCCTCTTGAAACTTGCTTTCTCCTTTTCTCTTTCTTTTTTCCATCTATTTGTTTAGCTACTGAAGGAATTTTTTTTTCTTTTTTCCCTCTTAATTCCTGCCTCATCTCTCAATCACTGTCCTTCTCCCTTTCTCGAATTTCTCTTTCTTTCTTAACCTGGTTGATAAGTGGAATGATGGTGCTAATAATTTCCTTCCTGCTTCAAATAAAATTACAGTTAATAAAGAATGAGTTTTTAAAAGCATCAGTAGTGCCCAGAAAACCCATTTAAAAAGTGCAAATATTTTCTTTTATGTATTTTAATTAAGTTTGTGCTGAAGCACTGGCATTAAGAATAAATGTGCTTTTTCTATTCAATTTTATTTTTGTTTAAATAGTGTAAGTACAATACTAATATATACTGCCATCTTTCATTGCAAACAAAATTTGTAACAACTTATGTCATAAATACGCTTTCATGAGCCAACTTATGAATCCAGTTATAATTTAACATTTTGTGGGAAAACGTGCATTCTTTCTGGTTTTAGAATAGCCTATTGGACACAGTCTGTCCAACCTGTCCTTAGTCTGAAGTATACAAAGTGACTTGTATCTTTTTCCTTTGTAAAGCTTCAAGCCAAACTGGGAACAGAGGGGATCTCTTTGCTTCACACATATGGCTTATGAACTTGGTATGTTTATCTCACAGGGAAGGCTTTTGACATCACCTATGTGCGCCTCAAGTTCCACACCAGCCGCCCTGAGAGCTTCGCCATTTACAAGCGCATGCGGGAAGATGGGCCTTGGATTCCTTACCAGTACTACAGCGGCTCCTGTGAGAACACCTACTCGAAGGCAAACCGCGGCTTCATCAGGACAGGAGGGGACGAGCAGCAGGCCTTGTGCACAGATGAATTCAGTGACATTTCTCCTCTCACTGGGGGCAACGTGGCCTTTTCAACTCTAGAAGGAAGGCCCAGCGCCTACAACTTTGACAATAGCCCTGTGCTGCAGGTAGGCATTCAGACGCTGGCTCGAGTCCATTCTGCCACTGCTGGACGCGGGAACATGGCTGTAGTGGTGGCTTGTGGTCCGCTTTCTGATGTAAGGTAGGAGTGGAATGTATTTCTGCCAGACAGACAGCTGGATTTTCTTCTCTCCTAGTTACTATTAATAAGTGGAGGAAAGGAGTCTTGTTCCTGCTGTCCTGTGGATGTTTGTTCTTACATTCTCGTGTATTTATAAAATGCATCCTGGGATGTTAACTTAACAGTTTTTTATAAACATTGAACAATTTTAACTTTAGTCTCTATACTTGAGTGGAAACATTTTGCTTCTGACCTTTTGAAGAGAGCATTTGAAAATCTTCCCAGTTTTCTTGCATCCTTTCTTACCTCTTCTTTGATTTGACAGCATTAAAAAAAATCAGTACTAACATGAGGGAATAATCAAAGCAAATTTTTTAAGATTGCTGCTACCAACCTTCATTATTGTGTGAGAAAATTTTGGTTGGGTTTGTCTGGCACTGTTGCCAATCATTATAAGAAATCCTAAATTGCTTACAGGGACTGGTGTTTGTGATTGTGCTTAATGATTGTGATAGAAACTTTTCTCTGTTTAACGAAAGAAAGAATTAAAGATTTCTTGTTTTCTCATGGATTCTGAATGCATATTCCTTTCTTACACACAATAATATGGAATCTTTCTGTATTGTTTAGACATCTGTGAACTTCTCTTGTGTTTGTCTATTTGATGGAGAGACTGAGCCTCATCTGTATTCACACATTAACACAATTGAAGACACTGCTGTGACTTGACTGAAGTTAACATCTAAATGGGGGCAGCCTGTTTTAATTGACTGAGGCAAGAAAGACTGGATGGATATGGTTTTTCAAATGCTGTGTCCTTTTTATGAAAAGCTGTTGCGATTTCAAAATAGCAAACCCCCTTGTTTTTCTGGGCTTTCCATCCTTGTGTGCCTTCTTGTTCTTTCTCTCTGGAATTTATTATTATGGTCAAGGATTCTTTTTCTAATTTGGTTGTATGGCTTTGGACATGGCAAAGATGAGAATAGATTTCTCAGTGGATTCTGTTCCTGCCTTTCATTGTATTTCTGTAGGTTGTAGGAAAGCATAAATGTGAAAGTACTTGGTAAACTCTGAGATGTTGGTGAACATTGAGTATCTTTGAATAGGCCTTTGGGAAAAAGGTTTCTTATAGTGGAGATAAGGTGTGTTTGAAATAATTGGCAGGAAGAATAGCTGATTTTGATAGGTGAAAAAGCAGAAGCCTGAATGCATAGGAAAGGGAAGATCTACAAATACCCTTTCAGTTGATCAACTTGCAAACATTTGCCAGCCTTGTTTTCTTCCTATAGCATGTAATTATATTTTATGGTCCTGGAAAGTCAGTAGTATAGTCAGTAGGAAAAGCAGTCATGTAAAGTTGACTGTAGTTTTCTGGCACCTTTGCTAACTATATGCCTTGTCAGCCTGCCTTGAATAGTTTCCTTAGCTGTAGGAATTCTGATGCTTTCTGTTCTTTATGTCATAGAAACTCATGAGCCTAAATGTGATAAAAATGCTATTGACATCTGCATAGGTTTGCTCACTTGATATCCTTATGCCAAAGAATTAATTACATCTCTCCAGCTATAAGAGCTCTGGCTCTGATATCCGATTGCCTAGGTAGTTTAGCTGATTTCACTTGTAGGCAGGCAGCCTCTCCTTATTGCTCCCTGTGCCTTCCCTCCAAAGGCTGCGATCTCCCAGGGGGAAGAAGGGACACTTCTTAACTTCACTGTATGTAACTATAAATTACTAAGCATGTATTGGTTTATAATTAAAAACCGTAAGCTTTTTTTTAAGCACTTACTGTAGTGTGACAAGTAAACTCCACTTTACTTATAAAGTGACAAGCACTGTTCTAAGCCCTTTAGATATATTAACTCATATAATCCTCACAGTAACCCTAGACGTTAGGCACTTTTATTATCCCTATTTTATACATGAGAAAACAAAGACCCAGAGAGGCTCAAATAACTTGCCCCAAATAGAGCTGGGTTTCAAAACCTAAAAAGTCTAGTTCCAGGGTCTTTTCTTTTTAAGGTACCTATTCTGAAAAATGGCTTAGAATAAGCTAAAAATCTGAGGATTTTATTCAAGGAGAGCTGTGTTAAAGATGAAAGTACAGAAGATATGACAAGCATTAAACACAGCGATATGTTTGGCTGTTTACCTTACAGACAAGTAAAAGATTCCTAACGTTGTGGCCATGAGCAGGAGTTATTATTGGAATTCCAAGTTTGGATGTGGTGAAATCATCATCTCTTCTCCTTTCTAATTATACTTGAAGGCTTCTTGGAGATTAGCTTTTATGAGGTCTCTGTGTTGTTCTGTATGCCAGGTGTGTGGCATGGTTTTAAGCAGTGGTTCTTAATAAGGGGTGTACACCCCAGTCTTATGTGGAGCTTCTGAAAACAGATTCCTGCACCTCTGCACTTGCTTATTACTTCTCTATGAGATTGTGATGTGTAGTCCTAGGAAGAGATTTAAAGTTAGAGCTATTGCTATGTAACACATCACCCCAAAACTTAATGCCTTAAAACAACCAGGATTTATTATTTGTCATGATTCTGTGTCAGCCTGGGCTCACCCAGCTGGCAGGTCAGCTGGGAGCTGGGCCTCTCTATGTGGTCTTTCATCCTCAATAAGGAGGCTAAACCAGGCTTCTTCACATAATGGCAGAAGGGTTCCAAGAGAGTAAGTCCCAGCACCAAGTGCTTATCAAGCCTCTGCTTGTGTCCTATTTGCTGATGCCCCCTTGGTCAAAGCAAGTCACATGACAAGACTCTTTGTAGAAGGGGCTACAGAGGATGTGGACCCTGGCAGGCGCAGTTCATTGGGGTCATTCTTACAACAGTCTACCACAGATGTAAACACCTTACTTAAATTAACCTGACAAAGGAGCATTTATTATAAGGGTTAGATCTAATAAAAACTAAGGAAAAACTATACAACCTTTACTCTTGTCCTCTGCTATGGTGATGCAGCTACAAACTTGATCAATCATGATCCTCCTTCAAATTCATTTAGCAAATGCTGTTTGTGCAACTGTTCTATGCTTGGCACTCAGGATACTGCAATAAACAAAACATTTCTGCCCTCACGGAGCTTATATTCTGATGGGGGGACATGGAAACAGACAATATAAATAGGATAAATATGTAAAACAGGGAAGGGAATTAGGGACTTGGAGAGGGATAGTGATTTTAGATAGGGTGGCCAGGGAAGGCCTCATTGAGGGGAAGGGGTGAGACAAACACGGACTGCATCTGCACTTGAGTATCTGCCCAGATCTCTCAGTAGAGGACTGGCCTGGAGGGAGAGTTAGATGGTACAAAACAGACGGGAGGGGCAATAACAGCATTTCTAGTACAGATGTGGTGCTCCATGAGCTCTGAGCTGGGATCTCTAACTGGATTTGGGGTGTGGGTACAGGGCAGAGAGAGGGGACTTGGGCATTGAGTACCTAATATATGCTAGGCATTTGAAGGTGTATTTCATTTATTCTTCTCAATAACTTTGTGAAGAAAGTAGTATTATTCCTTGTTTTTAGGACTCTGAATGGTAAAGTAACAATCTAGATCAAAAAAAGGAAGAGTCAAGAAGTAGAAAAATATTAGGAAATTAAAGAAATCATTGAATATTATAATAGATTTAATGCTGGAAGTGGACATAAGCTCGGTGATACATGTTTAGAAAGTTCTGTTACACTTATATCTCTCATCTTCATTTCTTTTCTACCTCTCTCTTATGTTTCTGGTTTGTTTTTTTGTTTTATTTTACTGACAGGAATGGGTAACTGCCACTGACATCAGAGTTACTCTCAATCGCCTTAACACTTTTGGAGATGAAGTGTTTAATGATCCTAAGGTTCTCAAGTCCTATTATTATGCAATCTCTGATTTTGCTGTGGGTGGCAGGTGAGTCAACTATTAAATTAACCTTGAAAGTGATTGGAATTTTCTTTTAGTTGTGTTGACTTGTTTCCAACTACGTAAATACTCTTAGACTTTTTCCTTACCAGCAGCAGGTGTGGCAATCCTTAGTGTGTGATACTACCTACCTGGAAAAAGAGGCAGCAACATAGAATATTTTTATTGTCAGACCTTCTCATTATCCTGGAAGCTAAGCAGTTAGGATTTCCAAAACCTGTATCAAATCATCTACTCTATGCTTGACACTTGGGGTACTGCAACAAACAAAACAGATGAAACATTCCTCCCCTCATGCAGCTTACATTCTGGTGGGGGGACATGGAAAACAGGTGATACAATTCTTAAATACAAAGCACTATGATAGGCCCTATTACTAAGGAAGCATAAGACTGACCAACTCCTACTGAGAAGTCCCGACCTTCTTGGATCCTACAAATTAATGGGGCAGGCGATGTATCAATATATGAAAACTTAATTGCTAATACCAGTGCACATGCTTGATGATAGAGAACCATCCAGCTAGGGGAAAGCAGATGTAATCTCAGCTGGGTCAAGAACAGTGAGTAGGATTTGGGTAAGAAAGGAGACACCTCAGTTGGGGACGGAATAGGTATGTCATGAGCTCAAGTTTAAAGAAGGGAGACCATAATCCACTTGACCAAGAAAATCTCTGATACATGAATCCATAGAGTTGTAAACCATGGGGATAGTTTGGCAGCCAGAGATTTTAGATAGCAAGCTAAGAATCTTAGACTTTATTTCCCCTCTATTAGACCATGAGGTCTCAAGAGCAGAAAAATTATTTTTACGTGCAGTGCTCCCGATATGGAATTGATACTAGTGAAAGTTGATGGTATCTGTAACCAGTGAGAAATCAGGGAAGGTTTTTGGAATAGAGTTGTAATACCAAAACTGTTAAGATTAATATGACGGCAGAATGAAAGTAGAACCTGATGATGGAGAGAATTTATATTCCTATTATAATGCTGTGTAACGTAGATGTTAGACAACAAATATCTGACCTTAGGATGGGAAAGTAGAAAGAAAAGGAAAATGTAGATGCATTTTACTGTGAAGGAATTACCAGGACTTTTGTCAAAGATGATTTAGTGATCAGGAGAATTAGTGGTACCATTAGCAAAGTAAATTAAGAAAGTGAGCTAATTTGGGCAGAAAGGATGACTTAAGTTTTAGACTTGTAAACTTTTAGGTGATGGGGGGCATCTAACTTTGTGCAGCAATCAAGGATAGGAGTTTGGGAGAAAGATCAGAGCTGCGGATATAAATTTGGGGCTCATCCTTATATACTGTAGATGTTTCAGAAATGTTTAAGTATATTACTAAATGATAGTTGAAGCTGTGGAACTGATAGCTGTGTTTAAGGAAGCAAGTGAGGGAGGGGAATGTTGCTCACCACAGTGTATAGTAGTATTCATGGGTATCTCCATGAATCCTTTGTTCATAATTGTATCTGTATCTAGGGGATCCTTCAGGGAGTCTTGCCCCAAACAACCTGAGGGAATATCAGCCTAACTTCCAGGGATCCATATAGTGGCGAGGTAGCTAATCTGCCTTGCCATCTTCATAGGAAATACTTTAAAATCATTATGGCCGATAATTGCTGACATTTATTGACTTATGTGCCTGTGCTATTCTGGGCATGTAAATGCAGTAACTCCTTGATCCTTCTAATAACCCTATTTTACAGATGAGGTGCAGAGAGGTTAAATTACATTGATAAATGGAGGGCAGAGTTTCAACCCCAGGCAGCCTGGCTTTTGAATCCATGCTCTTAAAACACTGCACTCTGCTGCCACTTGACACACACGTTTGGCTTCAGGAAGTGATCCTATAGTCATCCTCAGAAATTGTTAGGGACTTTCTTCTTATATCTATCTAATGTGCCGTACCCTGTTAACTAAAGCTACCTTTTTTTTCTTGTTCATTTTTATTCCATACCTCAGAACTCAAACAGCCACTATTTAATTTTGCTCACTTCCTTAGTTTATACTTTTGAAAGGTAAAACTCAAAAACATTTGTAGGTTATTTTATAGTTCTCTGTGAACATAGTTTTTCTGTAGCCATTTCTGGGAGTTTGCAGTTTTCATTCTTTTAACTATCTCTTCTCTCCCCAGGTGTAAATGCAATGGACATGCAAGTGAGTGTGTGAAGAATGAATATGGCAAGCTGGTATGCGATTGTAAACATAATACCTATGGAGTAGACTGTGAAAAATGTCTTCCCTTCTTCAATGACCGGCCATGGAGGAGGGCAACTGCCGAGAGTGCCAGCGAATGCCTGTGTGAGTGCCCCTTGGTGTCCAGCTATTAAATTGTCTTGAGGATTCCCAGAGGTGGAAGAGGCTTTCTTTTATTCCTCCTTGAAAGAAAAACTGGAAAGCATTGCTTCTTCCGTAATCTGAAAGAGTAGAACAGTAAACTCCATGCACATCAGAAGAAAATCATATCTAGAGGCAATGGGCTGTAAATATAAATTGTGCTAGAATGGGAGCAGCATCTTCAGTTTTGGACTATGCTTAGATCCAAACACTGTGCCAGTGTAGCCTTTGCTAAAATACAGTTTCTCAAGTCTGTTATTTATTACTGCTTAAAATAAAAATATTCTTGTATAACAGTGCTCATTTACTTGAGCAGCCAACGTCATTGCTTAACATGTATCAAGCACAATGGTATTTCTAGGCTATGATTGTTATTCAAAACATTTTCTCTAAGTGATTTTCCCTTTAACCCACTAAAGAGTACAGTGGGGATAATTTCCCCACTCTCCTCCATGCAGAGGTGGGTAGCCTTGGGAAATGAGTATATCCTAGTATTCCTAGAAAAGAGGAAAGTGCAAAAGATAACATGTCATTTGTCCCTTCATAATGGCTTGGTTTATCCTGACCAGAGAGGGAAAGAAATCCCAGGAGAAAGGAACCATGAAGACGTATAATCATAATTTGTCAAGGAATTAAAAATGGCTAGCTTTTAAAGCAGCTATAATGTTCTTATATCCTTACAAATATTCCTTATCATTCTTTCTTAGGGATGAAAGAAATAAGAAGGAAGACACTGCGCTTGCAGAAATTATGGGCAGAAATCTTTAGAAGAGACCACTATCTTGACTCATAACTATTTCTGTTAAGCTACATACAGCAGATTTTTTTTATTTGTCTCTTCTTTCCCTTAACAAATTCCGGATTTTCAGATACATTTGCCAGCCTCCTCTAGCATATCTAAGTACTTGCTTGAGCTTTTTTAATTCCACTACTGAACTGTAATATCTAATGCTGGAAGCTACATGATAAAGACTGGCAAAAGAAAGAATGAAATACTCCTAAAGATGAAGCATCTAAATAAATGCACACATATGTTTGAAAAGTATTCTGCTTTATGGTATGCTCATATTTGGAGTCTATCCAGGAACACGATGAGAAAAAATATATATATTTATATATCTTGCCAGCTTACCGCTAACAAATAGACTGAATGCTTTAGCTAAAGGACTTTGTGGAGGAACTAAGGCAATTTGCTTTCCCCTCAGGTCCCTTCACATTCTAACCCCTCAAAGAGTGGAATTTCTAGAGCTCATGACAATAACAGTATTGTCAGGATGCTGGAGCAAGAGCAAGAGAAGTTATAGCTGCCTTCTCTCTTATCAGAGCCATAGCATCTGCTTTAGTTGTGGGTTGGAATGATGTAGATGATGAAATTTTTCTGTTTCACATTCTCAGAACACCAGACCATTTAGGTAGGGTGGGCTGGATTGATTGAGGGAGATAATAGGGAGACACTTGGATGGAAGAGAAATCAGCTAATGAAGAAGGGAAAGGAGTTATAAAAGTTATTTAACACAAAATCTGGTTTTTGGTGATTCAAGTTTCTAAGAAAGTTTTTAAGTATTATACTGTAAAAAAACTGATTGTAAAGAGAGAGCAAAAAAAAATGGATATTCTGAACTTTTTTTTAAAAACAACTCACAACTTCCTTCTCTATTTGAAACCAAATAAAAACTGTATTTTAATTTAGTACTCAGGATACTGTCGGTAATTTAGGAAGAATCAATAATTCTGAGAAAATCATCTTAATATAAATAAAGACTTCCTGTGGCTACTGATGATTGTTCTTAAAACATGTTGTGTCATGTAGAGAGTATAGCAGTTTAACAGATGATCCATTTAGATTGTGGCTCCACAGTGGATGGATGTATCCGAAGGATCCAAATTTCCTTTTAATTCTGCTTCCATCCACAGAGGCACTAATTTTAACCCACATGTCTAAGGTTACCCCAGTCTGCATATCCACGTCATCTGGCACTTTGCAACTTAGTGTTTTAATGTGTTTGAATCACCTGAGGCCTAAAAATTTAGGGTAAAACACAACGCACATATAGTGTAAATTGGCACCTTGTTCTTGAAAGTGGTACTAGAATGAAGTATTAAGATTCAGGAAAATTGGAATTTGACTTGGCTTTTACTTGTATATGAACACTACTTGTAGGCAGATTCCTTTCTAAGTACTGGAATTTCTTGTACTTTATTATGGTGCTATTTTTGATAAGGATGACCATTTAGTAAGCTGATAACCTGGTGATATAAACCCTTTATTGTTATACCATTGTTTTTTGTTTTGTTTTGTTTTGTTTTGTTTTATGAATGATGCATATAGTAGTCATTCTTTTGCCACCTATTTGTCAGAGACTTGGGAAATTATGGCTTGATTTTCTCTGAATCCTTTTAAATGCTGTTCTTAAAGAGACATGAATCTGACTTAATTCATGTGTTTTGGCTGACAGCCTGTGACTGCAGTGGCCGATCACAGCAGTGCTACTTTGACCCTGAGCTCTATCGTTCCACTGGTCATGGAGGGCACTGTACCAACTGCCAGGATAACACAGATGGGGCCAACTGTGAGAGGTGCCGGGAGAATTTCTTCCGCCTTGGGAACAATGAAGCTTGCTCTCCATGCCACTGTAGTCCTGTTGGTAAGTGACAGGCAGGATCTACTTCAACCTTTATTTTGTTGAAAGACAAAATAAAGAGTTCCCTGTACCCTCAGAAAATAAAGCTGTTTATTCTAGGCATTTGCACCGCTAAATATGGAAGAGTACATTATTTTAATGTACAAATGATTCAGGGTCTACCTTTACCCTCCACCTCTGTTCTGTTTGACCAAGTTGAACTTTCAGATGATTTCCTGATGTGTGTGAAAGTGTGGGGTTGACCTGAGTAATGGCTTTGTAAATAATTAGCAACAGGATGGTAGAGACTATTTGAACTTTGATTGTAAAAGGTTAGCTGCTTTGTGAGTTCTTCCTTGTTAATGATTTTATTTGTGTAATCTCAGAAGTCTGAGCTGTTTCAGTATACTGGTGCTTGTTCAGAGATGCGGAGCAGTCTTAGTCAATTCTACTTTATAAGAGTTTGCCCCTTATTTTTGTTGTCATTAATCCTCCATGCCGGTGTTTACTTAAATGCTTTACACATGGACTCTAAGGAGTGTGTGCTCACCCATCAGAGATGCCACTGGTTCTGTGTGCATTTTATATTGGGTGCACGGTGACTTGTAACTACTCTCAACATTGATGAGTTGCTTCCTTTCAGGCTGTGTGTCTAGAACATTACAATATCACTGCTTTAAAGGACTATGATTTTGAGAGATTCCTGATTGAAAATTTGTTCTTTGCTCTTTCTGTAGCTATCAGGTGATTACAACTAGTTTTCAGGCAGTGGTTTTTAGTTACCAATTTTTTTCTTTGAAACATTAATTTTACTTACATATCTGATCTGATTTGTGGTTAACAATGGTATTCCTCATAACAATGAGCTCTTTAAATTTTAGGTTCTCTCAGCACACAGTGTGATAGCTATGGAAGATGTAGCTGTAAGCCAGGAGTGATGGGTGACAAGTGTGACCATTGCCAGCCTGGATTCCATTCTCTCACTGAAGCAGGATGCAGGTAAGATGTTTCCAACCCTTAAGAAGGGGACAGAATCTAAATGTAGTCAGTGCATAGTTATAGGTCTTGTGACTTACCTGCAGAGTATGAACCTTTTTAAAACCAGCCTCAATAATAGTCAACAAAATTTAAGACTTCTAGCTGTATTGATGAGCCAGGAGGGATTTGGTTTGTACCAATGGTAAACAGAGTGTTTAATGTCTAAATGTGATGACAAGCCTTGATTGAAATCAAATCTGAATATAAAAAATGACTTTAGGATTCATTTTGTTCTATTGTGTGTTCGTTTTTAATATGATTAACACACAAAACAAAAGGTTGACTTTGTGTGGAATTTCTTTCCTTCCTTTTCTTCTCTCACTGTTTTATTCCATTGTCCATCCAATAGGCCATGCTCTTGTGAGCCTTCTGGCAGCATAGACGAATGTAATATTGAAACAGGAAGATGTGTTTGCAAAGACAATGTTGAAGGCTTCAGTTGTGAAAGGTAGCTGATCCTTTCTTTAGCTAATTTGTACTTTCTGTTACCATATTTCAAGTTAAAAAAAAAAGCTATGTTTCAATCTTTTTCAGATGCAAGCCTGGATTTTTCAATCTGGAGTCATCTAATCCTAGGGGTTGCACACCCTGCTTCTGCTTTGGGCATTCTTCTGTCTGTACAAATGCAGTCGGCTACAGTCTCTATTCTATAACCTCTACCTTTCAGATTGGTAATTGAGACCTTTTATTTTTCCCCAGAATTGTGAGACCACACTTGCAATATTAAAAAAAATAATAATAAGTCAGTAACTCTGAGGATTTTTTGGTGGTGATAACACCTAATACTATTTAGGGTACATGATTTTTCTTGTTTGGCTTTTTAATGTAATGAAAGCATACATAAGGTTTAGAGTTTATTGTAGCAAATAGTGACTACAAATATTATATAAAATAAAGCAAAATATAGCTTGAAAGATATAGCATATACAGGTACTTTTGTGGGATCTGTTTATTCAAATACTTTTATTGATGACCTTCTATATACAAGGTGTGGTTCTTGACATTTTTGTGTAGTATAGAGGACCTGAATTCTGGGTGTTTCCAATGTAATGGCACTTGTATTTTGATTCTTTGCTTCCAGATGAGGATGGGTGGCGTGTAGAACAGAGAGATGGCTCTGAAGCATCATTTGAGTGGTCCTCTGAGAGACAAGATATTGCTGTCATCTCAGATAGCTACTTTCCTAGGTACTTCATTGCTCCTGGTAAGTAAGGCTAGAAAACAGTCTGGCTTTATGTGTGCTTCTATTTAGCCCCATCCTCACATTCTTGCACACTGTTGTGTCTGCATTCCAGTGAAGTTCTTGGGCAAGCAGTTGTTGAGCTATGGTCAGAACTTCTCCTTCTCGTTTCGAGTGGACAGGCGAGACACTCGCCTCTCTGCAGAAGATGTGGTGCTTGAGGGAGCTGGCCTAAGGGTGTCTGTGCCCTTGATTGCGCAGGGCAATTCCTATCCAAGTGAGACCATTGTGAAATATGTCTTCAGGTAAGACAGTCTTCTTTGTAGAATCTGACTTGACCAGATTATGAAAGATCTAACCATATCTAGCCTAGAGATATATGTTAAATAAAAACTTGTGGTTATCAAGGTAATTTTGCAAAAAGGAACCTTCCCTTAATTTGCCTTCACTTTTCCAATTGTACTGTCAAACCAGCAATCTCATTTCTGATTTGGTTACATTGTCATAGCATTGTATTGTTGGTGGCATAAATGAATAAGAAATGCTTTCTCAGCGCCCAGAATTATCCTTACCAAGATTTATACGGCACTTTCTTTCTATCCAGGCTCCATGAAGCGACAGATTACCCTTGGAGACCTACTCTTACTCCTTTTGAATTTCAGAAACTCTTAAACAACTTGACCTCTATCAAGATCCGTGGGACATATAGTGAGAGAAGTAAGTTATGATATAATTTAGGAGAATTATGTAGGAAGATAATTTAGGTAGAAAGACCTATAACAATGCAAAAGTTTACCTCTAAAGTTCTAATTCTAGAACACTGCTCCTAAGGAAGTGATATAAACTACCATGAATTAGTATAAAAATAACGCAGTTTTTTAAACTACTTTCAAGGACCTGGAGAAAATTTGCTGAAATTAAAATAGTTTTGTTTTATATTAATAAGCCTAATGAGATTACAGTGTATAGAAATAGCTTCTTCTTTAAAAAGCCCAAATATAATTCTACTGTCTCAAGTTGTTTAACTTTTATTTCTTTTAATTTCCTGCTACTTAATTAACAAGACCTTTTGGCCATTGGCTAAATTATGACAAATTATAATCATTCAATAAATATTTCTTGTAATTTTAGCTCAATAAGGATGTTTTAAGTATGCCTTGTAAATGTATGTCCTTTTTTTAAAAAAAATTAAGACCTCTTTATCTAGAGAGGTAAAGTGGCTTGGGAAAGTAGAATCAGAGTGCTGGTGTGGTATTGAAAGTGGCATCAGGGCTTGATTTTTGAGATGGCTGCATGAATATCCAGATGGAAATGTCTTATAAATAGTTAGAAATATGGATCTAGGTCTCAGGAAGAAGTTAGGACTGGAGATCCAGAATTGGAAGGTTGTCAACGTATGGGTGCTAATTTTTTAGCTTGGAGACATGACAAAATATAAAAGAGGTAAGGGGATGGAATTCTGGAAACACAGTTATTGAAGAGCCATCCCCTGAGAGTCAGGAGAAACGGAGTTTTAAGGAAGAGAAACAATTAACAGCTTCAGGGAGATAGTACTACTGGATTTTGGATTGAGTAATTCAGGAGTCATTGGTGAGGATTTTTTTAAGAAGTGTTGAGACTAAAGTTAGATTGCAGTTCTTTGGTAATTTGAAGATGAATATGTAAAACATTATTCTTTTAGGAAGTTTGGCTGTAAGGCAAGGAAAAGAGATGGATTATAATTAGAGAGTATGAACAAGATTGAAAAAGGAGTATTTTTAGGATGGGGAGACATAAGAATGTTTAGAATTGGAGGCAAATTAACCATTAGAGGCATATCTCATGATCAAAACAGGCTAAAAAAGCAAAAATTGAAAGTTAACTAAATTCAAAGCAATAATAGATGTCCTTCAATCATAGGTAGTCAATTTCCAAATGAATTCTAAAAATAGCAATTAGTATTTCATAACATGGGGAAATATGCATTAAGGTAAGACTGCAAGAAACTGGAGTGCAATGGACATTACAGGGAAATATGATGTTACTGAGGATTACATCACATTAGAGTGTTCCTGCTGATGCTGACAAGTGTGCTGCTGGGTTGGCTGAATCATTGGTCTGAGCATCTGTTTTTACTTTCTTATAAAAATGGGAAAGCATTGTGGCATGTGGCATAATGACTTTGGAATGATGGCATGCTTGTCAGAAGTAGCCCTGGGTATTATTTTTGCTGTTCTATGCAGAGCAAAAACATACAACCTGAGTGTTACTTGTCAGATACTTTCCCTGCTTTCTTATCCTTGAGCTCTATAGTCAGTGCCTGCTTTTGTGGCAAAAGAACAAAAGCACTGTTTAGTGGCTTCAGACTTCAACTCTTCTTTTTCTCTCACTCTCTTGCTCATATCTCTTCTTGCCCCAGTGATTTCCCAATGTTTTTCATTTTTCTCATTGGTAATTGGAAGAACCATAGAGTTTAACAATCTTCATGTGTGTATGTGTGTGCATTTAAAAATACAAGTTTGTTATTCTGCCACTTCAGATTAATTAGCACTAGGTACCGCTTAATTGCTCTAAATGCTATTTTTCTACTTAACTTTTCCAAAGGATGTGTTAAACTAATGGCTGATTTTCCTTGGAATTTTGGGTCTGGTTATGCTTTAGGTTTATTGACTTTTCGTGAGCTTTTGAAAAACAGAAGCCAGCTCAGTGAGTCTCGTTGCCCCACCATACACAGGTGCCGGGTATTTGGATGACGTCACCTTGGTGAGTGCTCGTCCTGGGCCTGGGGCCCCTGCAACTTGGGTGGAGTCCTGCACCTGCCCTGTGGGATATGGAGGACAGTTTTGTGAGATGTGCCTCTCAGGCTACAGAAGAGAAACTCCGAGTCTTGGACCATACAGTCCATGTGTGCTTTGTACCTGCAATGGACACAGTGAGACCTGTGACCCTGAGACAGGTGAGAAGATGATTTTTGGCAGCTGCTGGACTTAAATTCTCTTTAGCAGTTGGGTAGGAAATGCTAATTGTCTTATATACTTTGTGCACGTGCCAGTTTTCTCACACCATCTTTCCAAATAGGTGTTTGTAACTGCAGAGACAATACAGCTGGGCCCCACTGTGAAAAATGTAGTGATGGGTACTATGGAGATTCAACTATGGGCAGTGGCTCTGATTGCCAACCATGTCCATGTCCTGGGGGCTCGAGTTGTGCTGTTGTCCCTAAGACAAAGGAGGTGGTGTGCACCAACTGCCCAACTGGGACCACCGGTAAGTCTGTTCTCTACATCTGCTTTCAGTGTTCTAGCCTATAAAAAGAACTTGGGAAGAAGGACTTTTGGATATTTTGTTTTTTTTTGGCTTTTTTGTTTGGTTCATTGATTATAGTTTTTCTGGTAGGCACAAGTTTTATAGGAAACAGGTTTGCTATGATTCATAAAATGCCTATCAGATGCCTAATAATAGCAAACATTTATTGAGTATTTATGGCCAAGAACTTATCCTAAGCACTGTACATATACAGCCTCATTAATCCTCACAACCCTAAGAGATAGGTACTGCTGTTGTTCCCATGTTGCAGCGAAGCAAACTGAGGCACAGGGACATTAAGTTACAGGCTCAGGGTTGCATACCTAGTCACTGGTCGAGCTGGGATTTCAACTCGGGCAGTCTGACTCCAAAGATGATGTACACAATCACTATAATACACTCCCTCTCATAAGACAAGAGCCCAAACTTGATTTTTAATTTGTGGGGCTGTCCTGGAATTATTGACATAAAGTGGTAAGTTAAAAAATTGATTCTTTATCGAAATAGTTTTTTTTTTTTTTTTTTTTTTTCAGTATATCAGGGTCTACCACAATTAGTTGGGAAAATATATTCATTTTTTATAGCTTTGGATAGGCTTGTGTTCCCATTCTTTATCTGTTGTCGTTGTCATCTCCTCCTCCTCCTCCTCTTCCTTCTTCAAGAACACAAAACTATATCTTTTCTAGCAATTCAAAGGATGGCCTCAGCTGTGTGAGGAGACAAACTGGTGGAGTGTCCCCTGTCTTCCATTGACTTTAAGCTCCAAATTACAGGGAAGTTCTGGCCGTGATTCTGATACAACCTTTTGGCTCCATTAAAAGCTTTTTATTCAGAAGTTACCACTACATGACAGGCCTCCCACCTCTGAGCCTCCGTCTGCTGTTCCCTCTTCCTGCATATCCTCCCCTCACCTGATGAACCAGGTCTCCACATCATTCAGAAATCACCCCCTTGGGAGGCATTCTCTAGCCCCTCTGAGCCAGACAGTGCTTTTTGCTTGGTGCTTTCTTTGCTGATACTGTAGGTTTATTAGAATTGTTTCTTTCTAAGCCTGTTGCTCCCTGCCAAACTGCGCTGTTTAAGGGCAAGTTCTGTGTCACGTTCATCTTCATAGTCCCAGCATCCAGCAGGAAGTGGGTGCACAGTAAATGCTCCTGGAATCAATGGATGAGATTGTATTTTGGAAATGACTCTGAAGGGGTCAGGAATTTCATTCCCTTTGGTTCAGATCATTAAAGTTAATTGAAAACTTTGAAAAAAAAAAAAAAGTTACTGTTCCATATCGCTTGTGTCTCATCAAAATATTCTTTAATCATTAGGACACATCAAAACACTTGTTTTCTCTTCCATTACTTCACCAGCTGACACCAAATACAAGGGCATTTGCTTTAGGTAGTTGAATAAGTAGGGAGGGGAAATTAATATAGAATTTCATATTTCTGACTTTTCTGCATTCCTTTCAGTGGTAGCCCAAGAAAGTCTCAGACAGGTTTATCCAGCCTCGTTTCCCGTTACCTCTCCTCATTCCCGCCATCTCTGCTCCAGCCTCCTGGGCTTCTTGCAGTCCCTTGATGTGCCAGGCTCTTTGACTCTGCTCTTTTCCTGCCCATAGCTGTTCTCTTTCTTTAGAGTGCTTTGCCCTACTTTCTCCCCTCAATCTCACGTTTATTGGCTGATTCCTGTCTTTTCTGTGGGGCTCAGTTGAGACATCACTTCCCCAGGAAGGCTTTCCTCATTTATCTTCACTGCCCCATGACCCCAAATTAGTAGGGTCCCTTACCCTGCTGGCATAGCAGAGAATAAATATCCCCATTTGCATTATCTACTCTTAGAAATCCTTACTATAGCATTTTAATAACAGATCTCTTTATCATCTAGTTGTTTTATTGAGTACCTGCAACTGTAAAAGTAAACAAGCATTTATGGCAGCATTTTCATGTCTTATCTATGCTAAATAATACAAATGGCAAAGTGATTCTTTTTGTGATAGTTAATGGGGAGATGGGTATAATCTAAGAGATTTAGGAAAATGTCATAAACATATTGGTCACTAACCAGCTGTCTTTCAAACAAGGCTTGTTAAATATATTATTTTTTTAGTTATCATGTGGCTTGAAGGGAATGATCTAGGAGTGGTTCTTGAAGGTATTAATTCAAGTGTAGAGACCTGCATGGAAAACAGCATAGACCCTATAAAAATAATACCATCATTCTTTATCCATACAGTCTGCGTTACAGCATATTTTAATCACCTGACTTTTTTATTGTCTGTCCTGCCTCCCACTCAACCCCAGATTTAAGCTCTGTCAGTGTAGTGACTGTTTTATTCACTTCTGTATCCCAATATCTAGAACAGTGCTTTGCATAGATAGATTTTTTGAATGAATGCAAATTTTGGTGAACAAACACCTTGTTAAGTGTTTCTTGTTTAGAAGACTCTTAAAAGAATGTAACTACTGACAGAAACCAAAATCTTCATGGTATGCTGCCACATGTAATTTAATCTTTAAAACAGTCTTTTGAGGTAAACTAATTATTTTTTCAACGAATTTTGGTGTGCAGCTTTGGGAATACAAAGATCGATAAGCAGCAGTTCCTCTTCTTAGTAGCTAAAAGTATGGAGGGAAACATAATTATAATACAGTGTGGTTAGTTCAAATATAGGAACATACACAAGAATGCTAAAGGAGCAAAGAACAAAGGGCACCTCTCCAACAAGGAAGGGAAGGGAAGGAAACCTAGGCTAAAAAAAAGTATGTAAGTTGCCAAAGTCATTTAAGTAGTATAGCGAGGACTTGAACCTGGATTCTAGAATCTGAGACCAAAGAGTAGATTAACTGCAGCTACTAATGGGTATTTGGGCCATAGTTAGTTCTGTTTTAGGTTTTCCCCCAGATTTTGGTTTCATGAAGTTTTATTCAAAATATTTTAAATATGGATAATATCTAGAATAGATGAATTATCTTTTGAAAAAGCAAAACTGAAACGCTGTCTTAACCCTAATCTGGAGAAGGATCTTGGGTGGAGAGCTTGTTAGCTTTTTATATCAGAGACTAGAAGGGACTCTAGCTTCTTATCCATTCTTAACATCATATTTCTTCTTCCTGCCTTACATCCAACCACATTTTTTGTTCACCTCATCAGTGGTCTCCACTTTATCAAATTCAGTGGTCAGTTCTCAATTCTTACCTTGCTTGATTCTCAGCAACATTCAGTACTGTTGACCACTCCCTTTGCTCCAGACATTTTCTCCTCTTGCTTTCTGTGACACTCTCCTTGTTTTCATTCTTCCTCTCTCCTCTTGGGTCTCCTTTGATAGCCTCTGTTTCTCAACCCAGGGCTCTCAAGTCAGCTTTATCTACAGTCTCCCCTTAGGGGAACAGATCTCATCTTTTGACTTTAAAAGTCCTCTCTCTGTCTGTGACTGCAAGATTTGTGTCTTCAGCCTTGATCTCTCCCCTGAGCACCAGCTGCCACTTGTCATCTCCACTTGGGTGCTGCAGTGGAAGACTTTCTGTTTGCCCCTCCATCCCCACCCCTGCCTTTCTCCACCCTGTCGAGACCTGCACACACTACACCAAATGGCAACTTTCCTCTCAGTGCAGGCAGTAAAAGCACGTGCAGGAGATCAGAGAAAGAGAGGAGGATAAGGGCAGAGTATTTATTCCTCTGCTCCTTCCATATAGGGTCCTTGTGGGTTGGTGGCCTTAATCAAAGTTCTCAGCTCCTGCCAAGTGGCCTTCTCCAAATGGCTTTTCTAACATTAGGTTCTGGTAACTGCTTCCTCCCTGCACCACTGAATCCTAGGTAATGGAGCCCACTGTTCCTCTCCCAAGTACTGGGGTTTCTTTACCTCTGCCCATACTTGTATAAAGAGTACCTTTATTAAACTCTTCCAAAATTGTGCTAATTTAAATGTGCCAAGTATTTTCTGCTGTAATCTTAATTCAGATAGCTAAGGGAATCTCAAATTTAACCAAATTCGGCTAACTCATTAATTTCCTCCCCTGTTTTTTTCCCCAGTATTGTTCATCTCGGTAAATATACTACCATCCACTTAGTTGCTCAAGCGAAAAACCTAGAGCTTATCCTTGATTGTTTCTCGTTCACTTCCCGGAAGCAATCAGTCAGCAAGCCTTGTTCATTTTGTCTTAAATCATACCACTTGTCACCACCCCCACTGCCACCACCCTGGTCCAAACCACTGCCCTCTCTCACCTGGAAAAGTCTCCTAATTGGACTCCTGCTTCATTCTGCTCTTCTACAATCCATTCTCCTTGTAGCAGTTGGAATAACCCTTTTAAAATGTAAATTAGATCTCATCACTACTAAAACACTCCAGTAGCTTCTCATTGACTTAAATTTAAATCCAAATTTCTCATGGTGACCTACATGGTCCCACATGGGTTGGCTTTTACAGTTTCCACAGGTTTATCTTACTTTCTCTGGAACATCCTTCCCTCAGATATTATCATAGCTGGTTTCTTCTTTGTCTTTCTTTCTGTTGTCCTCTGAAATGTCTCCTCTTTATGGAAGCTTTCTCTAACCACCTAATCTAAAGTAATCTTTACCTTCACCCCACCCTTCTGCCATGGTGATCTGTTTTGTTTATTGTTTTGTACTTTTCCAGGTATCTGCAATAATCCTGCTTATTTATATGTCCGTGTATTGGTCTCCCCCAGCTGCAGTGTAAGCTTCATGAGAGCAGGGACCTGGCCACCTTGTTCACCACATCATCCTGATCACCTAGAACAGTGCTGGCATATAGTTGATTCTCAGTAAATATTTGTTGAGTGAATAAATGAAAATATCGCTGTTTCTCCAGAAATTTTAGGCTAATTCTGCCCTATTAACTACCAAGGTATCAAAAACCCAATTTGAGCTAATAATGGTGGGGAAAGTGGAAAAGGAAAGATGAGGAGCATTGCGTTTAGTGTGGCAGAAAGGGCCCTGGATTCTAGGTATATCTTTGTCACTGTTAGCTCTCAGGCTATGAACAGGTTATCTAACCTCTCGGTTTCCTTAGCTATAATAGAATCAGATGCCAATTGATGATCTCTAAGTTCTCTTCTAAAATGCTCTGCTCTGTACCCGAAGATGCTGCTCAACAAGGATGAGCACATACCTTTTATTTCTTAATGGAATAATCCTGCTCCCCTTATGGTGTGGGAAATTCCTTGTGGTATCATGAGTGGTACTTCATCTTTTTTTAATATTGTCACCCAGAACAATCCCCCATACATGAATGTGCCATCCCTTTGGACTGCAGAGGTAAAGAGACCTTGGGCCTAATTAATTTATAAAATGCTTGATAGTTTATTTTAGTTGTTCCTCAGAACAAATGCAGTGAAGCAGGAACACCAGGTGCTGTCTTTCTAATAAGGAAATGGAGAAGTTAGAGACATGCCCAGGGTCACTCTGCTGGTTCAGCTCAGGACCTGGACCCGCAGGTCTCTGCTCTCCAAGGCTGGTGCCATGTCCACTGCACCACATCACCTCACGTCTGATGGCTGAACTAGACTGTGACCAGTGGTAATTTAGCACCAGAAGTATCTTAAGTCCTTTCTTTCATAACATCAGATTGTCTCATTCCCAGGTAAGAGATGTGAGCTCTGTGATGACGGCTACTTTGGAGACCCTCTGGGTGGAAACGGCCCTGTGAGGCTTTGCCGCCTGTGCCAGTGTAATGACAACATCGATCCCAATGCTGTTGGAAATTGCCATCGCTTGACTGGAGAGTGCCTGAAATGCATCTATAACACTGCCGGCTTCTACTGTGACCGCTGCAAAGACGGATTTTTTGGAAATCCTCTGGCTCCCAATCCAGCAGACAAATGCAAAGGTAATCGGCTGTTGGTCAGTTTCTGTCACAACTGTACTCTTTTCCTGAGAATTTATCATGTGATCACTTTAAAAATAACAGCTGTTTGGTCTAAAGCAGCACCAGTACAAATTCAGTGTGAACGACTTATGTGGTTTAAAATATTCTAGTAGCCATGTTAAAAAAAAAAGTAAAAGAAACAGGTGAAATTAATTTTGATAATGTATTTTATTTAACCTAGTATAGTCAATATATTATCATTCCAACAAGTAATCAGTATAAAAATCATTCAGGAGATATTTTCTCCTTTTTTTCATGCTAAGTCTTCAAAATCTGGTGTATATTTCACATTTATAGTACATCTCAAATCAGATGTTCAAATTTCAAGTGCCCAGTGGCCATGTGTGGCTAGTGGCTATCATACGGGACAGTGCAAGTCTAATGGATCTCTTTTTGGTATTTCTGTTTTAGTATATCTGTTAGGCAATCTGTGTCTTTTTCTGCCTCTGTCTCCCTGCCTAGCCTGCAATTGCAGTCCATACGGTACTGTGAAGCAGCAGAGCAGCTGCAGCCCTGTGACTGGACAGTGCGAGTGTCTGCCCCATGTGACTGGCCGCGACTGCGGCGCTTGTGACCCTGGGTTCTATAACCTGCAGAGTGGACAAGGCTGTGAGAGGTGAGACGTCGGTGCCTGTGGTGGAAGTAGTCTTTGCCTTTTTTTTTATTGTGAGAAATGCATTTCTGCTAGTTATATTTAATAGTTGACTTGACTTCGTTCAAGAAGTATTTGAGTGCTTAATATAGGCAAGGCTCCCTTTGAGACACTACTGGAGCATTGTAATTAAGCTAATGAGAGAGAATAGTGGAGCACTATGGTCCCAACTATCAAATCGCCTGAGGAATGTTTCACAAATATAAATTACAGGGTCCTTTCCAAGATGCTTAGAATCAGAGTCTCCAAAGGGTGCAGCCTAGGAATTCTTGTTTTCAAAAGCTCCTAGTTGATTCTAATGAGAGTCGCTGGTAGCAGTTTTAGCATTGGAGCAGCAGTATTTGCGTGGATTAGGTTAAAAAGAGGTTATGAATTGAACCCATGAAAATTCCCCGAACTTCAGGGGCTTAATCACTCTAAACATTCTGTTTTAATAACCATTAACATTCTGTCTTCTAATACAAATTACATCAGTGCTTTGGTGGAAAAAAAAGAAAAAAGGTTTTCTTAAAGTCTGTTTTCTTACCTGAGAAGTTTCTTGTGTTCATTCTCAGGTGCAACTGCCATGCGTTGGGTTCCACTAATGGCCAGTGTGATATCCACACCGGCCAGTGTGAGTGCCAGCCAGGCATCACCAGTCAGCACTGTGAGCGCTGTGAGGTCAATCACTTTGGCTTTGGGCCTGAAGGCTGCAAACGTAAGTGAAGTTGGTAAATAGAAATTTAAGATTCCTAATTCCAGTTAAGAGTTAAGTCCAGAAATGACTTTGACAGCCTCAGTCTAGCCATCTGACTTATAGTCAGGGCTGCATCTAAATCATCATAGATGCTTTATTAGATGAATATTATACTTCTCTAAAACTCTGGAGATCAAGGGCTTCTCTGGTTTCTTTGCAACCACTTTATTTATGTCTTCTTTTATTGTGTTTCTGATTCTTGCCTTTTTGAAATCTTATTTTTCCAATGAAAAATGCCTGATTACTGAGCTTTTTAACTGTGCTTAATGAAACTTTTTTAAAAACTTTTTATTTTGAAATAATTTCATACTTATAGAAAAGTTGCAAACATAATACAAAAATAATACACAGAAGTCCAATATACCTTCTACCCAGATACCAAGATTTACCAATTTATAACATTTTGCCTTATCTGCTATATTATTCTAGCTTGCTAGCTATTAGCTAGCTATTTGCTAAATCTTTAAGAGTAGGTTGCATTCATCATGTTCCTTTAGTATTTAATACTTCCATGTATTTCCTAAGAACAAGGACATTCACTTATGTAACCACATTAAGCACAATTATCAATTCAAGAAATTTGACATTGATATAAAGATTGTATCATTAATTAAATGCAATCTTTAGAATCTTTTTTACTGTGGTAACATGTATACAACCTTAAATTTCGAATCTTACCTACTCCTAAGCATACAATTCAGTGGCATTAATCACATTTATAATGTTTTGCTAATATTACCACCATTTATTACTGATTCTCTTCTATCACCCCTAACAGAACCTGGGCCCTTTATGCATTAACTCCCATTCCCCTTCCTTCCCATTCCTGCTAACCTGTGCTCTACTTTCTGTCTGTGATGTTTGCTGCTTCTAGATGTTTCATATAAGTTAAATCATACAGTATTTGTTATTTTGTTTCTGGCTTATTTCGCTCAACATTTCTTCAAGGTTTATCCATGTTGTAGCATGTATCAGAACTTCATTCTTTTTTATGGCTAATATTCCATTATATATATAACATTTTGTTTATCCATTCGTCTGTTGATGGAAACTTGGGTTGTTTCCACCTTTTGGCTACTGTGAATAATGCTGCTATGAATGTTGGTGTACAAATGTCTGTTTGAGTCTCTGCTTTCAGTGCTTTGGGGTGTATATATATAAAAGTGGGATTGACAGTTCATCCAGTAATTTTATGTTTAATTTTGGGGGAGGATTAATGGAACTTTTTTATTGATCACATTCTCAGTGAAGATAATGAAACAGTGAAGTATTTTGTTTGTCGACTTATTGGCTGCAGTTGCTTCCCACCCTTGGGGACTTTTTGGTACGGTTACGTATAAACATCTGCTTCTCCTTGGCATAAACACTTGCCTGGAATTAGGCCTCAGAACGGTTTGGTTTTGGCTTTCTGAATTCCTTCATTTCTCCTGTGGAATGTAGCATAAGTCATTGACTCAGTTCAGAGAACAAAATGAGTAAACAAACTATAAAATAATGCAAAATTTTTGCATTAGCATTTGAGTTTTCTAGTTCCTTAGTGAGAGAAATATTTAACAATGGAGAGATGAGGTAGAGATGAAGTCTTGAAGTATGTAAAAATAGCACTGGTTAGTTTAATAAACTAATTTCTGTAGTTATCAAGTAACTTGTAATGTGCCCCAAAACTTGTTCATTTTTCTTTAAAACTTACTTTTGCTTTAACAATTTCTGTCTTTCTGCTAAGCAGACTTAACTATTTAAATTCTCATAAATAGTCCTATTTTTCAGTGTTTACTTTTAATGTTCATACAGTCAACCTATTGATAACAATCTGAGTTCAGGGAAAAATGCACTCTTCCTTCTTTTCATTATTATGTTCCCTTTTCCCGTTGTTCTGTAGCCTGTGACTGTCATCCTGAGGGGTCTCTTTCACTCCAGTGCAAAGATGATGGTCACTGCGAATGCAAAGAAGGCTTTGTGGGAAATCGCTGTGACCAATGTGAAGAGAACTATTTCTACAATCGGTCTTGGCCTGGCTGCCAGGAATGTCCAGCATGTTACCGGCTAGTCAAGGATAAGGTAACCTGTCAACAGTGTGTTCACTCATTCAGCAAACAGTGAATGAGCACTCAGTATGTCCTAAGCTGTTGAGAGAAAGTGGTCAACAGGGTAGATATGGTCCCTGCTGTCAAAAACTTATGTTCTAGTTGGGAAACAAATAATAAAAATTAAAGAAATAAAAGAAGTACTAATTGTGATAAGAGACGAAGGATGGTGAGAGAGAATAACTGGGGGAACTACATTATGTTATGGCCTTTCAAAGGAGAATCATTTAAGGTGAGATCTTAAGGACAAAGAGAGAGTCAGGTGGTAAGCAATGGGTAGGTTGTTCCAGGAGGAGGCCTTGAAGCTGGAGGGCAGCTGAAACCTGCCGTAGGAGGGAGAGGTTCATAGGGGCAGGATATAGAGGGCCATGCTAACCAAGTGAGGAGTTTAGAATTTCTTACATATCCAGTGGAAACCCACTGAAAAGCTGAAGAGCTTTCAGTTAGGTAATCCAGTTTATATTTTAAGAACAGCACTCTGACTACTGTGTGAAGAATGGTGGCTAGGAGTGGGGCCAAAGAGGAGACCTAGATTGGATTCGATAGATATGTATGTTTAGGGGGAGTTAGAGGAGAAAAGGATAGGAAAAAAGAAGAACCAAGAATGGCTTAAGGCGTTGTTATTGAGATGGAGATGTCTCAGAGAGAACAGAGTAAGGGGGAAAATCTTGAGTGTAGTTTTGAATGTTTAGTTTGAGATACCTGTTAGAGAGCCAAGTACAGCTGTCAGGAAGGTCGTCTAAAAGCCAAGGGAGAGGCCAGGCCTGGAGGATCATCAGCACATAGCGTTAAAGTCAAAGGAATGGTACGGACAGTTTTTCTTTTGAAGCCAAATAAAGAAAAACAACCCACGTTGTCTGTTTTAAAGTGGACACGTGAAGTATACTGACCTATATATGCATAGATTGCCCCGTCATTCCTGTAGGAAGTACCATCGAGTTGTTCAGGGAATACTTATATGTTGTAATTTTCCCTTTTCTTCCTTCATCACGCTTAGGTTGCCGATCACCGAGAGAAACTCAAGGAATTAGAGAGTCTCATAGCCAGCCTTGGAACTGGGGATGAGATGGTGACAGACAAAGCCTTTGAGGATAGACTAAAGGAAGCAGAGAGAGAGGTTATGAACCTCCTTCTAGAGGCCCAGGGCGTCAAAGGTACACATGATTGAACAGCGGGCAGCTTCTGTGAGGCTGAGCAGGGTTTGGATGTCATTTGTAATTCCAGGTTGATTAGTCAGGTTTTGTAAAAATGATTTTCAATTTTTGAATCATTTGTAGAATATGACTTATTTTATTGTTTTCTAGACAATATTTTAAAAAACAAGAACCTGACAACACATCAAAACTATTAAACGTTCAAATTCCAAGCACTGTGTAAATCTGTTCCATTACAGAGTATTTTAAATAGAGTAAAAATCATTGAAAATGTATTTTTTGGTAATCATTATTTTTAAGCAGAAAACTTGAAGTTTGATTTTCTGTCATTCTATTGAGTGAGAATTTATTTTATGCACTGCTTTATTTCCTGAGAGGGACTCTTCTGAGGAAGAATTGTGGTCTTTAAGTATTGACTGAACAGCTTCTTAACGCTTTGTAATGTCAAGATTAACAATTAGTATCTAGTTATGAAATTTCCTGTCTTATTGGCAAACATGTGTTAATCACATTATATAAAAGTATATATTTTATATATTATGTAGAAATTTAAGGTACTTTGCAATTAGATAAATCAATCCTTCCACATGTTATCTGATGAGACCTGCCTGTAGCAGAGGTTGATTTAAGATGTAGAAAACAATTTGTTTATTTTTAAATGCTTTCATTGACTTTAAAAGAAGCAGTTTTTAAAATTTTGAAAGTTAAAAAAAGTTATTTTAAATAATTTATTAGCTTTTAAAGCTCACTCTAAAATTTATTTTTATTTCTTACTCTGTGAATTTAAGCTATTTCCTAAATTTGAACCTTTTATATATATATGTACATATATATAATAAGTTTTATTGATATCTTTAGAGTTAGACTTAAGAAAGCAGAAAAATGAGTGTAGTAAAAAATGGAGAGAAAATTTAATGCAAAGTATATTGTCTATTAACATTTAAGACTTCCATTTATAGTTATAAAATAATTATTTCCTTGTAGCTACATTTGTGCTTAGAAGGTCTGACTTTTAGATTAAAAATGGAAAAATTCATATATCATGTTCTCATAGCCATCCTCTTTCCCTTGCTGTGCACAACTCAGAGGGCTTTTAACTTAGGGACTCTAGACATGCACTAGAATAGATAGTTCCCCACTTTTAAAAAAAATGCAGGCCTTTAAAAATGGCAGCTAGCCCAAACTCCTATGTTTTTCATGCTTAAAAAAAAACTTAACATTTGGGGTCTATGCTAATCTTGACAGAGCAAGAACTGCTAGGTCTGTAAGAATGTGGGAGTCAATTTCATCATTTACTATAATGTGAAAATAAGGAATATGTTTATATTCATATGCAGGCCTCTGGGGAAAAAAAAAAAACTAAGTAGACAGCCTTGACTCACCTTGTGCAAGGCCCTGAAGAACAGAAGAATAACAATGAGTCTTTAAAATCAGTTTTTCATTTCCTCAGAAAATCCTATCATTATCCTTGAATGCTTTAGTAAAGAAATTGCCATGCTTATACCATGGAAACAGGTTGTAAAATCCACATCGGCTAAATCACTATTTAAATGACCCACCCACCTTCTTTCATCGTTCATATGAACAGCAAGACTTAAACACAAAGTTGCAGAAGTTGTTTCCAAATGTAAAAACTCATAATATTGATGAACAACTTAATTTTTTCAGTTGCTTTCCAAATTCAAATTAGAGGAAGCCTTTTTCATTTAAGCCCTTGTGCTCATATTTATTCAAAGTTTTTGTCATCAGTATTTAGGAATATTGATTCTCCATGCTTCAAGACAAAAAGATCTTCAGTCGTAGGTCCATATTTTTATAGAGCTTCACTCCATTTCACTGGAGGCTCTAAATAATGCTCATTTACTAAGACAAAATTCCTCCAGTGAATTGCCACAGATTTGTTTGCTTGAACATCATTGTGAATCCTTACAACTTCTGGGTCTATATGCTGGCATTTCATAAACCACCTGGGTTTGTAAGCTCCAATAGGAGTAGCTGCAAGGTTGAAAGATCCAAATCTTTCTCCTATCTCTTTGAAAGCAGAGCAATAACCAGTATCTCCTGCAAAAAGACTCTATTCCAAGGCCCCAAGACAGACCAGCTGCCCCACAGAACCTTATTGCCATCAATTAGAGTCCTCTTAACACCAGTGCTTGGAAGGTGTAAAGACAAAGGTGACTTCGTCATGTCTGGGGACACAGTTCTCCTCCCACCAGTCCAGCTCAATCACATTCTCACAGCCACATTTTTGGATCCAGTTGAGGAGACCCAAAGGCACAAACCATCTCAACTCATCACCGAATCACTCGTTCAGAGCAATGACAGAATTGTAGTCCAGGTGGTCATAGTGGTTGTGACTGAAAAGGACTACATCTGCTGGGGGCAGCTCAAATATTGTGCATGGAGGACAGCAAAAGTATTTCAGACCCACTTACTGGGACGGTGAAACACATTGGCTAAAAATGGGATCCGTGAGAAATAAGATCTCACCCGTTTCTAGCATTACTGTTGCATGTCCCAGCCACTTGACTCTTAAGCCAGCTTCCTTCACTCCAGCTTTTTCAGGGTCATTGATAAAATAGGGTTTAAGCACTGGTAGTTCTTTATCAAGTTCCTCTTTGGAACGTGGAACATTGCTGTGATTTTTCTCCATTATCAACCATCTGAGGGCATTTGAAATAGATTTTTCCAAGTTGGCCAAGGGTTAACAAATCTCCCATCTTTTGCTTTCTCTGATTTAGTTACATCTTCCTCTAATCTGTGGTCCTATTTGAAACTTTTCCTGGAAAACCTAAAAGAATCACTTCCTCCAGAATTCCATGCTGAATTCTGGTGTTTTCTTCCTGCACTTGAGGACATTGGCTGCTTATCATCAGGGGTTGGTTGCTTTCATTTTCATCCATGTCCTTTGATGAAAAACTATGTATGTAAAGTTTGATTGGTCACAGACTTATACTCAGTCCATCTGAGTCAAAATTTGACTCTAGATAGCTTCATAGACGCAGGCTCCTCAACTTGTGATTTGCGGAAATCCAAATGAACCCTTGCTCCTCTTAAGTGTGGTGTCTCTGGGATGAGACAGGGATTGGGGACCGGGAAACCCAGTCGCAGTCCACTCTACTTTGCACAACAGTCCAAACTGAGCCCCAGACAAGTGCCTGCAGACTGCTCCACCTGAGACCGAAGAGAATGCAGCAGAGACATGAAAGAGAAACTGGGAGGGAAGAAACCGAGTACCCCGAGGAGGATGGGTAGGTTCCCAGATGGAACAAGACCTTTCTTAACACTTAGTGTCTGTAGGATGTTAGAGATTGTGCTAAGCACCAAGAATAAAAAGGCAAGACAGACACTTGTCTTCCTATCAGGTGCTCACCATCTGACTGATATCATTTTTGCTTTAGATCTTTCCATTATTGAAATTCACATGTTCACAGACATGCATAGTAAATGTGCATTAAGAATAGTACAATTAAAACAGCAAGACAACTCCACTATTGAGTTTATGAATCTGTATTCATTTGAAATTAATTGGAGAAGATTTTCTGTCACAGTACAGGTCGACAAAAACTAAATGTATTGCTTATTTCTTGTAAATATGACTGATACACAGAATTTTTATTTTATAAAATCATTGAAGTAGAGAAGGGAATAATTGGATGTATCTGTTTTTGACCAGTTTTCTTAAATTATTATGAGTGCAGAAATTGTTCTATGGGTTAATTTTTTGAAATTGCAAAATTAAATGAGTGGTCAACAGCCGAGTTTAACATTAGATGATTTTGTGGGGTTTTTTGGTGATGGTTTTTACATTTTAAGTCTTAAACATGAATTAAAGTAGAATTTAAATGTTTCAGGTTTTATTTAAACCATAGTTTTTTTTAAGACTTTCGTTATTCAGCAGTAACTTTTGACACACATCAGTCTCTTAAGGTATTCTTGTGAAACAACAAATTTGTATCTTTCTATATACATTGAAAAATTGAATATGTGGGTGTCAGTCTTAAATGCACATCAGTCCAACAGAGAGCTGGTTTGGGCAAACAGCTCTGGTGCTGTCACCGTCAGCACATGACAGGAGGTCAAGGGCAAGAAAGGAGGGTTAACCAGCATTGCCCAAGCTCTGGACATCTAGGCACAGCCCCAGCACCTGCTGCTCCTTTGGCCATAGTTATTACCCAGTTTCCTCTGCCCAAACAGGTGATTCTGTTGGATAGAAGCTCTGATTAGAGGTATGGCTGTCATACCTGCTCTTGGGCCACCGGAGAGGTGGGAAACTTAATGGGCTGCTGCTTCTAATAACTCTGGAAGGATCATAATGAGGTGGGGGTTAAAATCTACTCCCATAATGCCTGAGTTGTGGACTTTCTGGCTGACCTTTTCTGCTTCAGTTCAACTAGCCAAGAATGAAAATATCTTCCTAAGTTTTTTATCTTTAAAGTCTGTCCTTAAGTATTCATTTGTAGTTTAACTTGTACTTATTCTGCAGGTTCGAAAGGAGATTATATGGTGCAGTTAGATCTTGCAAGTACAGACTTTGGAATTGGAAGGAATTGGTAGTGATCCTACCAGTTAGATAATCTATTCTTTCTCTAAAGAACTGTGTCGAGAGATGAATACCTGTTGCATTCTTGAAGATCTGTAACCTCATTGGCAACTAATACCTCCTAAATCTAAATTATTCTCTGTGATTTAAAATAATTTTTACCCTTTGTATTTCCTTTAAAATCTTTAGATTATGAAAGAATTCTTCAAGTAAAATTCCAAGCAGGGCCATTGTATTTGGTTAACAAGAGTTCTGCAGTACACAACCTTTGCAAGTGTATTTGGTGTCCTTGCTTCCAGGTTGCTATTTTCCACAACTGTATTCATCTTTGTTGGTCTTAATTTTGACCTGTCATCTTTTTTACATTCCTTGGAAAATTTATACCCAACACTGAGCATTGTGCTGAAATAAAAATCTGGTCAATTTTGAGCAGAACTTATTTAATCATTCTTGTATATTAATATTGCATAGGCTTGTATTTATCTTTTGATTTATTAGGACCCAAGTATGAGGTTTAAATTGAATGGGTATATTCATTGAAGAACTCTTCAAAAGCGTGAAACTTGAAGGAAATTACATGGAGATGCCGAGGGTGTGGGAGGAAACAGGACTTTCTCATTTAGCTTAAAATACAAAATGAGTTTAATCTGTTGTACTTCAACATCTGTTTTGAACTTACTTTTTTCCTCGTTTTGAAAAATATCCAGATCTGAGCTGACAGTGCTTTTAAGAATCATTTTATTTTTATGATTAAATCTAGTGTGTTTCAATATCAAGATCAGTTTTCTTTCCTTCATCAAACATTTCTTGGATGTCTTCTCTTGGCCAATCTTAGTACAGGCCTGAAGATATGGTGATGAGTAAGAAGGAAGAGCCCATGGTCAAGTGGGATAGACTTGTACATGGTCGTAGAACAGGGTGATGAGTATAACCATGAAGGTCATCCTGGCTGGAGTAGACTGCTCAGCTTAGGGAATACTTGTCAGAAAGATATGATGGGAAGAGTAGAAAGTAGTAGTACCTTGTGGCGTAAACAGCTGCTTCACATTTTATGTGAGATTATACGCTGCCTCCCCCTCCCCTTCAAATACTTCATGGAGTTTCTTCTGTAATTGCAGATGTAGACCATAATTTGATGGATCGCCTCCAGAGAGTGAATAACACCCTATCCAGCCAAATTAGCCGTTTGCAGAATATCCGACATACCATCGAAGAGACTGGAAACTTGGCTGAACAAGCACGTGCCCGGGTAGAGAGCACAGAGAGGCTGATTGAAATTGCATCCAGAGAACTTGAGAAAGCAAAACTCGCTGTTGCCAATGTGGTGAGTGAGTGTGAATGTCTGAGATGGGAGTGGGGGAAGTCCCGTGACAATTTGTAGCATGTCTTTTACTGGCAGTGGAGTGCTTCTTCTACTGAATTGACTCCTTGTGTCTTTTTATTTGTCCTTAAATATGGAGAAAGATAGCTATGTTGCTCATAGTGGTCATAAAATAGTTATCATGAACTGAATAAAAACCAAAGGACAGCTGGGTTCTTTCTCTAGCTTTATTCCTTATATGGCACTAGGCAATTTAATCTCCATTTATTGTAAATAGATATAGTTATCTGTGATCAAGGATACTGACATTAAGTAAAGACCTCTGAAAAGAAAAAGATATTCTTTTGCTAAATGGCACTTTAAAAATCTTAGTTTTTGAGATGTACTTTATTAAATTTAAATAATTCAGTCCTTTGAGATAAGTCCTTTATTTCCTCTTCAGTCAGTCACTCAGCCAGAGTCTACAGGGGACCCGAACAACATGACTCTTTTGGCAGAAGAGGCGCGAAGGCTTGCTGAACGGTAACTTCCAGATCCCTGTTTTAGTGGTTAAATTATAGCTTCTCATATGGTGTGTATGTGTTGTCTCATCCCATTCCCACAGTCACTTTTCACATCAAAGTTCGCTCTCTTTTCTGAAATGTTATCAGCTGTGTGTGCTCTTTCTTTCCTTATCCATTGCACTTAGAGTATTTACTTTGAATATTAATATATGATGATTTGGAGGGAAATTATATAAGCACATCTCAAGGAAAATCATGACACTTTTAGATTTTTAACCTCAAAGATTTAAAGTTAGTAGATTTCTAAAAAGTTCAGTAGGATGTAGTTATTAAAAAAAAAAATTATTTAATGAAAACATTTAATTTTCAAGAGTCTGACTACAAAATGTTTACCAACCAAAATACATTTGAAAACTAGCCAAAGAAAGTAGATCATTTTCATTCCTGACCGATTTTTTTGTAAGGTAATTTCTTTAGAAGACTTTGAATTGTAGAGAGTATCAAATTAAAAAATACTTTTTCCATAAAATTGCTAGAATGTAGGCTCCATGAGGGAAGTTATTTTTATTTTATTCATTACTGAAGCCCCAGTGCCTAAAAAAATGCCTGACAAATAGTAGATGCTCAATAAATATTTGTTGAATGCAGTGCAGAACAGATTGTAGGCCTCACGTGCAGTTAGCAGTTTCATTTGACATCCAGATTATGGACGTGTGGTGCATAAGTAATCCTGATGTTAGAATTTTAGCCTCAGTGTCTCAAAGCAGTTACACTGGCTTCTTGCTTTAATATGAGCTCCCTTTCTATTCTATATAAATATGAATGTGTACCCTGTATAATCTAGTTCACAGAGCATTCATAATTTCATAGCTAGATTTTCTTGTTGAAAGAAGACAGCTGAAAACATTATGGAAAACTCCCAAGAAAATTAGGTCATGCAAGTATCGTGAATGAAACTTTATCATACCAAAAATGATGGCCATATATTGCAGTGAGACGATGTCATATACAATTTTAGAACTGAAAAAAACCTTAGAAGTTACCATAGCTACAATGCATTTTTCACTAGAGTCCCTCTTGACATATTCATTGCCATTTGGTGTTGAATTGCTTTTCTGGCTAGTAATTAAGTTGCATGTGAGAAGTCTGCTCGTGAGAAATCTGAATACTTGAGGCTATTTTAAGAATATGAAGTGACTGAACTGGACTAGCAAATTATTGTTAATAAAGATTGGGTCTGGAATTTGTGTTTATGACTAGATAGATGATTTCTTATTAGCATACAAGGTTTTGTATGTAAATTTTTCTTAAATAATTATATTTAAAAGTGATTTTCCTAAAGGCTATAAACATTCATCCCTATAAATTTTATACAATTACTTTGGGAAATATCCTTTTTCCAGTTTATAGAGTGCTGGTTTTAAATTCAGCTCCACTGAAATGATCACAAAATTCCAAATTAATGAGGTTTTCCAATATTTGTAGAACTGTGCCCAAGTTAGTACATGCGTATATAATAAAGTCAGCTACGTCTTTATCACATGGTTCTGCTTCATGGTTGATCTTTTCTTTTATGTTGTACAGCCATAAACAAGAAGCTGATGATATTGTGCGAGTGGCAAAGACAGCCAATGATACATCAACTGAGGCGTATAATCTGCTTTTGAGGACACTGGCAGGAGAGAATCAAACAGCATTTGAGATTGAAGAGCTTAATAGGAAGTGAGTGTAATTTAAAAGTGGCTTACAGCCCTTGAAATATTCTTTTAAGTAATACCAGTTCAGTGAAAAATTAAATGCTGGTGGATGCAAGGCATGCATTCGTGCAGTAAGATTTCTTTTGTTAATCATGCCGGTGAAATAGTGCAGTAATTAGGACAGAGGATACAAAGCCATGGAGCTTTTATTTGATTCAGTTCCTGAAACTGCAAAGAATAGTAACAAAGCTAGCCATGATACTTAAAATTGAGTAAAAATTATAAAAAAGTATAAATAAATGAAAAAACAAGTGAAAATCTGTTAGAGTAAACAGCAAAAACATACTTGAGCTGCAAATATTTAAAGGGTGTTCGAAATAAGAGAATATACAGTCAACCATAGGTTATAAATAGATGTGATGAGATGAAATGTAAATTTAAGCTAAATGTTTGTGTTAAATAAAAGCATTTTAATGTAGTGTTTTCTTTGAGGTTTTGGAAGTGCTGCCATGCTAATTTCAACTAGACTGAATTTAGTTAAAATTAAGATGCTAAAACCAACTAAGTTACTGGTTAAATCACATCTTTTGTTCCTTAGGTATGAACAAGCAAAGAACATCTCACGAGACCTGGAGAAGCAAGCTGCCCGAGTAAATGAGGAGGCCAAAAGGGCTGGGGATAAAGCTGTGGAGATCTATGCCAGCGTAGCTCAGCTGACTCCCGTGGACTCGGAAGCACTGGAGGTATGGGTTGAGAGCCTAAGTGTTCGTGGCCATTGGTTGTCACTGTGTCATCCACCCACAGCTCCCACCACCACGCCCCCCACACACAGTTTGGATAAGAGCTTTTCTGACTGCCTTGCAACTACACCAGCCACCTACCCCCTCTGTCCTCCAACTGTCTCACTGGTGAAGTTGAGTTCTATTTTATGTATGTTTATAGAACTTGGAGGTAAAGAATCCTGTGATTAGAAACATTAAATAGCAAAGATTTCTTTAGTGATATGATTAATCACTCCTAAATCATATAAATACAAATTATATTTGGATTACTTAAAGTAGAGTACACTTGGACTCTTACTCCAAGCACTATCTGGTAGAGAACTAGAGAGAAGTAAAAGAGAATGGTTTAAATGAAAGAACTATATCTGGATGCTCTGGGACAGATAAAATATTTGGGGATTGGTAGAATTTTATTTCAGAGCTGTAGTCTTATTCATGGATCTTCATATCAGACTCTTTATAAATGGTGTATTCTTTACATTAAACTTGAAATTTACTGTTTTCCTCTTATAGCTGAGGTTTTAGCTTTATTTTTACCATAAAGGCTTAGTTCTCTTCAGATATATGCATACTGTATGATTCCATATACATGAAATTTGAGAATAGTCAAAACTAATCTGTGATGACAAAAATGCAGTGGCCGCTGCATTGGTAGAGAGGTGAAGGGTGAAGATTGACTAGAAGGGAGAACGAGGGAACTTTCTGGACTGATGGAAATATTTTGTGTCTTAATTGGAGTGCTGGTTACACAAGTAAGTCTGTTTGTCAAAACTCATCAAACTTACACATGTAAGAACTGTACATTTCACTGTGTTTAAAGTGTTCTTAGTTTTTAAAAAATCACAATCTTTGCTCTTCTTTTAAAAATACCTGTTACGTAGTAAGTGTTACAGTTATTAGGCCTACCTTTTCATCACATTGGTTATCTTGTCTAAAATGTAATGATCTTACTTGTTCTTCACAGAATGAAGCAAATAAAATAAAGAAAGAAGCTGAAGATCTGGACCGTCTGATTGACCAGAAATTAAAAGATTATGAGGATCTCAGAGATGACATGAGAGGGAAGGAACTTGAAGTAAAAAAACTTTTGGAGAAAGGAAAGACTGAACAGCAGGTTGGTTTGATTTGCAGGTTGCTTCATCTCTTGAGAGTAAACTTGAAACAGCCCGAGTGTAAGCTGTGTCTGTGATGCTACCACAGTTGCAGGGGCAGCAAACCACAAAATGTTCAGAGGAGGGTCTTATAAGTGATATCTGGACCTGATATGCTGCATGCCGCCATGACTCCAGTGGTAGCTTTGAGGTGCCTAGTCTGCTAGGATAGAGAAGTGATTGACTTTGGCGGGCTCATCTCTGATCTGCCATGTGCTTACAGACTGCTGACCAACTCCTAGCCCGAGCTGACGCTGCCAAGGCTCTTGCTGAAGAAGCTGCTAAAAAGGGACGGAATACCTTACAAGAAGCCAATGACATTCTCAATAACCTGAAAGGTATAAAAGGGCCGGGTAACGGGTAGGTTGGTATGCTCCCTTCACTTGGATGACTTTGGAGTTTTTAAAATTGTTTTTCGCAAACAATTTTCATAAGAATCTCCAAATGTATACAGAATTAAAGATCACAGTGTAATAAAATGATACACCTATTGTTCAGATTCTACAGTTGTCATTATTTTTATCACACTTCATTTATCTCCCAACATCTGCCCTATATTTTCATGCTGAAGTATTTTTTTTAAATCCTAGAGCTCGTATTATTTTACCCGACGTACTTCAGTATGCAAACTAAAAAATAAATAAATAAAAAATTAGACACTTCCTTAGATTAGGGTGATCAATGTAAGCAAGATATAATGCCTGTTTGGCTGACCTGTGTTGATAAATGGAAATTGTTAGCTTTAATTTTCTTCTGCCAGTGGCATCTAATACATGGTTTTTTCTTTTTCACCTCAGAAAAGAAATGTGCCCAATTCACTGAATTGCCTGAGGTTCTCCTATGATTAAGTATTCATATGTTCTGTAAATAGGGAAGCCTTATATAGAATAGTAGTAAAAAATATGGGCTCTAGTGAGCAAGACTTGGTTCAAATCCCTGTGTGACCGCATATTTACTGTGGATCCTTGGGCAAATTATCTAAGCTCTTTAATCCTCAGTTTTCTCACATGTAAAAATGAAACACCACCTGTATCACAGGGACAAAGCTCTCAATACAATACCTAACACGGAGTTACTAAAACATAGTAAATACTAAATAAATTGCAGCTTTTAGTTCTGGTTGAGGTGGTAGTGATAGCATACTCGTGTTCTGCCTTAAAATAAATATTCAAATTAGTCTCTTTCCAGAAATGGTTCATATTTGGATGACTAATCATTTAAAATCTGTGTAGAGATGTGTACTTTGCTCTTTTAAGGTTTAAGTCCATTGTTGCTTTTCATTTTTTTCCTTAACTTTCAGTGGTCACAAAACAAAATCCAGTTGCATTTCCCTGAAAGCTTTCCTTTTTTGCTTATTGAGAGTTTTGTAAATGCATTCCTTGAACTCATTTTAGATTTCGATAGACGAGTGAACGATAACAAGACTGCAGCAGAGGAGGCGCTAAGGAAGATTCCTGTCATCAACCAGACTATAGCTGAAGCCAATGAAAAGACCAGGGAAGCACAGCTGGCTCTGGGCAACGCCGCTGCTGATGCCACAGAAGCGAAGAACAAGGCCCACGCGGCAGAGCAGATCGCCACCGCTGTCCAAAAGGTGCGTGCTTTTCTCTTCTCTGAAACAAAGCTTTGCATTTCTCTAGACATTTTCCATTTTCTCTGCAGATCCACAAGGCCCTTGCAAATTTTTTTCCTGGATTCCAATAAAATTGTCTTAAACTGTCCTTGCCATGTAATTTTTGGTAGGCACTTGATTAAGGGGGAGGAATCATTGGAATGGTCCTTTTCTCTAAAATTACTACCTCTCAGAGGCAGGGCCTGAGTTGTGAGAAGGGAAATGGCTACAGAAGGCTATAGAATTCCCCTTGCTCCCACCTAAACAAAAAGAAGTTTTATCAGACTTTTCCTAAATAAACTCAGTTCTTTGTCATGGACAGTTGAAGTTTTTTCAGTCACAACTTTCAAGCCCCTCTTTCAAGTGTATTGCCATTTCTAAGCCCCTTTTTATAGAATTTCTGTAGCTCAGATTCTTTGGACTCAAAATTAATTTATTTAGGCTGACTTTTCCCTACTTAGAGGTCAATTTATTTGTTTAAATATTATTTAAAAAGAGATATTGGAACTCTCTGAAAATTATGTGTATGAGCATCAAATAAATAGTTTATTTAGAATCATTTTGGCTCTTGAGTTACTTATATTTTATAAAATACTCATATTTTAGAATCATGGTCTTTTTGTACATTATGATGAACTGCCAGGAAAAACCAGGCTAGCTTTGTGTTTAAAATTTCTCTTAAGTGAATGAGTCTAATCTATATTGTGTGGTAGAAAGTATACTCCATTTACATGTTTATTGTTCATTAGCTGTGTGACTTCAACTAAAAATGGCAATAATTGAAAAGGTAGTTTTAAGGATTAAATAAAAGTAAACAAATGAAAGTACTTTACAAAATATAAAATGCTATTATGTTAGGTGGTGATGTTATTTTTATAATTATCTTTATTTGGAGCTCAAATAGATGAAGAGTCAAGATAATATAGTATAAATTGCTATACTGATCTTTTTGGATTGTATTTTTGAACCATTTCACAAATTTTAAAAGGGAATGAAACATGCTTTAGAGAAGGGCAAGCTTTTTTTATTTTTCATTAGCAATTTACTTATTTTGTTCCTAGAATGCTACTAGTACCAAAGCAGAAGCTGAAAGGACTTTTGCAGAAGTTACAGATCTAGATAAAGAGGTGAACAATATGTTGAAACAACTACAGGAAGCAGAAAAAGAGTTGAAGAAAAAACAGGATGATGCTGACCAAGATATGATGATGGCAGGAATGGTAAGAGATTTTGGCATATTTGGTCATGGGTATTTGATATATTTGCTCATGATGGGTATTTAATAATGAAGACCCTCAACTTGTTGAGAAGAGTTTTTCATATTGACTTCCCTTTTTCATTGCATTTCCTGGTCAAGAATCAGGTTAGTAACTTACATAGAAGACAAAGAATTTTGATTTTCTGCCAGGTATTTCTGTTGCACAATTGTCCTGTCCCAAAGCTACTCTCAGTTAAAAGCAAAACATTGTTTTACACATTTGAGGTTTTAGGACATTTAAAAATATAGATTTATATTTTTGAATAGGTAATTCATAAATGACATAAAATTAAAGAGGAACAAAAGGTTAATTACCTTCCTACTCTTTTTTCTCTGTGTGTTCTCCCAGAAACTTGTTCCCTAGAGGCAAAGACCAATTTCTTATGTATTAGGAAATTTTTGAAGATGACATTCTGTACCACTATAACATCAATACATACCAAACTTACATACAATTTGATTTTTAACCTTTTGTGATGATTTATATACATAACACCATTTATAAGAAAATTGACTTGCATTCGAATGCATGGCCCAAGAAAGAACTAAGGTCCATTTTTTGTTTTTATGTTATATATTGCTTTTGAGAAAGTTTAATGGAATCATAATGGGAAAATTCCTTTCTAGTTCAGTGTTAATCATAGTGATGATTGACATGAATTTGTTTTAATTGCACACTTTTAGTACAAGGAAGGGGCCCTTCCTTCTGCTGCTGCTAAAAGACTGGTGGTTCTCTTTCACCTTGGGATGGAAAGGAGAAATATTGGGCTTTCTAATCTAAATAAAGAAGAATCCTCATGCAAACACCTTATTTTATATGTGCTTTTTGTTTGTTTGTATTGTACTAATTTTCTGGGCAAGATGTGGCTCAAGTAGAAATTCCCATATGGTTTAAAAAATCTATTTCTCATAAGCGCTGAGGGTCTATCGATTTCTTTTTTTATATGATTTTAGAGACATTAGCTTTTTAGAGCCTACTGAGAGAAGGGGAAGGATATATTCTTTATGAGCTTTAAAAAAAAAGAGTATGGATTTAGTTCAAAGGGTGAAAAGAAGATACATCTTTTATTACCTTGGGTAAATAACTTCTAAGGAACACAAAATGCCTTCACATATATTGTTCTATTTACATTTACATCAATCCTGAAAGGCCAGCATTGGGTGTACTGTTTGAGACTATAACCTTTTTTCCCCTTTTTGGTATGTACCTAGAAGATGAGTCTGGGATCAGCAGGTTAAATGCGTCTTCCCTCCCTCTCCCAGCACGTTCGCAGGAAAGCCTGTGAAGGCTCGTTAAAAATGGCTGAGATGTGAACAGAGATTAATCATGTATTTGTGAAGATATATTCCCTTGCTTTCTTTTTCTTTTTAAAATTTCCACGTTGTCTTGATCCAGAACATGTTGTGTGTTGTCTTAACCCCCAACTAGGAAAAACAGTTATGTGGTAGGGAGCCACTCATGTGTATCCTGACTGGGTTTATTTCTGAGAGCATGTTTTCTGATACTTAGACTCTTCCTCTTCCATTGCGGTTTCCTATGACTCACACACAGTGTGTTTGTTCAGGTTTCATGGAGTTTCCCCAAATATTTTTACCTTTGGTTGATTTTTTAAATGTACTGCCCCAATAAATAAGTTTGTGGGTGGGGGGGGAGAGTGTGTTTGTGTAGTGGCTGGGGCAGAGGGGTTTACAGTAAAGCTTCCCTTGGTTATGAAAATTTTCTGAGAATAGGACTTTTCTGATATGTCCCTAGAAGTTTCCTGAAGGACATACTTTGGTTCTAAAGTGTAATTTTTATACTCATTCTTAAAAAGTAACTTGGACTTTATTATCAGTACACTCCCATGTATTCTTAATTTTTTATGAGAGTGTGTAAAGTAGATAATATTGGTCCTGAAATACAAATACGGTGTGCATGCATACTGCCTGCCTATTCATTACTGTGATATGAAGTAGAAATAGCAACACCCTGAACACAAAGATATGGCAAAAAAACAAATACTGCAGTGAGAGATTAAAGTTTCATGAGTTGGGAAAAGGGAAAGGAACTAAAAATTAGATTTGTTCACTCATTGGGGAAAACATGTTTTAAAGCAGGTGAAAACATGTAGCCATGACTATTTGTATCATTTACCCTTTTTCCATCTACAGGCTTCACAGGCTGCTCAGGAAGCTGAAATCAATGCCAGAAAGGCCAAGAACTCTGTTACCAGCCTCCTCAACGTTATTAATGACCTCTTGGAGCAGCTGGGTAGGTGGCTGTAGAGTCATTTTAGTTGGTCTCTGAATTCTATGTACTCTTCTTGGGATCTGATATAGATTCAAAAACAGGTAATATGGATTGGCTCTGACCCCCTTCAAGTACTCCATTAAATAATTAGTATTTCTGTTTCTTTTAGCTCTTGCTTGTTTAAAAATGCCTTATACAATATGTATGTGTTGTGCAAGTTGGAGCCCTTGTTACAAGGATCTTGCTTTATTACAAAGTTGATAAACTCATCCACTTGAGAGTGTGAACTGAATCATGACTTCAGGTTGTGTTAATTCACCAAGTTCTTACTAGGTGCCTTATGTGGATCCTGTCCTAAATAGAACCCTGTGATCCAAGGGCTTTCTTTTATATTTTGAACATATACTGACACCTGGGGTGGCTCATTTATGGTTGAGGTTTATGCTGCAATTGAACAGTGATTTTTCTTAACTTAGCCAGCTGCAGAGTATCTCTCAGGGATTTAAATAAAGGGTTTCAGTGATAGAATAAGGTGACTTTAAACTGATCATGACTTCATTGCCTGGAATTCTGTTCATTTCCTAACTAAAGGACAGTCTGATGAGATGAAAAACTTTCATGCCAAAAGAGAGAAAAAAAATGAATCTTCAAGGAAATATAAGCATACTGAAACCTTTTAATCCAGTTCAATAGAGAGTAGGCTTTGTTATAGGACAGATATACTTTTGTCACCAGACCACATTATAAGTTGGTATTACCTTAGCCAGGACAGCTTTGTAGTGAGGCATTATATATTAATGCCAAACTAATATACTAGCCTTTAAAGTTTGGTTAGTGTTTTGTTTTGTGGGTTTCTTTGCAGGGGTGGAGTGGGGGGGCAGTATTTCTTATCTGTTTCAAATGTCAAAAATAGTAAGTTATATGCTAGAAGAGTGATTTAAAGTGAACGTAAACTGGAAGATGTAGCTTTTATTAGCAGAAGGGGCTGGACTTTAAATTAGTCAGATTTGGGTTGTAATCTTTGTTTTGTTGTCTGTTAGCTATACAAATATGGGCATATTACTAAGATCTGAGAATCACTGGTATAAAAAGGTGTTATGAGAATTAAATCAACTACAATACATATGAAGTTCTGTTTTTTGCACAGCTTTCTGCTTTCGTTTATTATAGAAGCAATCCCTCTCAAAAGAACCACCTTCTCTGCTAAATTTAAAGTGAAATTTTACTGGAAATATTTCACCCATTCCAACCATGGCCGTTTTCCATGGGAAGACTCCTAATAATGTCTTGACTCCTGAAAGCAGAAATGCACCCCCTCCACCAAACCAACACATATTCCCTGGAATCCATCCAAGGGGAGAGGGCTTAGGGTTCTGTCTGGCACTAAAATGACACAGATTACATAGGCAAATGTGAAGAAAGTATTAAGGTAACCAAATGACCTTCAGAACCCCAAAATAACGTTTGAAGTCTAGAACACAGTAGCTGTGCATTTATTAAACATTTCACAAAACCATTTCTCATAGGGAAAAAACATCCAGCCCAATATTAATTATATGTTCTGACCCATCCCTGCTGGGTTTAGGGCAATGTTTGTCCTTGGTTTATGTTGTTTATGTCCCTGTACGACATCAGCAACCTGCGAGTCATGTCCTCAGTGCTGCCTTTGAATAGTTGCAGCATGGCTTGGCTTAGTTTATAAAAAAGTTAGTGGAGGTACTTGGGAAGTGATGTTATAATTCTTACTGAGTGCATCTGTTCTCCTCTGTGTACTTTCTGACTCTACAGGGCAGCTGGATACAGTGGACCTGAATAAGCTAAATGAAATTGAAGGCACCCTAAACAAAGCCAAAGATGAAATGAGGGTCAGTGATCTAGACAGGAAAGTGTCTGACCTGGAGAATGAGGCCAAGAAACAGGAGGCTGCCATCATGGACTATAACAGAGATATTGAGGAGATAATGAAGGACATTCGCAACCTGGAAGACATCAGGAAGACTTTACCATCTGGCTGCTTCAACACCCCGTCCATTGAGAAGCCCTAACGTCTCCCTTCAAGGCTGGAAGGCAACATCCCCCTGACAGGGAAGCAGTTATGAGGCCATAGAGTGCCTTAACACAAAGATTACATTGTTCAGACCCCCCACTTCTCTGCTTCTCTCCGTCACTGTCCTTTTGAACCAGGAAAAGTCACAAGGTTTAAAGAGAAGCAAATTACCATCCTTAATTGGGAACAAAGGGTTTTATCTAATAAAATCTCTCTTCCACCCAAATTGTTACCTTACCCACACTTTCCCTTCTGACTTGGGTAAGGATGGGGCATACTATCTTATGGTACAATGATGTTATTGCATCGTGTGAACTCTTGTACCCCAGGGCAGAGCAAGTAGCCCTCCCCTCTGTCACTGACACCAACAGAACCTCCTCAGTCTAGTGCTCTTGTTTCTATGAAGGAAAAGTTTGGCTACTAACAGTAACATTGTGATGGCCAGTATAATTGATAGAGAAAGAAATACTTCTGCATCTCCTGCTCCTCCTCTTTTTAAGCAAAAGGAGATAAACATCCTGTGCCAAAGATACTGATCAGATAGGATTTCATTTGCCATCTGTGAGTTGTTTTAGCTATTCTGAGTGCAGGACACTGAGCCATCTATTGGTAAGGATGCAGTTATTTATGACAGTTTCTAGAAGAATATGAGACTGAAGATTTTCTCATATGTTAACAATTGACTAGGAAGATAAACTTTTTTAGATCTTTGGGCAGCTGAAAACTTAAATCCAGATGGGCAGCTTGCACTCACCAACAGACCAGTAGATATCTTTTTATATTCCTATGAATGGAATTTATGCAGAAGAAACAGGGATATGAAAACCACTGAAGTCTTTCAAAATCAAACTGTTGCTTAGAGCTTTTTAAAGTATGTTACTCTTGGAGCTAGTGTTATCTGGCAGAGAACTGTTGGTCCCTAAGGTTTTGACAAACAAAACAAAACACAAACCTCCCTGCCCTAGTCTGTTTTGCAAAGAGATACAATTTGGATCCAGCGTGTATTGTCAAGATCTGACATACCCATTTTTCTTCTATTGGAGAGAGATGAAACATTTGACCCATAGCCCCATTTTTCTTTTGATGTTCCCAAGTTCTAGAATCCCATAAAACCCATTGTTGTTTGTCCAATCCTGGTGGTACATCACTTGCACTCAGTAATTCACACAACTGCCAACACCATTGACTTCCTGCACCTTGTGATTTAAACCCACTCTAAATTTTCCCTCTAAGTAAAGAAGGAAGACCCTTATGTGGAGTTTCCTAGTGGGCTTCTCAACTTTTGATCCTCAGTTCTGTGATTTTCTTTTGGGATCACAGTGTCACAATTCCCTGCAACATACCCCTTCCTCCTACCGACCCGCCTTTGAGATTCATATATAGCCTTTAACACTATGCAACTTTGTACCTGGCGCAGCGGGGGAAAGAAACTATTATCTGACACACTGGTGCTATTAATTGTTTCAAATTTATATTTTTGTGTGAATGTGGTTTTTTTTGTTTTTGTTGTGTTTATCATGATTATAGAGTAAGGAATTTATGTAAATATACTGGTCCTATTTCTAGAATGGCACTGTCTGTTCACTTCACTCCATTTGTCCTCTTCACTGGCCCAACACCTCTGTATCCCTCCCTCCCATCAAGAATTCTTTGGATTGTATTGGTTCCCCATTTCTTTGCTCTGCTCCTTGTGTTTGCAGCCCCTCCATTCTTTACTATTAATATCCACCTGCTTTCTTTCACACATAGCCACTATACTGAGGTACCTCGGACCCTCTCCCATGCTGTCCTGGTGATCCTGAACCGAGCATCACATGGTTCTTAATGACTGTTCCTGAGCAGGAATGCCAGGCTTACTGGAGATGGTGCAAATAGGAAAGGTTTGCTAGCGGGCATTTTCAGCACCACTGTTAGTCTAGCTAGGAATGCATTGGAAATGCCCTTTTGGGAAATTGAGCTGGGTTGATCCATTTTGTAAATGAGTGCATGATGCCTGAGCTCTCTTAGGGCACAAGGGACAGTGCCACAGATGGGCGGACTGGGAGGCATAGTGTAGCTTAGTTCTCGGTTATCCCCCTTCCCCTTTCCAGCTCTTTGGGGCATACCAGAGTTTACCAAAAATGTTTTGACTTGGCACACACCTAAGCTTTTACTCTGTTTTTATCTCTGGCCTCTTATACTATCACGGGAGGCATTGCTTTTTCACATCGGTGTTTCCTAGCTAGTTCCCCTTGTCAAGTGGCCACATCCTAGCATACAGGTTTTGGCCAAAGTTGCAGGAAAAGGACTGAAGATAGGCTGTCAAGGTAGTTTTCCATCTAGTCTATGAGTCAGGTTCACTCCAGCAACTCTTGGGCCAAGATGAGGTGTTATTTTGTTTTTTTGTTTTTGTTTTTGTTTCTTTGCTTTTTCCCTCTTCCGTGTGGTATATTTTTAAACAGAATTTTATTTTTAAAATAAAAGTTCTTTATAAGACGATACCTTAATTACACTCCTGCAATATAGCCATTATTTTATTGTATAGTTCCATTTATCTGTATTTTATGTAATAAAATTGACATGATGGCTGCTGCAGAATGCTGGGTGCCACAGGGAACATATACTACTATTTTTTCCAGAAATTTTGCCTTTTAATCCCAACCGTTGCCCTTTTCTTTGTGCCTTCACTTCGGCTGTTTGCCTTAATCTCTACAGTCTTGCTCTCCAGGGTGATGAATAAAATGCAACACTTGGCATTTTTTATGTTTTAAAAAACAGTATTTTATTTATAATAAAATCTGAATATTTGTAACCCTTTACATATTTGGTGTGGCCTGAGTGTGGTACTGGGGGCATTAGATGTTTTAAAGGGTACAGGGAAGGGGAAACTGCTTGTCATGTCTTGTTTGGATTGATAACAATCCAGTACCTTTTTTTTTTTTTCCAACCTTTCTCAGATTGAGATCCTCTAGTAATAGTTCAGAGGTTGGCAAACTTTTTCTGTAAAGGGCTAGATAATAAATATTTGGGCTTTGCAGGCCATACTTCTTTGTCACAGCCACTCAACTCTGCAGTTGTGGCATGAAAGCAGCCATAGACAATATGGAAACAAATGAGCATGGCTGTGTTCCATTAAAACTTTGTTTACAAAAATAGGCCATAGGCCAGTGGGCTCTGGTTTGCCAGGCCCTGGTGTAGAGACTACTGAGAACTATTTTTACATTATTTGGGCATTCCTAAATTAATAAATGCATTTAAAAATTTAGTTTGTCATTCTATCTTTTAAATATACTATATACAGATGTCTTCAGCTAAAGGTAGTTAATGTTTCTTTGATGACGAGGAACACTGAAACATGTTATGGAATGAAAAGAAAATAAGTCATGTGCTGCTGGACTAGCAGACCTGAAGTAGCTAATTGTATCTCGCACATCTGGCAGGTCAACCCAACTGGAGTAACCATGTGAGGAATCACAGGACTGCAAAGTCAGCAGAAAGACCTACCGTTGACTCTACGGTCCTCTGTTTATAGCCCTGGTCCCTATGCATTGCATCTGCCTTCCCAATCTTATAAATTGTCATAACCATGATACCTGTAAAGAAGAACCTGGACTCTTCGGGCTTCCTCAGAGAGAGCTTTAGAGGGCACTACTCACTAGCTTTCTTACATACCTTTAACTAAAACCATTTTCCCCGATTTATAGGTTCTGATTCAGATGCAAATGGATTTCCTTTGCAGTGATTATGTCAGAGTGATGTGTGGTCATTTTAAAATCTGTTCCTATTCCTTTCTGTCATTTCAGGGTCAGTATTTTCTCAAAACTTGTACCAGCATAACTTAATTCAAAAGATCCCCAAAGGTTTTCTCCTTAAGTAAGCATTCTGTCCCATGATAAGTGTGAACCCAGCACCCCACTTGCATTAAGCTCAAAATCGAATGCCTGAAGCAGATCCCTTGCACCAGGATCAATAGAGAAGCAACTGGTGGTACTTCCTTCATAAGGAGAGGAAAGGACCCAGCCCAAGGAAAGCTCGAATTTCACCACGCCCATAGCATATAGAAGCCAAAACGAGAAAATCATAAATGGCAGATAATTTTGCTGGTTCACACTAAGAGGTTTAAATGAAGTAAGTATTGATACTTGGAATGGAAAATAAGAAACTTTATAGTAGACAATCTATCTCAGAGGCTCTGCAGGTTCCAGAGAGCTGGGACAACTATAGTGCTTATCTTTGACTCTCCTAGAATGATTGATTATACCTGTGCTACACTAACGGATGAAATTCTAAATAACAAATATCAAATGCATACTTAAGAAAGAGAAACATGTAGTAGAAGTCCCATGAAAAGCTTAAAAGTCCCTGGTTTGGAATTCAAATATGAGAAACTTAAAATATTTCAAATGTTATAACAGCTCTATATCTTTCCTTTGCCTATAATGTCCTTTCTTGCCTCTCTCAGTTCAGGAAAGCCTGCAGTCAAGGCATCACCTCTGTGTCCTTCCTTGTGTCCACCACCCACCTTCAGCCCTCTCCTGGCCACAGCACAGCCCTCAAACACATTTATTGATTTACTATCTCTCTCTCACCTTTCCCACCCCCCAAGAGCAAGGCCTGTGTCATTCATGTCCATTTTCTCAGGGCCAGGAGACAAACAGTAGCCACTCAGTGTTGTCTAAATGGTGCAAAGATAATCACCCTCTCATCCACCTTGATTAATGACTTGGTTAGATTAGATTTGCTCCACATCTATTACCTCTTTCCTGTTGTGAGCAGAGAGAGAGATTTATGCACATTCTCATCTCTGGCCAACATCATTCTGCTCCTTCAACACTCCCACCTAAGCGCAGATTGGCCTCTTGCTTGCAGGAAGATGAGCAAAAACAGTGTCTCCTGCATCAATGGCCCATCAAGGTGCAGGGCAGTCAGCCACTGGCTGGGACGCTCTGGTCTAAGGCCCATCGTCCTGGCTCCCAGCCATACACTCACCACTCCCCACACTGTGCACCATCTGTGGGTTTACCCACCGCCCCTTCTGTAGGTATCTCTGGCTCCTAGCCCAAGTTATAATGTTCATTCAGGTTCTTTTTCTCTAATTCCTAGGAATGGCTTCAACCGATTGGTTGGTGTTTTGTCCTGTTTGCACGTTCCTTAGAAAGCCTTGAAGCATAGGCCATAGAGGTATTAGTTGTGATTAATTCAGTATCGTTTGTGTTCATTACTATAAGTTGAGATCAAGCCCTCAATCAAGACTGCAACTCTCTATTACAGCCTTGTTCCCATTAGTAAGTCCAAGTCGGTTTACATGATTCCACATGAAACATGCCTGGTTGTATATTTGAGGACCATCTCGCATCCATCTGTGTTTTTTCACTCCAGCTAGTAACTAAAAACTACCTGAACCTCAGACCGATGCTTTTGAGCCCCGTCCCATGTGTTTGCGCTAATAACTGAGGTCCTTTATCATTTCAGTAACTCAATGCACCATCTGATTTTGTTCTTTGAATATTTGGTGCCTGCCTTTGCATATACTATCCCAATTTTCCTTCCTCTTCTCTGCTCATTGATCCCAGCCACTTCTTCCATGGATGTTTCTTTTCTCCTTTCAGCATTGTTCTGAGTTGGGGTTAGTGCAGAGTAAGCACAAGTTCAGCCATGAGGAGAAATGTCAGAGGAAGATGTGCTGTCCTAGTGTGGATGACAAGTTCCTGGGTTGCTGAGCCAGCGTCCAAGATAGAGACTCGGGAGGAACAGCTATGATTTTGATGATTATGTGTTTAGCATGGTCAGAGAGGTCTGTGTTCTGACTTGCTGATCCATCATGCCTCAGACAGTCTGCTCTCTGCACTGTCTGGTTTGGGGCTGAGACAGAGGTTCAGACCCGGCCAGAGATGAGCTTTGCCACTTAGATTTCATATTGGCTGGCCCTCTTTAAGTCTGTGAGGGACTCAAGAAGGCAGAGACTGGCTTTATAAAGATAGCTTGTGTTGTAAGCCATGTTTTAAAAGTCGCCTTCATAATTATTTCCTTTGAGATCAGATTATTGAATTTCCAATGAGGAAATTCAAATGTGGTTTGCTGCTCCATGACCCCAACCCTGTTTTCACATGTTGGCTTATTCTGTTTCATGATTTTGATGCATTTTCCTTTTAAGAACCCCAATTTTATATTCATATTTTATTATAAGCTGCCTCCAATCCCTTTTGATATATATATACACATATATATTTGCATTTTAATCATTTTTAATCAGTTTTTGTAATTTTCTACTTTTAACTAAGCACCATTTATCACAGCATTTATGAATGATGAAATTGTTTTGTATCTTTATGGAAGCCTATTTTTCTCTTGTCTACTTTTTAAAAACCTTTTATTTTGAAATAGTTTTAGATTTACAGCTGTGTTACAAAGATAATATGGGGAGTTCCCATTTACCCTTCACCCAGCCTCCCGTAACGTTAGCATCTGACAAACCATGGCACTGTTATTAAGACCAAGAAATTAATGTTGGTATGATAGACTTAAAAACTACAACCTTTTGCTTACTTTTAAACACCTTCTTTTTCAAGACCCATTCTTAAAGTAATGCTGGGTTTTAAACAGAAAATGAGAATATTCAACATTAATACCCAAGTTTGGGCAACAGAAATGTGGAATCTAGAAGAAATAATTTTAGTTTAATAATAATTTCAAGACTGCCCAATGTGTAACCAATTCGTAGTTAATTGTAAATTATATCATTAAACAACTTACTAAAATGTCTTTAAACTTTCAAAAGTGATTTTTAAGGATCTAACAGGAGGACAAACACATCATTCATAATGTGCTATAAGTTTGTTAAATATTTATGTAAAATAGGACATTTACTTAGAGGGATTAGATTTATAATTTTTCTGACAGTTTCAGAAGTACAGAAAAATTGCAATAATAGTACAAAAAGTTCCCAGATACTCTTTATTTAGATTCCCCAAATATTAACTTTTTATTACATTTGCTTTCTTCTTTCTCTCTCTCTCTCTCTTCCATTCTCACTTTCACTCTTACTCTTTATCTTGGACTTGCTTTCTGTGCAGAGAGTGGAAGTGAGAGAGAGAAAAAAAAACTTTTACCTTGCAGACCCAATGCCCCCTTACCCATAAGTACTTCAATGATAATTTTCTAAAACAATGAATTTTCTGACAACTACAGTTAAATTATCAAAATCAGAACATTAATATTGATACACTACTATAGCCATTATTCCAATTTTACCATTTGTCCCAATAATGTCCTTTATAGCAAAAGAAAATCTGAGATTATGCTTTGTGTTCAAATGCCATGACTCTTTGGTCTCCTTTAATCTGGAACAGCTAGCTCCTGAGTCTTTCTATGGATTTTATGACATTGACATTTTAAAAATACAGGCAGTCATTTTGAACAATGTTCTTCTGTTTGGATTTATCTAATGTTTTCTCATGATTGGACTGAAGTTATGCACTTTTGGCGGAGAAATCACAGGAGTGATGCTCAATTCTCCATGCATCAAATCAGGAAGCACATAAAAGCATTACTGGTAGTGTTAACTTTGATCATATGATTAGTGTGGAATCTTCCAGGTTTTTCCATTGTAAAGTTACTCTATCACCCTGTGTAATTATTAAGTATCTTGTGAGGAGATTCTTTGAGATTACATAAATATCCTGTTACTCCTCACACTTTTATCCGCTTGTTTTAGTATCTATTGACAGTGGCTGCCAAATGGTGATTTTCTAATTTCCATTATTCTTTCTATATTTATTAGTTAGCATTATACTGTGAAGTAGAGCTTTCCCTTCTCCCCCATTTCTTTATTTCTTTGTATCATTTTTGACTCTTGGATTCCTGTTTTACGGAATGGGTTTTATCTAATGAGTTAAAATACGTTACTCTTGTTATTTATTTTGATGGGTTTTATCTAATGGGTTTTATCTAATGGGTTAAAATATGTTGTTCTTGTTATTTATTTTGATGCTTAATTCTCCCCTATTTGGCCAGTGAGAGCCCCATAAAGTTGACTTCTGTGACTTTTTGATATCTCCATCATTCGTTGAGAATTTCCTTAATTTTTGGCACAAGACGTTCCAGGCTCATCTTGCACTTTCCCTGCTCCAGCCCTGGAATCAGCCATTTCTCCAAGGAGCAATTATGTTTTTTACCCTTAAAATGCCAACAACCAATGACAAAAACAACAGTATCAGAAAAAATGAATGAAAAATTCTCAAAAATGGTGTTGGATTTTAAGCAAATTGTTAGGCTAATTGGTTTCCCTCCCATGGCTGACTATGTTTGTCATGCATTCTTCTATTAAACTTTTTATTTTGAAATACTTTCAAACTTACAGGACAGCTAGAAAAATAATATAAACCCCATATAGAGAATTCCAACAAAACCTCCCTCCCCCCAACCCAGATAACCAGGTCCAAGAATTTTAATGTTTTGTCACATTTGTTAACTTGATTTTATTTTCTTTTTTAATGCAATTTGATTGAGATATATTTACACACCATAGAATCCATCCAGAGTATGCAGTCAATGGCTCACAGTATTATTACACAGTTGTGCATTCATCACCACAATCAGTTTTAAAACATTTTCATTATTCCAGGAAGAAAAAGAAGAGAAAACCCAAAACATCCCATACCATACCACATATCCCACCCCCACATCATTGATCCCTAGAGTTGGTGTGGTACATTTGTTACTGTTGATGAAAGAATATTAAGATAATACTGTTAACTATAGTCCATAGTTTGCAATAGGTGAGTGTTTTTCTCATACATCACCCTGTTATTAACTCCTTGTAATAGTTTTGTACATTTGTTGTAGTACATGGAAGACATTTTTATATTTGTACTGTTAATCACAGTCATCATCCACCACAAGATTTACTTTGTTATACCGTCCCTTGTTTAAACCTCTGGCTTTCCTTCTGGCAACACACACGTTGTGCATTCTTGACAAATGTTTTTGGAGCACCCATTGCTCATGTGGCCTACTTAGTCCTGGGAGCCATGGGTTTTATACACTGTGTCAAAAGCAATTATTTTCCTACCTCAAGAAAGTTATTTAAGGAGGGAGGTTGCAAAAAAAAAAAAAAAAAAAAAAAAACCTAAAAACTAATACAAATAAAAAATAGAGGAAGTCATATTTTCATAAAATGAGCATGTTGATAAACAGATGCATAGGGGCTACAATAAATGAAAGCTCAGGACTGTTCATTATGCGAAGTCTTTGAAAGACAAATTGCATTTGCACTAAAGGGTGTATTTTTAGCTGTGTTGAAGAGAATATGATCTGGAAGATGGGTTTAGGACATGAAAATGCATGGATGAGAATTCAATGATGTGCAACTGATGGCTGAGTTTCCCCCATTTTCCTCTCACCCATTCTTCTCTATCCAGAGATCCAAAGTGTACAATTAATTGCCCATGGTACCATCATACAGCTGTGCATCCGTCACAATTTTTTTTCAATTTTTAGAACATTTTCATTACTCCAGAAAAGAAATGAGGACAAAAAAAGGAAACTCAAATTCTCCATACCCCTAACCACCTCCCCCATCCATTATTGATTCATAGTTTTGGTATAGTACATTTGTTACTATTGATGAAAGAATGTTAAAATACTATTAACTGTAGTGTATAGTTTGCAATAGGTTTATATTTTTTTCCTATATGACTCTCTATTATTTACTTCTAGTTATAGTGTCATACATTTGTTCTAGTTCATGAGAGAGACTTCTAATATTTGTATAGTTAATCACAGACATTGTCCACCACCACAAGATTCACTGTGTTATACATTTCCATGTTTTAACCTCCAGCTTTCCTTCTGGTAACATACATGACTCTGAGCTTACCCTTTCCACCACCTTCACACACCATTCAGCACTGTTAGTTATTCTCACAACATGCTGCCATCACCCCTGTCCATTTCCAAACGTTTAAGTTCACCCTAGTTGAACATTCTGCTCATACTAAGCAACCAGTCCCCATTCTTTAGCCTCATTCTATATCCTGGTAACTTACATTTTATGTCTATGAGTTTACATATTATAATTGGTTCATATCAGTGAGACCCTGCAATATTTGCCTTTATGTGTCTGTCTTATTTCACTCAATATGGTGCCCTCAGGGTTTCTTCATCAACCCATTTCTTTTAAGATGGTTTTGTTCACACACCATACATTCCATCCTAAGCAAACAATCATTGGTTCCCTGTATAGTCACGTATTTATGTATTCAGCACCATTGCCACTATCTATATAAGGACATCTCCATTTCTTCCACAAAGACAGAGGAAGAGTCAAAAAAGGCAGAGAGACAAAAGAAAAAGAAAAGAGAGAGAAAAAACAAACAAACAAAAAACAAAACATGACAGCTAGAAAGCAACAAAAGGAAAGATAGCATTAACCGAAAGTAGAATAGTCAGACAACATCACCAATGCCAGGAGTCCCATATCCTTTCCCTATTCCCCCCATATGCATTTAGCTTTGTTATATTGCCTTTGTTATATTAAAGGAAGCATAATACAATATTTCTGTTAATTATAGTCTCTAGTTTGCATTGATTGTATTTTCCCCCCAATCCCACCCTATTTTTAATGCCTTGCAATGTTGATACTCATTTGTTCTACCTCATGTAAAAACATATTTGTACCTTTTATTACAATCGTTGAGCACCCTAGGTTTCCCTGAGTTACACATTCCCAGTCTTTATCCTTTGTCTTTTGTTCTGGTGTCCCATATGGTCCCAACCTTCCTCTTTCAGCCATATTTACAGTCATCTTTGTTCAGTCTACTTACATTGCTGTGCTACTATCTCCAAAAACTGTTTTCCAAACCTCTCACTTCTCTTTTCCTTTCTGTCTGCAGTGCTTCCTTTAGTGTTTCCTGGAGAGCAGGTATCTTGTTCACACACTCTGTCATTGTCTGTTTGAGAATATTTTAAACTCTCCCTCATATTTGAAGGATAGTTTTGCTGGATATAGAATTCTTGGTTGATGGTTTTTCTCTTTCAGTATCTTAAATATATCACTCCACTTCCTTCTTGCCTCCATGGTTTCTATTGAGAAATCCGCACATAGTCCTATCAAGCTTCTTTGTATGTGATGGGTCACTTTTCTCTTGCTGCTTTCAGGATTTTCTCTTTATCTTTGATGTTTGATAATCTGATTATTAAGTGTCTTGGCATAGGCCTATTCAGATCTATTCTGTTTGGGTTATGCTGCACTTCTTGGTTCCATAATTTTATGTCTTTCATAAGAGATGAGAAATTTTCATTGATTATTTCCTCTATTATTGCTTCTACCCCTTTTCCCTTCTCTTCTCCTTCTGGGACACCAATGACACATACATTCTTGCTTTTCATTTTGTCCTTAAATTCCAGGAGACATTGCTTGTATTTTTCCATTATTTTCCCTATCTGTTCTTTTGTGTGTGGGCTTTCAGGTGCTTTGTTCTCCAGTTCCTGAGTGTTTTCTTTTGCCTCTTGCAATTTTCGGTTGTTTGTTTCCATTGTGTCTTTCATCTCTTGTGTTGTGCCTTTCATTTCCATAGATTCTGCCAGTTGGTTTTTCGAACTTTCAATTTCTACCTTATGTACACCCAGTGTTTTCATTATATGGTTCATCTCTTTCACCATATCTTCCCTAAAGTTTTTGAATTGACTTAGTATTAGTTGTTTAAATTCCTGTATTTCAGTTGAAGTGTAAGTCTGTTCCTTTGACTAGGCCGTAACTTCATTTTTCTTAGTGTAGGTTGTAGTTTTCTGTTGTCTAGTCATGGTTTCCTTGGTTACTCCAATCAGGTTTTCCAGACCAAAACAGGTTCCATTCCCAGAAGGAAGAACTATTCAGTATCCTGTTCCTTGAGGGTGTGTCTTAGAAAATTGGTATACCCTGTGAGGCCTCAGGTCACTGTGCTTTTCTGCCAAGTAGATGGTGTCTGTCAGCCTGTAACTCCAAACTGGTGTAAGGAGGTGTGGCCTGTGGCTGTTTTCCCCAGGCTCTGGGGTCTGGTTCTGAATGGAAGGCAGGTAGTAGAACTGGGCCCCACCCCTTTCCTCTTAGGGAAGACAGACCCCCTTGGGAGAAGTCATTAGCATTTCAATGGTCTCTCTCTGACTGTGCCATCTCCACCCTTATCTGGGTCAGAGCATTGGGAGCTGAAAATGGATAAGGCTTTTTCCACTGAGCCAAAACAGGGTCAGAAAGCCCCCTTCAGGGCCAGTCCACGGCCACCCTCCGGCTCTCCAAGGTCAGTTGTCACCCAAAGCTTCTGTCTGCTTGTTGGGGATTTGTAGCTTGTATCGAGCAGACCACATTTGTTAATTAAAACCCCAGTTGGAGCTCAGCTGAGCTGTATTCACGTGCTTGGAGACAGCTGCTCTCTAGCAACACGAGGCTTTGCAGCTCAGGCCATGGGGGGAGGGGGCTCCTGGCTTGGATCCGCAATTTTTACTTACAGATTTTATGCTGCGATCTTGGGCATTCCTCTCAATTCAGGTTGGTGTTTGATAAGTGGATGGTCATGTTTGTCCCCCCGCAGTTATTCTGGATTATTTACTAGTTGTTCTTGGTTGTTTATTAGCTGTTCCAGGGGGACCAATTAGCTTCCACTCCTCTCTATGCTGCCATCTTAGCTCTCTCATGCCCCAGCTTTTGATGGATCATTGTTGGCTACTTGCACTGTGATGCTGTTATCTCATGGGACGAATGACAACATGGCTAGTCATTTGGTTGTTTCAACCTCTCACTGCTCACTGCTTATTTGAGGCTCTAAAGAAGGTTCTAAAGAAGTGCCTATCATTAAAGGAGGCCAAAGCTGGAAAGGCTTTGCTATGTTGAGATCAAAAAACATACTTACCAAACTGTTGATGTTCTATTGCTGCCTAATTAGATACTGAGAAAGGGCTGGCAAAAAAATTGTTGGTTTTATTTTGATCTTGCTCTGAGCTTTATGAGGGTCTAATAAAGTGAAGTTTGTATTCACAAAGGATTGTGGGCGCCAGAACATTCTCCTAGCCCAGTGATTTTCCAGGTAAGTTCCTGGGATCAGCAACAACACTCTCATTCTCAGACTCCACCCTAGATCTGCTGAATCGGAAACTCTGGGGGTGGGACAGCTTAATTTTTGTTTCAATAACCCACCCTGCTCCCTCCATAAGAGATTATTATTATGCTCACAAAGGCTTCAGAACCACTGTCCTAGGAGTGATGTGCACTGGTTCTCAATAGTGTTCTTCTTGCATTTTTCTTCATTATTGGTAGATCCTACATGTGTGCATGCTGGACTCAGCCAGGCTCCATGCTTGCTTTCAGTTCCCCATGCTAGGAGCCAGGTTGCCATCTCTTTGAATTAGGAATAGCGAAGTTCTGAGTGTGTCTGTTCTAATTAGAGTGTTGGATAATTAATCACAATTAACTCTTCTCTGCGCTCTTAAAACTACTAAGAAATTCTGCATACTATATAAACACTGAATTGGTTGACTAATCAAGATGTTCCTCTCACAGAGTACAAAAATCTTCTTTAAAAAGTAGCTGGAGATGGATGAATCTAATTAAAACATTTTTAATATGAGTATTTTAGTGCCCTCTTGATTTCTTTACTTTTTACAAGCTCTTACATGTAGTAATTTTTCTGCACTAGGTGTGAACACGCTAAAGGACAGGTGAATGGACTAGACAGTTTATGATTCATCATTACCATCAACTGCTATGAATTTGGTGAGCATGTACTGAATGGTTCCAAACACATAAAAGAGAGCAAAGTCATTTAATATGGAAGATGTGTTTGAAATTAGGATAACCAAGGAGTTAAATATACCTAAAGACAACAACAGAAGCCCAATTTATACTTCCGGCTCTCCTCAGTGACCACAGTTCATAGAAATTTTCGCTGTGTGCCCTCGGGTAAGTCTCTCAGCCTTGCTTGTTTCCTGTAAGATGGGGACAGCACAACCTTGACTAATTGTAAGAGAGGAGTAACGTATATGAAACATCCAGTATATTCAAGGCAAATTAAGTTCTTGGGGGAGTTGATGTTCATGCAGTTTGAGGGCCCCTTAAAAAAAAAAAAGACTACAAGAACACATATACAAAATTAAGTACAGAGCTTGAAAGGAGTCCTTGAGCTCCAGTAGCTTGACACAGACAATCCACCTCAGTGTAGCAACTATACATATTTCAAGCAAGGACAATGCAGAGCAGTTGCTTCCTTTATGTCACCATAGAGGTTTCTCCATCACCAGGGCGTGTACATGACTGTACTTCCCTTCCGTGGCTGACACCTCAGCCACCGTCTAGCCAGGCGAACCTGTTTGGCGTGCCGGGGGCATGACGGCGGCGGGCGCGGCTCCCGGGGAGTGCCAGCCTTCCGAGTGTGACCGGAGGCTGCAGAATCAGATCTGCACCAGAGGGAAAAAGAGCGCCCCGAGGCCTGCGTTCACTGGGGCAAGGGTGAATCGCTAGATTGGGCGGAGGCTTCACTATCTTTATCCTCAAAACTTTTGTTCTCAGAAATGGAAGTGTCCAAGCGCATTTCTCAAAATCACTCCATTCTAATCGAATTGCAAAGCAGAAACGGTCCAGTACCGGAGTTCCTTTTTGAATTGCTCTCTGGCCACACTGGACAGAACTTAAACTCTGTACTACAGGGGCACAGACCCTTACTTTTCAGCCAGAACTTGATGCTAGGCTCATCTTTATTTTTAATAAAAACAGAACAGCAGCAGGAACAATGAAAACAATGTGCTTGCTATTTCAGTGAGTTGAAAGAGCTGAACTTTTAAGTTACGTTTCTGAGTCTTTTTCCTGGAGCCTATGAAATGGTATAAGAATAATAGTGTCCCATATTTATGGAACCCATTTCAGCCAGGGCCCCAGAGTACTCTATGGGTATTTAATCTCCTAAATTGCATGGTGAAGAATATTCTGATCAGAAAACACTAGGAGGATCTTCTACTTAGGAAAGGAACACCTCAGGTTAGTTCCCTTTCATTAAAGAAAAATGATATATCTGATAGCTCTGGACCTAGTGCTAAAACAGGACTGAGGCAGGCCCACCTAGCATGCTGAGAGTCTATTTAGTGACTTTCTGATATAACCTAGAAGATGGGCATGCAACCTGGGGCATTAATCCAGGGTCATGCTAATGTCTGCAGTGGGGGAAATCTAGTTTTTGCTCATATGAATATTATTATGTTAGCGAAATTTTAGCAAGTTTTCCGTATTTACTCTTGAGTATCTCAGAAACTATAATAACCTGTGATTCCACAAATATATGTTGAGAATCAGCTCTGTGTGAGGTGCTGTCCTAGATTGTGCTGGTTTGACACTGTTATGGACCCCAAAAGAACCATGATCTTTTAATCCAATCTTGTTGGGTGGAAACTTTTGATTGAATGTTTCCATGGAGATATGACCCATTCAACTGTGGGAAAGAACTCTGATTATATTATTTTCATGGAGGTGTGGCTCACCCATTCAGGGTGGGGTCTTGATTAGTTCAATGGAGTACTTAAGAGAGCCCAAGAGCTGACAGCGATGCTTGCTGATGCTTGGAGATGCTTGGAGATGCAGACAGAAGGACGTTTGGAGATACTAAGCTAAGAGATGGAGCCCAGAGTTTGCCCTGGACAAACTAAGAGAGGACCCACAGATGCTTAGAGAGAAAGCCACTGAAATTAGAAGCTGAAAGCAACAGAACCCAGGAGCAAAGGACCAGCAGATGCCAGCAACGTGCCTTCCCAGAAAGGCCATCAGCCTTTCTTCAGTGAAGATATCCTCTTGTTGATGCCTTAGTTTGAACACTTTTATGGCCTTAGGACTTTAAATTTGTAATCAAATAGACCCTCTTTATAAAAACCAATCCATTTCTGGTGTTTTTGCATAACAGCAGCTCTAGCAAACCGGGACACAGATGATAGGAATATAACAATGTAAAAAACAGACAAAAATCCTGATTCTCATGGAGCTTACATTCTGGTAGGGAGAGTGGTAATAAACAAAAGATAAATATATAATATTTAAATAATATAATTTATATAATATTTTAAAAGTTAAAATATATCATAATGTTAGCTAGCCATGTAGCACTTAAATTTGTTCCAGGTGCTCTTCTAAGCACTTTACAAATATTAAGTCAATTAATCCTCCAACAACCTGATGAGGTGGGCACTATTATTATTCCCATTCTAGAGATGAGAAAAGTGAAGGAAGAATAGAGGGATTATATCTTGACTACCTGGCAAATGGTACAGCCAGGCCTTGAATACAGGTAATCTGACTCCAGGACCTACCTCTGTCTCAGCCACCACATTATCCTGCCTCTAAGGAGCACACCAACATTTACCATGGTGGAAAGTGAGTGTGGTGAAAAATAAAGCAGGAAAGGAAGAAAGAAAGTGTTGGGTGGGGTGGGGGTGGGGGATTGTGGAGCGTGCCATTTTATATAAGATGGTTGGAGAAAGCCTCACTAAGGAGACAACCTTTTGGTAAAGACTTGAAGGCTGTGAAGAGTGAACCATCTGATTTCTGGAAAAAGCACATTCCAGGCCAGGACACAGATCCTGAAGTAGAAGCCCACCTGCCATGTGGCGGAGGCTGAGAGAGCATGAGGACAGTGAAGTAAATGGAGGTGGGGGGTGGGGTGGGGGAAAAATTGTGTAGGATGTTGCAGCCATTACAAGGACTTTGGCTTTCACTTGGAATGCAATGGGATGCCCCAGAAGCCTTTGTGTGAGGAGTGACATGATCTTGAGTTACCTTAGTCTTGCAGTTGAGTTAAAATAATCTAAAGGGAGGCAAGGGCAAAAGCAGGGTGATGAGGTAGGAGACTATTACAATAACCTATGCAAAAGATGAGGGAGGTTGAATCAGGGTGATTGCAGCAGAGATGATGGTAATTGATGATTATGATCTGAAGGTAGAGTGAGGCAGCAAGATTTGCTGTGAGAGAAAGAGAAGAGTCAAGAATGATTTTAAGATGCTTGAGCTGAGCAACTAACTAAAAGGATGGGGAAGACTGCAGCCAAAGGGATGTTACAGGCAGAGGTAGGGATGGGGAGTGGGGAAGTGGCAGAATAACAGGAACTCAGCTTTACACTTATTTCATCAAGGTTGTTAATTACCCATCCAAGTAGCAGTTGCATATATGAGCTTAGGGGTCGGGGGAGTTGTGCAGGCAGTCAGAGATCTAAGTTTGAAAGTTATCAGCAGATAGATGGTGTTTAACAAACGCTGTGAGACTAGTTGAGAAAACCAAGGGAGTGAATTCAGACAGAATAGAGATGAGAAAGGAGGGTTAAGCGCAAGGCATTTCTATGTTAAGAGGTTAGAGGGAAGAGGAGGGATCAGCAAAGCAGAACCAACCAGAAGGGATGATCAGTGAGGGGGGAGAAAAGCCAGATGAGCATAATGTGCTGGAAACCAAGAAAAGGAGTTTTCAGAAGAAAAGAATGATCAAATACTTGAAATGCTGCTGATAGGTCCAATCAGATGAAGGCTGAGAATTGGTCATTGGATTTTACAATATATAGGTCATCAGACACCTCAACAAGGGTAGTTTCAGTGGAGTGGTGGGGGACAAAGGTAAAATCACAGAGGTTGGGGTGGTTTCAAGAGGCACAAAGAAGAAAGAAACTGGAAAGAGCGAGTATAGACAACTCTTGTATTGCTCTGAAGAGGAGCAGAAAAATAAGGCAGAAAATTATGGTGCAATGGGTGGGTTTCCATAGAGATGCCTCAGAAAATAGACTGTAGGGTTCAAGAGAGTTGGGTTGGTTTTGTTTGTTTGTCTGACTTTGAGATGGAAGAAATAACATTATGTTGTACTCATACAGGAAAGATCTAAAAAAGAGAGGAAAACCAATAATGCAGGATAGGAAGTGGAACATCCCTGGAGTTAGAAGGGATGAGCTGACCTATCCTGTTGGCCTTAGCTGGGGGTATATGGAGATATCATCTCTTGTAACAGTGGGGAAGCTGGAGATGTAGGCAGGTTGTTGGATGTGGGAATAGAAGTGTGTGATGGAGCTTCTCTTCTGAGTGCTTCTACTTTCTTGGAGTCTTGGAAAATAAAGTCATCAGCAGAGAGTGAGGGTGGGGGGTGTGGGAGGTTTGAAGAAAAGAAGAAAGTATGAAACTGTCTTCCAGGAGAAAAGGAGAGTCAGTGGACTAAGGAGATGGAGTCTGATTGCCAAGGACATTAAGAACCACTCTGAGGTTAAGGAGACTGTATTCAAAGTGAGAGGGGAGGTTATGGGTATGTGCAAGGGAGGGGTTCTAATGATTAACCATGGGATTTAAAATGGGTAAGGAGGGCTGTGATGGCAAGAGGGAGTGCAGGGAGAGGGAGAAGTGCAAATGTGATAAGTTCAGTGGAGTGTATGTCCAGTGAGGTTGAGATATTATTAAAGTCTGGGCACTAGAGAGAGTGAGCTTCAAAAATCAGAGGTGGTGATTAGAGAGTGGGTGCTTGAAACTGATGTTATGAAAGAAGTAGAGTTACTTGTAATGGCAAGGTGTAGACATTAGCATGGGAATGAGTGGCTGATGTAAGGTGTGTTTTACTAGAGAATTTATTTGGTTATACTTCTCTCTCTGTCCTGTTCTAGTTGAAACCACCTCGTCAAATTGTCCAGAAATTGTACTTCTCAAGGAAACCAAATGAAATCTTTGTTCACTGGCAGCCCCTGTGATATGAATGATCATAGTGATTCATATGTCCTGGTTCTCTGCATCCTGCACATGGACATGTGACTGGTACACTTGATGGAAACAGACAGCTTTGAGTCCCAAATGAACATTAGAATACATACTTGGGGTTGATGTCGTATACTTGAATAATTTTTGTAAAGCCAATGGTTTAAGTAGGGCTGTTCAGTTTACTGTGACCAAATATCAGATTACTGTATTTCTTTTTGTGGTTGCCATGTGCATTCTGCAAACTGGACTTCTTTCAAGCACACTTCTCCAGGCAAAGAATTTGGAAGATGTGTATCACTAAAACCTTAATCAGAACCCTTAATTTGCTTGTTTCATTTTTCAGCAACTGAGTTAATTGAAAAAGGAAGATATCTCAAGAACATAAGCTCAGATAAACAATTTTATTTAAAACAAAAGAGAAAGAACTATCCATAATTTCCAAGTGAGGTCAAATGGCAAGCAAAAATTTGCCTACAATATATTAACTATAGCACTGAACAATTTAAAATAATGGTAAAATGGTAGAACAAACAAAACCCAGAATCTTCCAGAAACATAATAATCATGCTTTAGACAATGTGGGGAACAAACAGAAGGCAACTAATTTGTTAAATGAAGGCATGAATGTCCTAGTCTGGAAAGTGAACTGCCAAACCTCAGAAAAAAATGTCAGCAAGGGTTTAGTTAGCCAGAAACCACATTCTATCACAACATCTTCTTCCCTGAGCTTTCTGTTTAATCAAGGCAGTTCTCCATTTGCTACATTTACGGTAAGAGGGGAATTGAGGAGGCTCTGAACTAGCCATGAAAATTCTCCTTTTAAAAATATTCCCCACAATCACACTAACGCAAAATGTTAATAACAGGGAAAACTGTATGTATATGTGATGGTGGGGTGTTTGTGTTTATATGTGAACTATATACTTTCTGCATAATTTTTCTGTAAACCTACAGCTGCTCTAATTAAAAAAGAAATCATCACTACATTTACACTGGAGCAACTCAAGTACTTTTTTTCCCCCTTCTGCTTATTTTAATAGCCTGAAATAATAGATCAAAATGCAGGCCTATGCTCAGGGGTTTGTGAAAGTACAACGGAACAGGACAAGACAAGAAGGGAGGCGTCCACCGCTGGGAACGCGTGTTGTGATATACGTGCAATGGGTGGGTTTCCATAGAGATGCCTCAGAGCCCGGGAATGTTCCTTCTGAGGCTGTGCGTGACCCCAGGGGGAGTGAAAGGAGGCAGCTGGGTGTCTTAGAGGGCTCTCCACCTTGAGGTACACTCTGGAAAAATATGCAAAAGCAACCATATTTCTATAGATTCATGCTTTGGAAGCAAACGTTGAATTGCTTTAAGAGAAAAAATATATATTCTCACCAAATGAAGACAATGCTCTGCTCAAACAGATGAAGGACCCTTATAGAGTCATCCAACAACAGTCCCTTCCCCCACCATTTTCTTGAAAATGAACACCGCCAAACTTTTTCGTTTCACAAGGGGTCTCTCTAAGGAAAGCTCAAGTGGATAGTCATCTACTTAGCAAAATATTCTAATTATTCTAATTATTCTAATTTTTAGCCTTGAAATTTATTCTCAAGCTGGTTAGCGTTTTTTGTCATTTTTAAGAGGATGTTACTGCCAGGTCAGTCTTAAGGATGTGTGTCTGAGGAGAGGCATGGAGAGAGCCTGTCGTGTTATGGCGTCTGCTCTGAGGAGGGGCAGGATTTCTGTCTCCAGCAGAAGTATAATGACCCAGAACACTGAAAAGCGCATTTTCAGGACATGCTGAAAGTAGCTAGTTTAAACTTGCCAGAGGATGCTTTTCCGTTTGGCTCACAGCTATTCATTCGTGTTGGTTTTGACCATCCCACTCTCTCTCTCTCTCTCTCTCTCTCTCTCTCTCTCTCTCTCTCTCTTTTTAAAATTCCCTATTCATTTTCAGGCCTTTCCAATAAGGTTAGCAAGGACTGACTAATTTCAGAGCTGCTCTCTGTGGCACTCAACTAGAAGATTATGTCACGTTTCAGAAAGCTTGTTTTCACTGTATTTCCCCAATGCTCAGCTTATGGAACCCCAAATAACAATAATTAATTATAGGATGTGGTGAGTTTTAAGGACATCAATTTGGGGGGAAGTTGGCTTTAGACTATTTTTCAGTGGTATTTGATAAAAACATAATTCATTCAAGAAAAGATTAGACTAAAAATTACTTGAGGAGAAGAGACAAATCTCCTGGGCATAAGAATTCCAAAACATTTATGTAGCTACTTTGCCCTGAAGGAGATGGAGCAGAGCTCCCAGGCCTATAGTGTGAGGGGAGCATAGTGACTTCCTTCCAAAGAGCACACATATGGAGAGGGTGGAAAACAGAGGAACTCACACTGGTGAAACCTGACAAACATTGCCTCAGCCAAGCGATCAAGGTCAACAGCAGCAGCCGTGAGTCATATTGATAGAATGTATCCTTGACGTGATGTGATGAGAATGGCACTTTATCTCTGTGGTCTTCCTCCCAAAAGCCATAACCCCAGTCGAATCATGGGAAAAACGTCAGACAAATCCCAGTTGAGGGACATTCTATAAAACACTCAGCCAGACCTCCTCAACACTGACAAGGTCATCATAGCATGAAAAGTCTAATTTGTCACAGCCAAGAGGAGCCGAGCCTAAGGAGACCTGACAACTACACATCATGTGGAATCCTGGATGGGATCCTGGAACAGAGAAAGGACATTAGGAAAAAACAAGGAAATCTGAATAAAGTACTGTTCTAGTTTGCCAATGCTGCCAGACTGCAAAACATCAGAAATGGATTGGCTTTTATAAAGGAGGTTTATTTGGTTACAAAGTTACAGTCTTAAGGCCATAAAGTCCAAGGTAATGCATCACTAGAGTACCTTCACTGGAGGATGGCCAGCGGTATCCAGAAAACCTCTGTTAGCTGGGAAGGCACATGGCTGGCTTCTGCTCCAGAGCTCTGGTTTCAAAATGGCTTTCTCCCAGGATGTTCTTCTCTAGGCCACAGCTCCTCTTCAAAATGTCACTCTCAGTTACTCTTGGGGCATTTGTCCTCTCTTAGCTTCTCTGGAGCAAGGTTCTGCTTTCAATGACCATCTTCAACTGTCTCTCATCTGCAGTTCCTCTCTCAGCTCCTGTGCATTCAAGTGTCCCTCTTGGCTGTAACAAGCTCGCTCCTTCTGTCTGAGCTTTTATAGGGCTCCCGTGAACTAATCAAGGCCCATGCTGAATGGGCAGGCCACACCTCCATGGAAACTATCCAATCAGAGTCATCACCCACAGTTGGGTGGGTCATAGCTCCATGGAAACACTCAAGGAATTACAATCTAATCAAAACTAATATGTCTGCCCACACAAGACTGCATCAATGGTAATGACATTTTGGGGGAACAATACATCCAAACCAGCACAAAAACAGACTTTAGGTAATAATAATGCATCAATATTGGTTCATTATCTATAAAAAAATTTACCTTCTTAATGTCAGCTGTTAATGATAGGGAAATTGGATGTGGGGTATATGGGAATTCTCTGTACTATCATATCAATTTTTCTGTAAATCTAAAAATGCTCTAAAAAATAAAGTCTAATTTTTAAAAATTACTTGACTGAAGGATCTGATAGAGTCAGTCAATATAGGCAGAAAGTTGAATGATGAACCCTGTTCTTCAGAACACTGTAAACCTGGACTACTCAGGCAGGCCACACCGGAGAGAGATATGTTTGAGGCTCCCAGCCTCCCGGTTCTGCACCTCTTTCTCCCCATGAAGCGCTAACACTTAAATAGTGCACTGAGCTAAGTTCTTAGCCCATTTACTGCCTTTAACCTTAAAAGCAGCAAATGCTATGAAATTGGTGAGTACTATTATTATCATTGTTATATCCATGGGGAAAATGAGACCTGGAGATCTTGCCCAAGATCACCCTCCTGGTAAAGGGTGGAGCCGGGTTCCAAATTCAGACAGTCTCCGAGAGCCAGTGCTCTTAACCTCTGTGATGCCCATACCTCCCTACCCCATTCACTCCATCTCCCCCAGACATCCCAGGACTCATACTCTCTTCAACAGGCTATGGATGGCTGAATTTGTCATGACCCATGGAGTCAACTGTACTGTATAGACTCCATAGAGAAATGGCGGTGTGCAGGGGTGGGCAAGGGGTGCTGCGAGCAGTGGAAAGCACACTCTCTGAAGTAGTGCCTGGTTTGTAATTATAAGGTTGGCCCTGATCCTACACTCAGATCACCCACAGGGACTTGGAGTGATACTGAATACCCTCCTAGAGTCTATTCTAGCCCTAAACCTAACATTGTACTCATCTCATGTCTTGGAAACAACCCAACCTTGGGGTATTTTCAAGTGGTTTCCTTAATGAGCATTAGTAAACCCACAGGTGTGCCTAGCTAAAGATTTGTCAAGCTGAACATATTTTGCCCAACCCCATATTTCAGCAAGGTTGGCTCCCTTTTATTTACAAAATAAGGTGAATTGTCTATACCAGCCCAAATAAAGAGGCGCAGCCTCTCTATCATGTTTGCAAAAGATACATATAAGACTTTGAGAAAGTTATTTGAAACAGCAACTTCTCAAACTCTGACCTTTCCCATAAATTTCCCTAGATGTTCAGCAAGTTCACAATTTAATAAAGACCCTTAGAAAGGCTAGACAAATAATGGACCCATTCAGTCACTTTATAAATATAGGGAGCTAAAAAAAAAAAAATGAAATATTCCATCATGACTTCCTGCTGGAAAAGTCAAAGCTAGTTCAGACCACTTGTAGGGAAGATTGCACCTCCGGAACACGCTGTTTGTTTTCAAGTTTCCCTAGGGGGTGCGGGATGGTGACAAGCTTTTCTTTTTTTCCTTGGCTTATCTGTGTTTTTGAATGTTTCTACAATGGACGTATATTGCTTCTTTCATAATGAAAATAAACAAGTAAAGCTCTAAAAAACAAAAGCTCTGATTGGTGTTTGGGCAGGAAATGGCTTACCTGGAAAATCACCATGTGGCCCTGCTCAGGGGTGGTTCTCCCTGTCGCAGACCAAGCATTGCAAAGCAGTGCACCAGTTTTGGGGAGATTTACTGTGACTGCAGTGGGACCTTGGGGAATTCTGTCAAACACTGTTGGTGGACTGAAGATCTGGCAGACTGTGTAGGCAGTCTGGTTCTATGAAACTAACAAATAACTTGCAGACAATTCAGCAGAAAACCATACAGCCAGGGTTGGACACAGATCAATGTAAGGAACGGATCCCAATTAGTGTGGAAAAGAAGAATAAGGATGAGTCAACAGGCTTCAAAACTAAAGGCTTGTGCACACAATTAACAGCACTGAAATACATATCCAAATATGATTAAAAGGGGGAAATGTTAGATTGTATATATGGTAAGAGAATGAAATTTTTAAAAAGATTCCATGGAATGACTCGACACAAACATGTGTAGTTAAACCATGGACTTTAATTAATAGTACAACGATTACTAGTACAACTATAAAAATTTGCTGTCATCAGTTGTAACAAATGTTCCACAATAATGCAAGGTGTTCGTCGTGGGGTGGTGTATGGGAATCCTGTATTTTATGCAGGATTGTTCTGTACACCTACAACTTCTCTAATAAAAATTATATATAAAGGCTTTCATTCTGAAGCTGATATATTTGTTTCATTTTCAGCTCTGTTCAGTAAAGAATAAGAGAAAAAGTAAGTTTAGTTTGACATGTGTGGACTTAAGTTGAGTTCATTGATGTGAGAAAAAAATTAAGTTTAGCTTTCACACAAGGTGATATGGACTAGAGGAAATGGAGACTCAGGTGTAGAAACTCCTGAAATAGCCTCGTAACTTGTTACCAAACTAGCTCAAACTGGCTCTGTGGTTAAAGAACAAAAGAAAGAGACCACATAAGCATAGAAATGGTGTCAGTGCCTTATATGGGCCTAACACTTACAGTCAGGGGTGAAGACTTGTTTCAAACTTGCGTGGGAGACTTGTTTCAAATGTTTCAAATTTGCGTGGGTTAGTTCGACTTGTCGAATAGGCTGTAAACTCTGGTGTATTCAGCCAATGGAGAAACAGGGGAGGGACTTGCGTGTTAGGCTTAGGGCATAAATAGTACTGTATTCTATTGTTGTTTGGTACCCCAGCCACCACAATTTGGTTGCACGCCCATTCTTGCAAGATCGTGAATAAATTTCTTTTCTTCTCCACAATCAGATGAGCATTTATTCTTTTTCAGGTACAGCTTTTTTTCTAACAATTGAGTCCAACCTTCCCTCATGGTATAAGAGCACTGTGATTTAGGGAATTGAACTCAGCTCCAAAGCTGGGCCCATGTTTACCTAAGCAAGGGGTCAGCAAGCTTTTTCTGTAAAGGGCCAGATAGTAAATGTTTGAGGCTCTGGATGATCTCTGAGGCAACTTCTCAACTCTGCCATTGTAGCGCAAAAGTAGCCATGGATAACTATGTAAAGGAAGAGCTTTGGCTGTGTTCCAATGAAAGTTTATAACTAGGTGGCAGGCAGGATGTGGCTAGCAGCCATGGTTGCCAACCCCTGACCTAAGCCAGTCATATTTTTCCCCGTTACCAGTGATCCAAGTACCCAGGCTTGACCCATCAGCACATGGCATTTTCCTGATGACAGTTACTAGTTCACAAATAGGCATGTGGCTTAAACTGGCCCAGTTAGGGAGAGGAAAGATTTTTATTTGAAGTTTAGGGGAGAGCAGTTTGATCTCTCCCGCAGGATAATTTAACCTGGCATCCCACCCAACCTCCGGATTTTCAGTTTTGTGAGCCTATAAATTTGCTTATTGTATAAACCACTTTGAGTTGGGACTTCTGTTACTTGCAGCTAAATGCATCCTAGATGATGGAAAATTTAAAAATACTTTTATGGCTCTCAAAGCTTGTAAACACTAAAATGACAACACTGCTTCTCTAAAATTTCCTTTCCATAATTAAAAGTAAATGAGAAAAATAGGAGATAAAAACTATCATGGCACTTTTCGATTATCTAGATGGTCAGTGTGGTCCTTCAGGGAGCAGGGGAAGTTTGATCAAATAGCTTTAATTTAAGGAACTGTAGAAATCTGGGTTGGAGAAGACCTTCTCTGTAATGACCAAGAAGTTGAACATAAAAGAGGTACTGAGGATTTAGGCTTTCTCTCTGTTTTCCATCTAGTCATTTCTTAATAATCAAACTCTAAATGTAAGAAGGTACTTTTCATAAGACTTATCTCATTTTGAGACTAAATGCTTCTTACACCATTCTTATAGTTACCTGCCATTCTTCTATATTCACTTTAGTCTCTCTCAGTGTATAATTTTATGATTTTGACAGTCTATGCAAATTTTTTAATAAAATAAGAGAATTTGAGTTTTAGAATTGTTTTTCTTCCAAGCAGGTCAAATCTGTGTAGTATTAACTTAATCGTCTTAACAGTCTTAAGGAGTAATTTAGATAAGCTATAGTTTCCCTTGTATTAATATTTAGACTGAAATGTAGTAAGGTGAATGCAGCCTTGCATAGTAAATACTAAACGTGTCGTTCATTCATTTAAAAAGATATTATCAAGGGCTTACTAAGAGACAGGCACTGTACTAGGCCTTGTAACAATATAAAGTCCCTGCTGTCATGGAGCTTATTTCTAGAAAGACAAATAATAAACACATATCTCATGTTGGGTTGTGGTAAGTGGTGAAAGGAAACATGAAACAAAGTAAAGGAATAGAGAACGCTTGGGCAGGGGTGGGAGGTGGCCTTTGAGCATATTAATTCTAAGACAGACATGAACCCTGAGGGGGAGCTTGCCTCCTTTGTTTGAGAAATACCAAAGTGACTGGTGTGGCTGGAGCAGAATGAATGAGAGAGAGAACTGCAGAGGTTGGAGAAGTGGGGTGGGGCACGTCAGGTATGACCTTATAGGACACATAACAGCTTTTGGTTTTATTCTGAGAAAGATGGGGACCATTGCAGGGGCTGCTAGACCACAGATTCTTTTTTTGAAATACAGTTTTATTGAGATATATTCACATTCCCTATAATCATCCACTGTACAATCAACTAGTCACAGTGCTGTCATATAGTTGTACATTCATCACCAGAATTAATTTTTGAATATTTCCCTTACTCCAAAAAAAAATAAGTGAACAAATGAAAAATAAAAGTAAAAAAGGACACCTAAAACATTCCATCCCCCCACCCCACCTTATTTTTCATTTAGTTTTTGTCCCCTTTTTCCTACTCATCTGTCCATACACTGAACAAAGGAGTGTGAGCCACGAGATTTTCACCACCACACAGTCACGCCATGCAATCATCTTCAAGAATCAAGGCTACTGGGTTGCAGTTCGACAGTTTCAGGTATTTCCTTCTAGCTATTCCAGTACACTAAAAACTAAAAAGGATCTCTATATGGTGTATAAGAATATCCTCCAGAGTGACCTCTTGATTCCATTTTAGATTTCTCAGCCACTGAAACTTTATTTTGTTTCATTTCACTTCCCCCTTTTGGTCAAGAAGATAGTCTCAATCCCACGATGCCGGGTCGAGACTCATCCCCAGGAGTCATGTCCCGCATTGCCAGGTAGATTTCCACCTGGGAGTCATTTCCCACATAGTGGGGAGGGCAGTGAGTTCACCTGCCGAGTGAGCTTAGAGAGAGAGAGAGAGGTAGGCCACAGATTCTTGAGAAGCCCGTTGTCCCCAGCAATATGAAAGATAGGAACATTTACAGATTCATACCGTTCATCAAGTTGATTTATGTCATAATAAGCAGTTGAGTAGACATTTATCAGATTTGTTGATATGATTATAATTAGTTCATTGTTCTGTTTCAATGCAGCCTATTTACCAGGACAAGCCTTTGAAACTGTATCTCATAATATTTAATATTTTTTTCTTCGATTCCCTTTGTGCCTATGAAAGTGTGTTTCTGTGGTCCTTGTCATCATCCTCTTCCATAGATTTGGTGGAGTGGACTGTATTATTTTTTTAAGCATCTGCCACAATGCCTGACTTGCAGTAGATGCTCAAAAATATTCATTAAACAAGTCAATGAAAGAATGAGCACAGCAAAAATATTTCAGCGAGATAAAGAATTCTCTATAAAATTGTCTCAATAAAATAAATTTGCAGACTTAATAATATAGAGAATTTATATTAGGATAAAGGAACAAAGCAGATTATAAATACTTCTTTCCTCTGTCTTGTATCATATTGTTTTTCTCTTTATAAAGATCAAATCATATCATCCAAACCTGAAATTGCGATGACAGTTTTTGCAGGTAAATTCCATTTGTAGGTGATTAAATGCTCTTGAATGCTCTAGTGTTCTGGAAAGCAATTTTAAAAATATTTTTCTAGTGTTTTACAAATGCTAGCTATTTCATTTCTCACAGAATAACCTTCAAATATAGTAATATGAGTATCTCTCTTTACAAACATGTGCAACTTCCCAAACATTATACTCAAGAAGGAGAAACTAAAAATCAGAGCAAAGAACTTACCCCCAGTTCCAAGCATCCAGTTTACAGAATTCTGTTAATATAAAAGTGATACTTGCCAATAGAAATGTAGGGCCCAAAGAATATAAATAAAACATAAGAAAAACTTTCTGTTAGGTAAAATGGCAATAGTCAAACAATCAATTATGTATTTACTTTCAAAAATGATTTTACCCCTATCAAAACTGATTCTATCTCCTCACTCTCACTTATTTTGAAAGAACTCAAGGGTGAAATTATGGCAGTGCTGACCACAAGCTACAACACTTTGTTACAAGTGATCACTGTGAAGGAGGTGGTGAGTGTAATGTCCATTCATAAAAAGGGTTCCAGAGAAGGCCCTAGAACTATGCTGTCCAATACGGCAGCCGCTAGCCACCTGTAGCTCAGTCTTTCTAGCCACATTTCAAATGCTCAATAGCCACATGTGGCTCACAGCTCACAGATAGAGCATTTCCATCACTGCAGAAATTTCTATTGGACAGCACTGCCTTAGAAAGTACAGATGGGGGGTCAGGCCAATGGAATCTGTCATAAAAGGCTGGAAAAGAAAGTATGGTCTCTGGTTAAAGAACACCTGCTAAGGGCTTTTTGGGAGATAAAATTAATTTAAAGACAAGACAGAAACAATAGTACATTATTTGGATATTCAAAAAAGTTATTAAACTTCTACACCAGAAATTATTTTTAAATTTTTGGTTACTTGGGAACCAAAGGTCACATTTTGTTATGCATAAGGAATTTTCTTGGGAGAAGAATGGACAGTTTTTTGTTTTTGTTTTTGTTTTTTGGTATGGAAGAAAATGTCCTAAGAGAGGTATCCCCCAAAGATTGGTACGGTAAGCAATGTTTTCTTAATATGATTGAAAATTATTTGGAAGAAGTAATAAATGGTTTTCTCTCCCCAATGGTATTTTGCTGAAGTTGATGCCGAATATTAAATCAATGGGGAGAAAAGAAATTTTGGAAAAGCTCACAGAAAGGTAAAATGTGAAGTTCAATGTAAACTGGTGTAAATATTATATTTAAGGGTAAAAATCCAAATTAGAATTACTAAATGATGGGATCTGAATGGGAGCTCCCCATTTCAAGGCTGAAATCAAGAAGCCATGTTGACTATCCCTTGGTCTCCATTTCTTGTTAATGGCTATGACGGATGGAATCATTTTCCCCACAAAACATGTTCAAGGCCTAACCTCCATCCTGCAGGTGTGAACTCCTTTGTAAACAGGGTCATCGAAGCTGGATGAGGCCAAATTCAGTCAGGGTGTGCCTTGGTCCAGTATGGCTGAAGTCCTTGTAAACAAAGGAAATTAGACATGGAAGTAGAGGCCATATTGGAAGGCAGAGGAGGAAAGCGATCAGCAGTGATGGAAGCAGAGAGGCAGGCCGGGGATTGCAGCAAGCCAGCACCAGAAGGCTACAGACTCCAGGAAAAGCATGGCCTGAGGACGCCTTGATTTTGGACTCTAGCCTCCAAAATTGTGAGGCAATAAATTCCTGTTTTTTTTTTTTTAAGCCAAATGAGTGTGTGGTATTTGCCATAGCCGTCCTGACAAACCATGACAATGACCAAGGCCAGTTAGTGCGTACTTTTGTGTAAATTAGGAAGTGCCCCCTCCAGGCAGAAGGTTTGCAAAAATGAGCTCCTCTGGTAGAAGTTGTCCTTCCTCTTGAGCAGCCAGCCCTGTGCCAGGGCGCGTGGCTTGGCAGGAGGATCTCTGGCTGGATTACAGCCCTCTGCTGCCCCACCTGCTGCATGCCTCCTCCGCCAGATGCATCAATCGGAAAAAGTCAAGAGATACATCTTAAGTGGAGGAACCAAAGTCATCACCAGGACAGGCTATTAGGAAAGACTAACAAAAATGGGATTTTTCAGCTGGAAAGACAAAGGCATATTCAGATTAAGTTTATAAAGTCATAAGGGATTTGGAAACAGTGAAATAGCCTCATAATGTTTAGCAAATCCTAAAATACTGGAACCAGGGGACCACTGGAAGTTCCTTTTAATAAAATAAGAGAAAGTAAATTTTATATATAGCAGATCAAAAGCTTCTAGAAAATAAATTTATTTAAAAGGGAAAGTTTGTTAAATTTATAGATATGTTACAACATGTTAGTAAGGACCTTACGGGATATTTTGTGCTGTATTCCTAAATATTTAAGGTTAGTGTCGTGGAGGCAAGCTGCCTCCAGAAACATCTGCTGGTGCTCCTGTCAGTTGATCTGAACCAGCAAGACATTTTGTATGTTATCCCTCTTTTGGCTCTAACTGTGTTCCAGAAGAAAAATCAACATTATGGTTAACTGCCTTAGACGAGGTCTGTTTTTGAAAGGATGCTCATTAAATTGATTCTTATTAATACTAATTTATTTATAAAGTTAATAAGAATTCTTAAGAAAATTCCAAAAGGAAAGATGAGAGTGCAGATAATATTGTGACAGCTGCTTCTAAGAGGAGTTTTACAACAGGCCATGTAGGGTCAGAAGACTTAGAATTGTACTTTCCTCAGAGAATACTGAATGCAAGACTAAAATCTAAAAACCCAAACCAACCAAACAAAAACCTCAAAACTTTACACAAAAGATTTTCTACCTAGAGCTCAAATTATATATATATATAAATAATTTTAGCATTGGTGTAATTCATTTTAAGTTTACCTGACATGCATAAAATATATTCAATTCCATACAACCAATTCAGTTGCAAAACCAAGTAGCCATACTTTGCTTTAGCTGAGATTTTCAAAGCTATTTCCAAGGTTGTATTAATAGAGCACCATGAGATAGCAAAGGCATTGGTAGCAACAGCAAATCTTGTCTTACTGTGTATTCATACAATAAAAGGAAGAGAATTGAAACAATTGTCCAAATCATTCAGGCCTAAAATCTATTCACCTAAAATAGCAAGATAATTGAGACAAATGTATCATTTTGGTTTAACTTGTCTGAATCACTGCATTAATTCTTTCTATTTAGTCTAAGTAGACATATTGAGGCTGTGAGAAATTTTTAAGTTAGTGGAAGAGTGTCTCTTGAGTTTTCTGTGATTATTTGTAGCTCTCTCCGTAATTGCAATGCAGTCTAATAGTTTCACTCTTTCATGAAAGCTGGATCCAGTCTGCTGGCTTCCTGAAAAAGAACCACCCAGGAATGTTTGGGGATTTCTGTGTAATCAGGATCTAGAAAAGTTGAACCCAGGGATATAACTGCTAAATTCTTGAGCTCTTTCAGACTGCTCAGACCCTTTCCACTCGGCAGAAAATAGCTTCCAATCATTTCAAGGAGTTCAAGAATAAAGGTACTTAATAAAGTGCTCTTATACTAGGATTAAGGTATCAGAAGAAGAGAAAACCATGAAAGAAATGACTGGATGATGTAAAAGCAGCTAGTCTAAGGATTTGATATCATTGTAAAATGAAGAATAACAAAAGGTAACATGAAAAGGAAAATTCACCTCTAGGAGACAAATTTTATTGCTGATCTGCAAGGAGAGGAGTCGCTGTAAAATATGACCTATATTGTAAGTACTAGGCGTTTCCTATTTTATTTGAAAATCCAGCTCATCATTTGTTTTAAATGAGGAAAAGTTTTGTTTATCCAAGGAAAGACTTAATTTGTTTTTTATATTGTAGTTGAATAATAACTCTGGAAACAAAGGTGTCAACATGGATTTGGGAGGAAGACTGAGTAACCTCAAAATGGGGCTAACATAACCGTGTTTAGTTTCCCAGCTCTGAGCTGGCTGTACTAGGAGTCAGTACACAGGTTGGCTATCCTTATTGTAATGGTCACAAATACTATTAGATGTTCAAAATACATTTCCTTTCTAAAGGCAGAGGATTGGACTCTAAAGGCTATGGAGTTTTTCAGGCTTCATAAATTATTAAAGGTTGAACAGTTCCAGGATTTAAACGGAGAAGCACAGTTGTTTCCTGGATTCATTTCTTCACTGGGAAAGGCAGGAGTAGGGAATCTCTGATTAGGGGTGGCCAACCTCTCATTTCCGGTGTGATCCCCTCAGGCCTGCAATATTATACAGCACTGTCTCCACCACTGCGATCCAGAGAAGAATTTTCACTGGGGTAGACCCATTTGCCTCTCTATTCAAATCAGAATTAACTATAGTCCTAATATTATTAGAGTGGTTGAGAAGCCGTGGGCAGTGTTTAATCTACTAATCAACACTTCACACTGGTGGGTGACCACATGTTGCGCTAAGGGAACCCAACAGCTGACCCTACCCGGAAATCCACTGAACTTCCTTCATGATCTTTTAACCTCTGCTTTATTTTTCACTGTGCCTATTTTATTTTGCCTTTTTGTAAGCATGTGTCCCTCTTCTCCCCATCCCTTCCCATTTGTTGTGCTGTTAAATAGTTGATTTTAATATTTCTGCTTGTAATAGCTACACTAAAAAAACAAAAAAAAACAAAAAAAAAAAAACAATGCAAATGAAGTCATCACCAGCCAGCCACAGAAAAGGAATAAATAAAAGGCTTTACTTCAGTCCTGGTCTGGCCTCTATCCCTCTCTGAAAACTCGCTGTGGGCAAACCATATACGTTTCTGCATAAAATGGAAGCTTGCCACTTCATGGCCATGGACTTGCTTCAGAGAACATTGTTTTCTGGAGTCCGGCCAACTTGAGAGAATTTACCCAGGCGATCCAGGAAACACTGAACCATTTCCTTTTATGGCCGTTTTCCTTTACCACTTAAGAACAAAGGGGAGGTTTTTTTTTTCTCTCCTGATTGTTATACTTTATGTTTAAAATGTTTATGCAAATGCTGACGTAATGTCTATTGCTGGCATGTTAACAGCCCGTGCTTCAGTTTTTATCAGAAGTGAGTTTGAAAGCGAGTGACATGCCAGACATTCCTTCTGAAAGTTAACTAAGGTAATGACAGAAAGCAAGGCAAAAATCAATATGTCACTTGAAATCACATTTGGGGGGTTGGGGTGAGAGAGATGACAGTTCTGTGCAATGATTTACACGGCTTTGTAAAAAGAAAAGTTTCCTGGATGATGACTGATCAACAAATGAAACAATGGACAAAGGGGACTTCCAGGGCCTTGGCCTTCCCAGCCACACCCTGTGGAAATGCTCCAGTCTCTTTCAGGCTCTCTGATTGGAAAACCTCACAGAGAACCAGGGATTTCACTTGGGGTGACTGTGCCAGCTTTGGGAAAGATTAGATGAAAATCCAAGTGCTGACTTCCTGGAACAAATGTAAGAGACAGGTTTGAAATTCATGCCCCTAAGCACACATTTCAGAAAGGCAGCTCTTTTGTAAATTGCCCAAAGAGACAGGTTTCCAGAGGAGGGGTCCTCTGAAATTCTTGGGTGGTATCTCTGCCCAAGGGCCTGAGACGGCAGTGACATCAGTGCTGGACCTGGTGTTCCGGCTTGTCGCAACTTACACAGACACTTGGTGTGTTTCCAGAGGTGGGTTTGAGTTTGCACATTTGAATCAAAGTATCATTTTAATTGTCAAATAGATTTTTGGAGGTTTTCTCTTATTTTTTGTGCATTTTATTGAGCTGTAATTTATATTCAATCAAATTTACCTACTTTAAGTGTACAATTTGGCAAGTTTTGACCACAATCATGATATTTCAGAATATTTCCTTCATCTACAAAAATATCCCCCCCATTGCAGCCAATACCCTCCCCAGGGCAACCAGCAGTCTACTTTCATTCACTGTTTGCCCTTTCTAGCATTTCATATAAATGGAATCATGTTGTATATGATCTTTTTTGCCTGGCTTCTTTCACTTAGCATAGTGTCTTTGAGACTCATCCATGATGTGTATGTATCAATGGTTCATTCCTTTTTACTGCTCAGTAGTATCAAATTGATTTTTGCCAGGATTTGAAAAAAAATATTCATCTGAGTAATATAGAAAAGGAAATAGGTTTATGTTGCCTCTTTGAAAAGCATTTGTTAATTAATCGTTAAGAATATATCCAAATCCATTTTACTGTTACATTTTCCCTGATATACAAGATCCCACCCTGCCTTATTTGAAGTGAAGTCCCAAATGCAAAAATTTTGAAACATTAGGCAGGCAAATCTGAATGTGAAACAAATGTCCAGATAGGTAGCAAAAATACAAATTAATTAATAACTTCCAAGTATATGCATGGACATGAACCTGGATTAGTCCAAGAGTTTCATGGAAGTTTAAAATTATGATTAAATAATCAATTAGTAGAAGGGTTGAAGTGAGAATCCCATCTTTTCCATATGGTACTTGCTAGTAATTATAACAAGGAAAAACTGGTGTTGAGTCAGTGACAATAACAATAAAGAAGAATGGTAATTATTACTGTTGCTACACATGTAGAAGGCATCTTATACTGGTGCTGTGTCTGGTGCTGTTTTAAGCACTTTATAGATCATTAACTCATTTAATTTTCCTAACAACCCTGCAAGCTAAGGGTTCTACTTTTATCCCCCATTTTACAGATGAAGAAAATTAGGCCCAGAGAAAACTAAGTAATCTGCCACCACTGAGTGGCAATGTTAGGATTTGGCCCCCAGGGAATTTGCTCTCGAGTCTTGGATTTTGACTACTAGAGTAGTGGTAACCCCAGCAAAGCGTTAGAGAATTCCCAGATTGGTTAAGGAGCTATCCAGAGCAGGGGTCTCAAGCCTGAGTTGCACAGGTTGTATAAATGCTTGAAGAGGCCCAGGATAAGGCAACAAAAATTGGTAGGAATTGAGAAAAACTAGAGAGTGCCTGCCTAAAGGCATTTGCATTTTGAAAAAAGGTTTAAAATACTCTACTGTTCACACAAAAGAGGCTGCTTGGCCTGGTACGCTGGGCCTGCTGCCCCTTTGCTCCCCTGGCCCAGGTGCCCTCTGGGACGGCTTTCAGAGCAAACACCCTCAGAAAATCAGACATATTTGTTTAGAGTACATTGTGACTTGGCTTTATTGGTATGTGCCAACAGTCTACAATCTGATCAAGTTGTAATGGCCGTTGATAAATAACGAGTGACTGTACATTGAATTCATTCAGTATTGTGAATTTGTCTTTTTTTATGGTCCTTTTTGATTGACTCAAAGAGTTTCTTAATTTAGTGGTTAAGAACACGGGCTCTGCAGCTAGACTGCTTGGTTTCTGAATGCTGGCTTTGCCACTTATTAGCCATGTGAGTTTGGGCATGTTACTTGACTCTTCTATGCCTCTGATTTTTCATCTGTAAATAGGGGCATTAATAATATACCTAACTCACACACAGGGTTGTTTTGAAGATTGATGGGTTATTATGTATAAGGTATTTACAATAGTGACTGAAAAATGGTAGGTGCTATGTATATGTGTTAACTGTAATTATTATCACTGTCTAAAAATGATGGGACATATGAAAATATCTGTTTCCAACTTTTGAAATATAATAAACTATAGTGATCTGTACAAAAATGAAATTTAACCTCATGGCTTTATTTTTCAGGGGTTCCTTGTTTCCACAGGATTGTTGGACCTTGCACAACACTGTTGGGTGGATGTGCAAGGAACAAGAGACTTGGGGACCTGATTTCAGCCTCCATTTTGCCACAGCTGCCAGAAGGGAAAATCCTATCTGATCTCTGTGCACTGAAACTTTAGCAGTAATTGGACACTGTGAGTTTTGAGAGAGAAGAATCTTTATTTTATTTCTCTGACTCCTGGGTAGAGTAGAAGAGACTCAAACTTGGGTTTGAGAAAATTGGAGTTTCCTTTTGAATCCTCATTTTTGTTGTTGGAGATTTTAGAGTACATGTTAGCCAACTTGCAGAAATTTTGTTTTTCCATGCTGTAGTCAGAGCCCAGTTACTCCTGAACACACAGCTCAAGCTCCGTTTTCTGTACAAAGCCATCCCCAGCTATCCCTGTCAGTCCACATTGGTCTGGATTAAATGCACACACCTAAACTCTTACACCCTTAGACAATTACATAATGTCCTATAATGTTTGTTAGTTGTCTTATGTTATATCATCCCTAGAACAATCTAGAGAACATTCAATCCTTTAGTCAGTCAACAACTGTTTATTGAGGGCCTATGAAGACCTTGATAATGAGAAGCAGGAGTGGTTGTTTTGGACAGGTTGCTAACATAAGTATGCATAAACTTACTCTGGTACTTTTTAAATCTCTAGTAGGAACCAAAGCCTTTTAATTTACAGCCTCCTCTCTAAAGTATTGCCACCAGCCTCCTTAGGGAAAGGGATAATTTAGGATATACCAAGAGTTGCATTTTTTTAAATATTCCTCATGTCAACTAACACAGTGGACTTGGATGATACTCACAGTTGGTCTCAGCAAACATGTTCTAATAGGCCCATAGAGAATGGCAAGAGTATACTCTACGGTGTAAAACGAGTAGGAAATCTTGAATCCTCTTTCTTATTCAATTCGACAGAACATTTATGGAGCACTGACTGTGAGCCAGATACACAGGGAGACCCAGTCTTTTCTGGAAGCTGACTAGTCAACAGGTGAGTTAATGAGATGCATGCCCAGGTGGTCAGAAGTTATGGTGACCCCAGAGAGGGGCGGTTGTTACAGCCTGTGATGGTGGGGAGAGAAAGAGATGTTAGCAGAGGGGGTGGGCTGGGTTAGGATTGCTGTATTTCAGAGAGAGGTGCGTCCTAGGCCAGGGGGTGGAGAGGACCCTGTTGTGACTCTGGGACTGACGCCCCTTCCTTGATGCCTTCAGACCAGAGCTGACCAGGGCTGCTGACACTTCTGAGTTTGTCCCCTTGAGACGGGTCCTGCCAGTCTGAGAAAGGGACGGTTTACTACCTACTTCTATGAATTCTGACCCGGTCCACCAGGTGAGAGCAGGTGGGCTCAGGGGATCTGGCACATTCCCCCAGGAGGATCCCTGGGCCGCAGCCTCTGCACCACACCCGCGGCCCGAGCCAGGTGTGCGCCCTCCTTGCAGCCAGGGGGGCAGCCCGCGGCTGGGCGAGCGCTTTTACGGCTGCCTGTGTGCTGCGCGTTTGTCTGCCTCCTGAGGGCTGGGTCCTCCTTATTCACAGGTGAGTCACACCCTGAAACACAAGCACTCTTCCTGTCAGGACTGAGTCAGGTAGAAGAGTCGATAAAACCACCTGATCGAGAAAAGGAAGGCACACCGGAGCGCAGAGTGGAAACTGCCAGCCTCGAGACGCCGGGCCGCGACCCCTGCAGCGGCGGCCGGTGCAGCCCCGGCCATGCCTGCGCTCTGGCTGAGCTGCTGTCTCTGCTTCTCGCTCCTGCTGCCCGCGGCCCGGGCCACCTCCGGGAGGGAAGGTGAGTCATGAGTCGGCTTCAAGAAGCAGAGCGTCGCGGCCCTGGTCTGTGATCTTGCCTTTCTCTGCAGACAGCGAGGGCTGAACGCACCTCTGAGGAGTCCCACTTTGTCGAGAACCTCTTTAGAGCTCCCTCCTCCATTAGAGGTTTCCCTTGAGATTGGTTTGAAATAAGTATAATATATAAAGCTGTCTGTATTTTGAAAAATGTGAAGCTGAGATTGCACCTTCTTCATGTTGTTTTTGACCAAGGAGCCCCTGTTTAATCAGTAATGTGTTGTATATAAATTATTTTCCCAACATGTGTCTATGTTAGTGGGATTTTAGTAGGAATGTTTTCTATGACTGTGAACTTCACAAAAATTGAAAAAAAAACCTCTTCAATAATGCTTCTGGAATTCACATTTCGAGTTTAGGATAGAAAATGAGACTTGGAATATTATTAATGCTTTTCTTTCGCATAATGCTACTTTTCAAGTAGTTTCCTGTACTATCCATTCAACAGGCAGTTGTTGAGCACCTATGTCACATCTCATTTTATCTTATCCAGGACACCCAATGACTGGTGCGTCATGAGAAGTTGAGGTCATGTAAACAGAAGTTTCTGAGAACCTAGCAACTGTTTACTATATGCCTGTGTCACCTATGACAACATATAACGGGTGTTTTCCTTGACACTTAGTTTTACCGATGATATTTCCCTGTATACTTAACCCTGAATTTTTCATGTTTGTATTGCTTCCTGCAACTGATGGCATTTCAGTAGTCATTTCTATAGGTCCAAGGCAAAAAGCCATTTTCACGTTTGTGTGTGTGTGAACATGAGACATTGTCCATGTGCAAATGAAATTGTATTAGACATTTCATTTATTACTGTGTAGTCCGGTGATGCTAGCACAAATTGTGTTTGAATGGTATGAATAATATTTGAGCATGCATTTTAATACATTGATTCAGGCCTTTTTTCCTAAAATAGTCTTGAAATTAACTTCCAACTATCGCCATTGACTACCATTTAAAATATCAGGTATGAAAGTGATCATGTAGAGTGGGTTCCCTTAGGGTTACCTGGTGGAAACATCCTAAAAGTATGGATAGTCTCTGAATATTAGAATTCAGAGGGACTGCTTATGGTTTGACTACTGGAATCCCTTGATTTAAAAAATGGGAAAACAGACAATTCTTGGCGAGATGGGACTGTCATGCCATTCAGAGGTTCTTAGGCTGGAACGTTTTTTTACCACATTATGATAAAGTGACAAGGGAAAGAAGTACATATTTTTTACATGATGTGTAGTTTTGGAAGCAATTTTCCCCTCAGCTATCATTCTGTGTGTGTATGTTAAATGTTAGCATTAGGTAACAAAATATTGTGGGATACTATCAATTGTTTAATAAAACCAGACTCAAGAGGAAAGAACCGAGGCTCTCACTTCTCAAGGATGTATCAGCTTCTAACTATTCCATTAGAATATTAAATTAGACGTAGTGTTCAGGTACATTTTCACACTTTCCCTTCTCTTGGAGAAGGGCTTCTTAAGATATGAGGTTCCCTCCTCAAAGGGCTGTGTTTTGGGGTTCAATGACAGTATGAAAAGTTTGGTGTTAGGGATGGTGGGATATGGTAGAAGTTAGACTGAAAGTGTGGTGCTTGCCACCTCCCACAGTGACCCGGACCTGAAGGTCCCGTGAGCTGCATTTTGAGAACCTAAAACAATGATGATGCTTCACATTTTTTCCTTTGCAGGGGAAACTATGGTCCAGATGTAATTGGGAACATTTTCAGGGTGTCGTGAACTAGCACAGGCTTCAGAATCAGCCTGAACCAGGTTCAAATCTTGGCTCATTCACTTACCAGTTCCTTACTAGTAAACTTTCAAGCTCTTCCACCACTTGGAGTCTGCTTCCTTGACTGTTACATGGAGGCAATAGCGTGGTACAACCTTATAGAGGTGTTGAAAGGATGAGAGATAATTGTAGAGTGCCTAAAAATGCCTGGAACCACATTTATTTAAAAAGGCCTGAGCCAACATCTTTGGGATAGAGAACTGGGATGCCCAGAGATAAGTGAGAAAGACAAGGCTCTCCATCAAGAGCTCCCAGCTGAGTGTGAGAAAAAGTAGTATGTAACCCCAAGGCTCTGGAACATAGTTTGGGTGGGGAGGCATGACTGGAGAAGTAGTGAGAAGGAGATAGGGAAAGAACTAAAAAAATAGCTGAGAATCTTGTTGTAAAGGGCCTTCCCTGCAGGCTGTGCAGTTATCATTACAGTAGTCCAAATGCATGATCATCTAGGCTTTCCTCATGGTGCTGGAAACAGCAAAGAGAAAACAGATTACAAAGACATTTAGAAGGTAAAATCAAAATGAATTTGGTGATCCAATGAGTATGTGCATCAAGAATATGGGTAAGAAAGAAAGTGTGAAAATGAAGGAAGAGTTTAAGATGGGTTCAAGGCTTCAGGTTTGTGTGATTGTTTGGACAGTGATACCATTACAGGAAATGAGGGCTATCAGAGAAGGATGGGATTTGGGAGCAAGTTGGGCAGAGGGTGGAGAGAAGGGTATGAACCCTTGTGGGTACCTGTTGAATTTCAGGTGCAAGTGAAGATATCCAACAGCCCCAGTGAACTGCTGAAGTTAAGGGATGATTAGAAGAAAATTCAAAATACCAATTTGGGAGCCAATAGGCAGAAGACAAAGCCTTGACAATGAATGAGATTACCTGGGAGGTAGAGGGAAAAGAAACCTCACCACTTAAAAGAGAGATGGAGGGACAATGAGGGAGAATAAGGAGGAGTGAGCTTTGAGGATAAAGGAGACAACATGGGAGTAATAACTGGTATCCAGTTGTATATATATGAAGAATGAGGACTAACATGACACTTTTAATTCAGCCGTTGGGCGGGTTTTGGAGCAACTCTCATAGAATGGTGAGCTCAGAATCAAAGATTATAGATCACTAATTTGGGTTCTGAAATACCCTGATACTGGAAAAGTAGTGAGGTGGCTAGGGGAAAGGATCCTGAAAATGTTGACTGTACTTCATAAATTTTGTCATTTGAATTGTGGAAAATTCTGGAGTAAGAATGCTTGTATCAAATCCTAGCTCCATCCTTTACTAGTTTGAGACCTGGGCAAGCTATTTCCCTTGCTATTTTGTTTTCTCATCTCTAAAATGTGGAAAATACTGATAATTACATGTAAAGCACTTGGCACAGTGCCAAGTAAACACTCACCACATGTTCAATATTATTGTTATTGTTACAACTAACTGTACTGCGAATATTGAATGTTGGTATCTTGTCTTCAGAGTTTTCAGTTGTGGTGATGTTTTTGAAGGGGCTCCGTCACTTTGCTTTCATCAGCCCAAGAAAGATGATGAGGAGTCCTTCTGCCCAGACCGAGATTGAAGCAAATGCAATTCCTGGCAATGAACCCAAAGCAGATGGGAATTTCGAGATTGGATTTCATGCCATCCCTTCTCTTTGCCTCTTGTCATCCACCAGACTTCCTCCAATACCAATTCAGTAAACCTCAACAAATACAGATTTGGTGAATCTATTCCTCTCTAGAATATGCCCCAACTAAAGATAATCCCAAATAAGATGGTCACCAATCTCCTAAAGGGGAGATTTAAAAAAAAAAAGATTTTTGGCCAACTTGATTATGAAAACATTTTGTGATATAGATACAGTAGTCAAATGTCTCTTTGTATTTGAATTATGTTTAGTTATACAGACATTTAAAGTCACATAATGTATAAAATAACATCCTAAGAAGTATTTGTTCATTCCCATTTCATATTTATATTTAAACTCTTTCCATTCATCTTTAGCATTCATGTATTTATCATTCCTAAAGCCACTTGAGCAGTTTCCTCTTTACTTTGGACTAGGCAGCTTGAGATGATACAGCCCTATTTGAATCTGTTTTTGGTGTTGTCTCTGGAAAGTACACCAATTTCATAACCTTAGAATGGTTTTAAAAATTATCCTTAAGTGCACATGATGATCTTCACAGTATAAACATCTTGAAAAGGTGTGTTTATGACAACTTCCAGCACTCACAACCATGAGATTATGCACGGTTATGAGAGTTGTGTTAAACAGCTATCCTCTCCCTTACTGTGAGTATCCAAAACTGCATTGCCTGAGGTTGTTGCAGATTAACATATCTTCCCCATAAATTCTTTATTTTTAAATAATGGAGGACGTGCCTTAAAATATGAGAGATTTTGGAAGGACTTAAATGTGACCTTTCTCCACTCCCCTGTGGAATAATTTTGGAAAAATAAAAACCTTTAACCTTATGGTCAAGCATATACAATAAACAGAAACATAGAATGGTGCTAGAGTGTGAGCTGAAAATTCATATGTAGGATTAAATTCTGGATGTTCTGAGCTGGCGGCAGCCAACTGGATTAACTCTGCTGGTTCAAAATGCTGAGGAAGAATTTTGGTTTGCGATCCGTGTTTATGGGAAAGTCAGGGTCCTGAAATTAGGCATTGATGCAGTCCTGGGAATATTTTTCCTATTTAAGTTCTTAGTGGCTCAACAGTATGACTTTTCTTTTCCTAGAGAAATTTTAAAGGAAAAGACTTGAATCATCTATTACAGAGCAGTATAGAAATAGGAGCTCCACGGATTCTGTAATACTCTAATTTAGTCACAAATTAGACCTAGTAGGTGCTGAATCATTACTGGACTGTGTTCTAATATAACCCCAGGTAAATGACATAGTATTTGAATCATATCCGAAGCCAAAAGCTAAGTCTTTTCTGTGTCTGTGGGCGACTGTATGTCTGCATATGTGCCTTCCCCATCAAGCATGCACTGATATCACAATTATGGTAGAAGAAAAGAGTGGTTCTTCCTCCAACACTGATGAGTGTAAGGGCTCCAGTCTTTCTCTCCTGCTGTGGCAGAGGAGATGTGGAGATCAATTGGTTAAAGGTATGTATATTCTGGACTTTTTCAGGGCTTGCAGATCATTTAAGGAATCCTAACTGTTTCTGTTTCTAGATTTTATTTTTATTTATTTTGAGAATATGTATCTCCACATACTGAAAAAAAAATCAAATTGCAGCCAAATCATTTCCCACAACTAGATTGAACATTGCAAGATGATCCAAATCTTCAGCTGTACTCACGTGGGGTGTTTCTTACCAAAAGCTTCACACGTTTCACTGCATTTTTTTCTCTTATGATACAGTCATAGAACTAAAATGAGAATGGACCTTAGGGTCCATTAGGGGTTCTCTTGTAGAGCCTCTCATTTTCTAGATGAGGAAAACAACACCCAGGGGGAATAAAATAATTGCCCAAAGTCATGGTTGCTTATAGCAGCACTATTATTATGCAGCTTGGAATTGATCAAATGACTCAGTAAAAGAAATAAAACTAAAGAAAACAAAAGAACAGCTGATGGAAGGTAGAAAAACTTGCTGTTTTCCCAGTCATTGTTCTTCAGTGATTGTTGATATTTTGAGTCTATGTATGTATACTTGTGTCCAAAGATTATTGTTCTTTCCATGCTGGAGATTATTGGTATAGGGTTAGGAGTCTCTTTAGGAGCGGATCAGTTTCATGGTATGAAAACTGACCACTTAGGCTTTGTACTTACTGCTATTTCAAGTCACTACCAGTTTTGCCCTTGCCCTAAAACAAATGACCAATATTTAAGTCATTTCTCATCCCAGATACGCTGGTCTAGTTTGTGATCACAGCGGGTCCAATGATAACCTGAAGTTGCCACTCTCTCCTCAACTGGGGGTTAGGACGGGACTTTAAATGCTGAGATCTGCTAAGACCAGGGGTCGCCCACAGCTGGCCTGGCATGGAAGTGTAGTGGAGCAGCAGCACATTTGTCTAACTGAGATGCAGGCAATATTTCTCCCAGTCCCATTCTCTTCTTGGAACATGTGTTACTTCTCTTTATGATGAATGAAAATTGTTGCTCCTTTATTCTATCTGACATCAAGTGATACCATTTTAGTTTATCCTATTCAAATGTGTATTTTTTATTTAGAAAAAAGTCTTTAAGGAAGATGCTATAAACACATTCCATACATTTTTTCCTTATATTGTAAATGTATGTGAATTGCCATTGTTCTTTTATCAAAGCTGAGAACTAGCAGTGCCTAGTATGATCCCTGAGCACACACATACACCTAAATGCTTGTAAATGTTTGTTTAAGGGATGGCGTAATAAAAATCTATGGCTAAAATCCTTGTACAAAAACATAAAATCCATAAAAGCAATGAAAGGGTTAAGGAGAAAGATTTGTTTATAGGATGACATATTTTTAAAGAACCAAAAAACACAAAATTTGAACAATTGAAAAATCACATTTAAGGTATATTCTAATTATCTCCAAAGAGCATTTCAGTTCAAGTCAGGATTTCCTTTTTCACTTTTGCTTGTTCAGACTTCCCATATAGGATTTCTTTCCATTTGATCTTCTTAGTTTCAGGTGTCACCTCTAGCTGTCCTGGACTTTTATAACTTTCTTTATTCCAGCTTCTTTATTCCTCTTAAAGAGGCAAATGACACCCTTTTCTAGGCCATTTGGAAATTCTTAAAGAACACTGTGTTCTTTGGATAATTGACAAATGCCTTCCTACATTGGTATGCTTCTCTATATAGATGATCTCTTAGGAATATAGAAATATCTCTGGGATCAGAAAGCTGAGGAGCACATGGATGGATGAATACTTTCATATATAGCCCTTACTACAGACATTTCCTGAGTCAATGTACTGTGGAGGCAACAGATGTCTTGTGATAGAGCCTTTAAAGGGTGTCAAGTGTAGGGAAAGGGAAGCTCTTCTGTATCTCTTGTGCCCTGCCCAACTCTTCCCTTTTACCTTTGAACCCACTCGGACGGAGCCCTCTCCTTCCTCCTTTACTTTTGAATTCTCTGCTAGTCAGACAGAGACTGGCACCTCCAAGCCCCTGTTCACTGGGACCTTATTTCCCTCTGCAGTGTCTCCCTGGGCCCCAGTGTCCCCGCGGGGTGTTAGGGGAAGACACCTTCAGTTGTGTTCTCTTGGTGCAGACCTCAGCAGGCCAGGTGTCATCCAGGCTCCACAGGTACATTTCCAAGCCTAGACTGTAATATAATGTGCTGCGACCTCTTCATGAAAATAGGTGTCTCCTTTTAAACCATAACCACTCAAACGGAAAGTCTTGATGACTTTAGACTATTTAGAGTTGGAAAGATTTGCCCATATTTTATCATTTAAATGGCCCCTGCTGTTTCTCTTCACACTCCTGCCCCTTCCAGTTTTTCTTAAACTGCTCGGGCATTAACATGTCCAGAAAGCAAATGCATCAGGCAGGATATGGCACCTGTAGTTCAGTCTGCTTTGCCCTAAAATGTGACTGGGGAAATGTGAGAGAAAAGACTGGATTCAGTTAGAAAACTCTTAGGGAGGGAGATGCCATTTCAGTTTTCTTTTTCTAATTAGAAAACGTGTTGTGACATACCTTAAAAAAATAAAACTAGAAGCAGGAGCTCACATATAAAATTCAAGACCAATATACTGATGAAATATTTCGATTTTTGTTTTAAAATGTTCACGCAAGCTGAGAAACATTAAATGTTGGAAAGAAAAACCCCATGTAGGAGGGTTTTAAAACTAGAAAACACTTGTAAACACTTTCATGATCGTCTGTAAGTATAATATAACAAAAGTATTTATTTAGAGCACCTTGGATTTGGAGACGCTGATTTTTACAAGTAGAATGATAGCTTCCAATGCTTTGATACCAAATTAATAGATGACAAATATGTCTTGCTTTAGACTTTGTAAGTAATGTGCAATTTGAGTATTTGTAAAAATAATTAAAAATGCATTAGGATAGATTGCTATTTAAAGGACATTTCCAATAATAGCTTTTGTACTGCAAATAAGCGTTTTCCAGTTTGGTTTTTTTTTTTTTTTTAAGTGAATATGCTATTCTCAATTTCATTTCATTTCATCCAACACCTTCAGAGTCTGGCTGTTTTCATTTGGGCTCCCTATGATGGGCTTCATTACAGCTGGCATCATGGAGGTGACTGTTGCTATTTTTGACCATAAACGGCCATCAGTTTGCATGAGACCCATCTTTTGACTCACAGGAAGGGAATGGTATTCAATAACGTAAATCAAGATTTAATTTTTCATGTAACTTCTCTAAAAAAAAAAAAAAAAAAAAAGATGACGGAGTTGGAATTTGTTCACCTCAACTCTCCCCACCAAGCTTCTTTTCCTTTACAAAGCAAGAATTGCAAGAAGCAGAGGAAGGAAAGGATAAAATAGAATATAAGTAAGATGGATGGGAGAGAGATGAAGAGGTTCCGGTGGGTTGTTACATGAAATTAGGTTAGAGAAGTAGCTAAGATAAGAACATGGAAGTCTCTGTAGGTTGTGTTAAGGAATTTTGGTCTTTAACCTAAAGTAAAAGAAAGGCATCAGGGAGTTTTAAGCAGAGAGGTATCAATGAAATTTCTGTTTTGAAAACATTTTCTGACTGCTGAGTGGAGAGAGACAAAAGAAGTGGCAGGGGAACCAGTTAGGAAATCTACTGCAGGCAAGAGTGATTAGGGTTTGGTCTAGAGTGGCCATAGTAGAGATAAAATTGGAAGAACTGGAATTACTTAGTGAGTTACGTCAATGAAATTTGGTAGTGAATGGATATGAGAAGGTGAGAAAGAGGGAGAACCTGTGATGATACATTCTAAGTTTCTGACTTGAAGGGATGACAATCATGGGTTTGGTTTTAAACATCTTTTGTGAGAATTTCTTTTGAGACATCCAGATGGAGATATAAAGTAGATGGCTGGCCATGAAGGTCTGAAATTGAGAATGGAGTCTGGGCCAGAGAAGTATCTTGGGATGTCAACAACACATTATCACTGGTTATGGAAGCTTGGATGAAATCACCGAGGGAGAGCGTTGTAGAGTGAGGAGTCCTGGAGACTAAGGACAGAGCCTTGGGAACACCAACATTTGGAGTTTGGATAGGGAGAGGAGCCAGCAGAGATTTAGAGCGAGCTGAGCAATGTCAGAGAGCCAGGAGGAAATCAGATAGTATGGCATTTTAGAATCCCAAGGGAAGAGAGTTTCAAAAAGGAAAGAGGGGAAAAACAGATTCAATGTCTCAGCAAGGGAACGAGGGACATGAAATGCGGGAAAGGAAGCACGGGGCATACACCTTTCCTCTAAATAAGGAAGAGAATTGACTGTCACTTCTAAATGCCTCATTCTTGGACCCATCCAGGGAGACTACAGGCCACTTATTATGTAAACTCACTGCTGTTTAACCAGATCAGTTTTGGTGCACTAAGCGGCTAAAATGGTAGCAAGAGCAGCAGGGCTCTACGTAAGAGTAGCCAGCACACCTTGTCAGGTTCAAACATGACACTCAAATTCCTAGCTCCTGAGGTAGTCCCACACACCAGCCAAGCAAACTATCTGTCAAGGCTGCCTGATCACTGCAAACTGATCTCATGGTCTAAAGCTGCCTTACCCCCTCGCCCCTCCTCCCAGGCAGCCCTGGGCTTGCTGCCCTGTGAGATGGCAGGCAGAACCTCACAGCTCCCGGCTCAGGGACCGCAGATGGGCGGGCGGTCCTGGGGCAGAAACAGTTCCTCTGGTGTGAGCAGCAACCTGAAAGAAAGGCCTGGACTCCCCTGCTAATTGCAAATGTCACATTCCTCCCACAATTCTTCCTGCTCCCATCTCTCCATGAATTTTTTTGGGGGGAGGGGGGAGGGGTTGAAACATCAGCTTTTTACACTGAATGCCATATATGTAGACAATGGGTATTGTGGATACAAAGTGTGTCAAAGTGGATTCCTGGACTGCTGGGAGATTTCGGTACATGTAGATTCTTGTTTGGCTTTTCCTAGAGCCACACTGCCTCCTTCCCCTCTCCCTCCCTCCCTCCTTTCCTTCCTTCCTTCCTTCCTTCCTCAATCACAGTATTAGGTACTGCCAGGAAACAAAAGTGAGAAATGTGTTAAAGGAAACAAGTCTTGTACCCAAATGATGATGACACAGGTTAGAAAGTGATAAATGCCCCGAGAGAGGTGCTGGTAAACCCTGTGGGCCTTCAGAGGAAGGGGAAGCTATTGAGGGGTTATTTGCCTGGGAGGTGCAGTATCTCATTTATGCTCCTTAAAATGATGGCTCTGGCTGTTGTAGGGAGAATGCACCCACGGAGGGTGGAGCAGAGAGTGCCCCGGGCAATGGAAATATCCCACCTAAAGGCCAGGTAGGTGCCTCCTAGAACCTGTGCAAGGGACTGTGTGTGGGATCCCAGGGAGAAAGAGAGGGAGAATGAGATAAAGTTGGGGAGGTCAGCAGGGGGTCAACTCTGCAGGATTTTGAAAGGACTTTGGAGTTTTTATTTTGTTGCTTTGTTACTATCAAAACATTAAAGAGGATGATGACTCCATAAATTGTTTGAAGATGGAAATTAGAACCCCATGGTAAAAAGCAGTTTAAGTTTAGAACAATAGAAAGAGGATCTACTTATATACAAATGATCATATTAATGCCAAATCATTAAAATTTCTGGAAATCACTTGCCTGGAAAGGACAATGGTCCCTACAGGAAATTTGGAATGAGATTTTGATGACCTGCAATAACTGAGGGCGGTAATTCCAAGGCCTTGCCCCAAGTGCAACTCTAGGAAATATTTTCAGTTTCCTTTCATTCACCTAAGGATACAGCTTGGGAACAGCCTTTCCCCCTCGGCTTCCTGTCCTAACCTGTTGGAATTGTGTGTTTTAGTGAGGAGGGGGAGTGTTGTAAAGTGGGCCCCGAGGGATCCTGCACACCTTTCTCCATTGTTTAAAGAGAATTTCCAGCTCCTTTGATCTGCACGGCTGAGTGAGGGCGGGTGGTGGTGGGTGGATCAGCCCGCGTCTGCTCCTGGCTCCTTCCCTTGAGGGTAAGCAACTGTACATTAGTTTAGTTATTATAATTACTTTAGGTGCCGGCAAAAGCAGCACACACCACAATCAGACACATTTACCACCCGTGCTTTACTACACTCAATGAAATACATGAAAATCTGAGTAAAATGAAGAGATTTCAGATGTATTTATGTAATATGTAGGTGAACTTGATGAATCTCCTTTCTTTAGCTGTGGAGAGCACCTTCCTGATAGAGTTAAGGATTTCTGGGACTTGGAGTGAGGGCACAAAGAGGATGAGATGAAACCTTGAAGAGATGTCTCTGGTTTGGAAAGTCGGATACAAATGAATAGTCAAATAGGAATGTTGGATGGGATCTAGACCTATGATGCAGAGTTTGGTGAAAGAGGGAGAAAAAGACCTGTCCGTCTTGATTTCTAGACCCGATGAGAGCTTCAGGTGCTTTAGGGCCCAAGTCTGATTTGTTCCTGTGTTTTCTGATGCAATGATGTCTTCATGCCAGCCCCCACAAGCCTATCCGTGGTGAAATGAGGAAAATGCTGATAATGAATTAAGTATTTGACAAAGCCAAATTTATTCAATTTAGAGAAAGATGTTTTCTGATTATATCCTTCCCTTGTTATGAAAATGTCTTTCTTATGAGGGAATATATATATTTAATATCCTTATTTGATAAAATAAGATATTAATAACACCCTTTTTGAAACTTTGCTGGCTAATGAAATTAGCTTTGTTCCAAAGCTCCCAGCACAGCCCACCTGCCCAATTAGGTGTTACTTTGTTCCAAAGCTCCCAGCACAGCCCACCTGCCCAATTAGGTGTTACGTACATATTTATTAAACAGATGAAATGAATATTGTGCTGGTTTAAATGTATTATGTCCCCCAGAAAAAGCCATATTCTTTGATGCAGTCTTGTGGGGGCAGATGTATTAGTGTTGATTAGATTGGAATCCTTTGAGTGTTTCCATAGAGATGTGACCCACCCAACTGTAGGTGATAACTCTGATTAGATCATTTCCATGGAGGTGTGGCCCCACCCATTCAGCATGGGCCTTGATTGGTTTACTAGAGTACTATATAAGCTCAGACAGAAGAAGTGAGCTTGCTGCAGCCAAGAGGGACACTTTGCAGAACGCACAGGAACTGAGAGAGGAGTGCAGCTGAGAGACACATTTTGAAGACTGCCGTTGGAAGCTGACACTGACATTTTGGAGAACGCCATTTTGAAACATAACCTGGGAGCAAGCAGATGCCAGCCGTGTGCTTTCCCAGCTAACAGAGGTTTTCCAGATGCCAATGGCCTTTCTCCAGTGAAGGTATCCTTTGGTAATGCCTTACCTTGGACATTTTATGGCCTTAAGACTGTAACTTTGTAACCAAATAAACCCCCTTTATAAAAACCAATCCATTTCTGGTATTTTGCATAAGGCAGCATTAACAAACTGGAACAAATGTACATCTCATTGACTAAGGACGGGGAAGGAAGAAAAAAAAAAGGAAGTAAGAATAAGTAAAACAAATGCCTTAATGGGGTAATTTGGGGAGAAGGAGAATTTGTCAGGAGTGGTAGAAGAAAATCTGCAACAAAATGATAGGCAAGCAGTTTAATGCATTTATTGTGTAAATCATTTATGATAATTCATACAAAAAACATTGTTCCAATAGATAAATGGATAAAGATCATGAATACACAAGTTTCAAAATAAATAAACTGGTAAACCAACATATGGAACTTTCCAATCCGCCCTTCCTACCCCCATCCACTTCCTATTTCGTTTCACTGCTTTATTTATTTTTCCTTAGAAAATGTCACTCCTCCCACCCCCCCCCACTGCTTGCATGTAAACTCCATGAAGACTGGGACTTTTATCAGATTGTCCACAGCTGTATCCCCAGTGCCTAGAACAGAGCCTGGCACACAGTAGGTGCTCAGTATATATTTGTTGAGTGAATGAGTGAATGAAAGGACTGTTAATAAATGGTTCACAGTTAACTCAGGGAAGGTCAATGGTGTATCAAAGACCTCAATATACACTTTACACTTTCATCACTTGTATTTGCATCAATGCCACTGATGGAAACTAGACAACATATTTATGAAGTTTGCAGCTGGCCCAAAGTTTGGAAGCATAGCAAGTAGATTACAAAATAAAAATGAAAAAACTTATGGATATAAAATTGATTAAGGGTAAACATAAAAGACGGAAGCTATAGTGAAAACAAGTTAAGAATTTCCTCCTCTTATTTAAAAATATAGGCTTGCATTTAGGTCTATTAACTTAAGTGAATCATTGTATTATAAGTTACTGAGAAAAGTTGTTTTCTGGACTGGGAGCCTATGGAGAATGACAGTCACTCAAGAAATGGGGAGGAGAGTGACAGCTAGAAATGTGTATTTTTATTTTTAGGGCATGTCCAGATATGCATGGAAACCTGGAATCCTTCAATTGGTGGATTCACATCTAGGCGGTTCGAGAGAACATTCATTCATTTGTTCATGTAGAAGTCATTGAATACCTACTGTAGACCAAGCACTGTGTGATATACTAGGGCTTCATTTTCCCTTTTTCTAAAGCATAAAATGTGATTTCTGCTTATCAGAAGTGCAGAGTCAAGGGCAGAAATTTGCCACTGGACACAGATTTGTTTAAAAAATTAGTTTTTAATTGTTTGCTAACATGTAAAATCAATAAATTTCACATTCAAAGCCAGATATCTCTCTTCTTTAAAAAACAAAAATGGGAGCACTGGCTGTAGGAGGCTACAATAGGCTGGGGATGAAATGCTGCTTCTTCCTTTAGCCCTTGGCAGCATCCCCACCACTCCCTGTTGCCCTATCCCTAGCCTGGCAGTGCTCTTTGGAAGCCAGCGTACTCAAGGAGGTGGATGGGCAGAAACCAGTCATGGGGCAGGCAGAAGCTGTATGAGGTCCATTTTATTAAGCTTGGTTTCAGGAATATTCTAGAATTTGGAAATATAACCCCCACCCTCCACCCTCACCCAGAGGCTTTCAACTTGTTGCACAAGTTCCGGAGAAGAGATGCTGGCTAAGGACCTCCCTGGCTGGAACTGTAATGCTCCACTGAAGGCTGTGGGTTAGTAGGAGGAACTCCAGTTCTTTCAGAGTAGAAGTTTAGAGGAGAAAGGACAGAAGGGGAGGGAGGTGGTATAAAAAGATTATAACAAGTCTATTTTGAAAATATTGCTCTAAATAAGTATATCACAAGTTGTCCTTTCGAAGTTAATGATTACCAGCTGTGCCGGTTTGAATGTATTGTGTCCCCAAATGCCATTATCTTTGTGGTCTTGTGTGGGGCAGACGTTTTGGTGATGGTTGGATTTGCTTGGAGTGTGCCCCACCCAGCTGTCAGTGATGATTTCAATGAGATGTTCCCATGGAGGCGTGGCCCCGCCCATTCAGGGTGGGCCTTGATCAGTGGAGCTATATAAATGAGCTGACTCAGGGGGAGGAAACAGAGTGCAGCTGGGAGTGATGTTTTGAAGAGGAGCAAGCTTGCTAAAGAGGAACGTCCTGGGAGAAAGCCGTTTTGAGGCCGGAGCTTTGGAGCAGATGCCAGCTGCCTTCCTAGCTAACAGAGGTTTTCTGGACGCCACTGGCCGTCCTCCAGTGAGGGTACCCGATTGCTGATGTGTTACCTTGGATGCTTTGTGGCCTTAAGATTGTAATTGTGTAGTGAAATAAACCCCCGTTTTATAAAAGCCTATCCATCTCTGGTGTTTTGCATTCTGCAGCATTAGCAAACCAAGACAGATTTTGGTACCAGAGAAGTGGGGTGCTTTTGCTGCTGAGTTTGCAAATACCAAACATGTTGGAACAGCTTTTTAAATGGATAATGGGGAGATTCTGGAAGAATTGTGAGGCGCTTGATAGAAAAGGCCAAAACTGCTTTAAAGAGACTGTTTGTGGAAATATGGACTCTAAAGATACTTCTGATGAGGCCTTGAACAGAAATGGTGAATGTGTTGTAAACTGGAAGAAAGGCGATCCTTGTTTTAAAGTGGCACAGAATTTGGCAAAATTGAGTCCTGGTGTCAGATGGAAGGAAGAATTTAAAAGTGGCAACCTGGAATACTTAGCTGAGGAGATCTCCAGACTACGTGTGGAAGACATACCCTGGCTTCTCCTTGCAGCTTATAGTAAAATGCGAGCAGAGAGAGATAAACTTAGAACTGAACTCTTGGGTTCCAATTACGAGCTTCCAGGGGGTGGAATCCCAGAAGCTACAGCCCAACGTGAGGATGTAACCAAACATGGAACCCAGCCACCATTTCAGTACAAGCCAGGATTGGAGATGGAATTATCCAGAAAGGATTTGTGGAAAGTCCTATTGTCTGATGGCTTTGACCCCTGCATGCTTCATGCAAAGCCAACAGAATTTTTGAGAGATCTTCATAGACAGAGCCATTGCCGGTCTGGACTGGAGGAGACAGACAAGGAAAAAATTAAAGGAAAAATCTCTTCAAAGACAGAGCCATGGAGGTTGAGGTCTGGAGTCAGGAGGTCTCGGGCTGGGAGAGCAGAGCAGCCCACATGCATGGAAAGGGTGAGTTTGCCCTGGAGGTCGAGGGCGGGCTTTCCGCCTCGATGCTCTGGAAGAGTTTTGCCACCTCAGGTCCCAAAGAGGGTGGAGCACATTTCCAGGGAATTGAGGAGAGCCTGGCTGCCACCCCACTGTTCTGAAGGGGTTGAGCGTGTGCCCCGGAGATGGAAGGGAATCCAGGAGCTGCCCCGAGGTTTGAGGAGGGTGGAGCCGAGAAGGTGGTCTCCCCAATGTGTGGAAATGTTGGAGCACTCGCCCAAGCATTTGGAGAGGAAACAGCTGCCAAAAAGGCCCTTGGGAAGGGTTAGGTTCCCGCTCTCTCAAGCCCCAAGGATGCAACATTGTTTTGTTAGTGACTCTCAGACTTTGAAATCTAATGGAGTTTGTCCTGAGGGTTTTAGGAACTGTTTTGCTCCTGTTAACCCTGTTTTCCTTACTGTTTCTCCTTATGGCAATGGAAATGTTCATCCTATGAATGTCTCTCCTTTGTATATTGGAAGCACATAACTTGTTCTAGGTTCACAGATCCACAGCTAGAGGGGAATTATGCCTTAGGACTGACCAAGCCTAAACTGATTTTGATGGGATTTTGTACTTAACTTATGTTACTGAAATGATTTAAGTTTTTGTGATATTGTGATGGAATGAATATATTTTGTATTTGGAAAGATAATGTCATTTTGGGTGCCAGGGGGTGGAATGTGCGGGTTTGAATGTATTGTGTCCCCAAATGCCATTATCTTTGTGGTCTTGTGTGGGGCAGACGTTTTGGTGATGGTTGGATTTGCTTGGAGTGTGCCCCACCCAGCTGTCAGTGATGATTTCAATGAGATGTTCCCATGGAGGCGTGGCCCCGCCCATTCGGGGTGGGCCTTGATCAGTGGAGCTATATAAATGAGCTGACTCGGGGGGGAGGAAACAGAGTGCAGCTGGGAGTGATGTTTTGAAGAGGAGCAAGCTTGCTAGAGAAGAACGTCCTGGGAGAAAGCCGTTTTGAGGCCGGAGCTTTGGAGCAGATGCCAGCTGCCTTCCTAGCTAACAGAGGTTTTCCAGACACCACTGGCCGTCCTCCAGTGAGGGTACCCGATTGCTGATGTGTTACCTTGGACGCTTTGTGGCCTTAAGACTGTAATTGTGTAGTGAAATAAACCCCCGTTTTATAAAAAGCCTATCCATCTCTGGTGTTTTGCATTCTGCAGCATTAGCAAACTAAGACACCAGCAAAAGTATGTTCTGAATAAGAAAGACACAATGTGAGGTTTGCTGTTATTTTGAGATTGTTCCTGAAAGACACCCAGGGCAGCGAGGACATTGGCTCATTGTGTGACCCAGCTGAGTAACCTCTCAAGGATCCCTGGCTGGTGAATTGAGCTCTCGTACATGCGTAATGATGTACTTGGTAGAAATTTCACAGCACATGACAGCTGTGTGACACATCTGTTTGAGAGCCAAAAAAAATCAGTTACACAAGTATTCACTGGGAAAGATTTGACTTGGCACCAGTTCTGTGCAAAAGCCCTGTGAGTATGAATTGACTACAAACTTAATATGCTGTAAGTTTAGTGAGAAGTTCAGCTTCGTCCATGGAATTATAATATCTAGCCCTATTGTAAGCAGAGCTGTTCAAACCGTGCATGAAGCATTATAACGAACTCTGGTCATTTTAGGAAGGATACTGGAAATTAGAGTTTGTTCCCATGAGGGTAGTCAGGAGGAATCATGCCATGGGGAATTGGCTGAAAGAACTGGAAGTGAAGGGACTTCAGTTTAACCTGGAGAAGAGAAGATTCAGGAGGGAGATGCTATAGCTAGTTTCAGATATTCAGAGGGTGGACCTACATAGTGCTTTGTAAAACAATGTCTGAAATAAGTGTCTGATGCATAAAAATACATGAATGAAGAAGAGTGTAGGTTGTGTGTGTGTGTGTTGTTTTCCAGGCAAGAGCAAGAACATGTGGTGAAAAGTACAGAGAGGGAGGCATATTTAAAACTCCATAAAAATAATTTGTAACAATCAGCGCTGTCTAAGGAGGAACAGGGCATCTTATTAGATAGGAAAGGACTCAAGAAGAGGGTGAATGGCCCTCTATTAGGTATTTATGGGAAGAATGCCTGCATGCATGGTAAGCCAGATTCTTGAGAATCTTTGGAGTTGGGCCTAATGGGAGCAAATTCAATCTTTGCTGTTTAGCTGTATGACTTTAGGCAAGATACATACCGTCACTAAGCATTCGTTTGTTAAATGGCAGTAATAAAATCCACATTAAAGTTGTTGTGAGAATTAACTGAGCTGATGAATTTGAAGTACTAGACCCAGAGTAGGACCCAGATAAATGCTAGCTGACTGTCCCCTTGGATTAGATGGCATCCAGAGTAGCAAGAACATAGGTTTTAGGAGCTACTGTAAGGAGGACATTTAGGAAGCTCATCAGATTTTCTTAGACACCTTGGTGTCTTCAGAGCCTGACACAGGGTCTGACTCAGGGCAGCCGCCCTGCACGTGTTGGCACTTTGTTCGCATTGTTGTCAGTGCTCTGGGTAAGTCATGACCCTGGGCGCTTCCAGGCACAGGCTCTCAACGAGGCTGCATGGCCAATGGAGATGGTGTACAGAGTGGAAAGAAAGTGGATTGGAAGTTTGGGATCCCAACTCTCCCAGGGTCAAGTTACTTAACCTTTCTGAGCTTAGTATTCTCATCTGAGTGAGGGATGAAATAGCATATGCAAAGGCACTTGATATTCTCGTCTCAGTGGAACCCCCTCAGCAATCCTGGGAGGTGGGCATTGCCATCTACACTTATAGAAGAAATGAGATTCAGAGAGTTGAAGTGAATTGTTTGTCCATGGAAATAGCAGAACTGGAGTTCAAGCCAATTCCTTTAACCTCAAGGCCATCATCTTTCCCTTCTTAACCCAAGAGAACATTTCTTGGGTGCTTACTAGGTGCCAGCTACTATGCTCAGTATTTCCACATTTTCTCACTGGGTGTTTAGGTCCCACCTGGAGATGTTAGTGAGTCTCTTCGGAGCACCCACAGGGTGAACTTCCCCTGACACTTGAGAAAGTCATTCTTCACTTGGGAAGATGGCTCGTTTTGAGCACCTGGCTTTGGACAAGATACACGAGGCGCAGTGAGAGGAGGAGATACCCGTCCAGATAGTCGTATCCTCTCCTCAGCCTTGACCATCACCAAGGAATGGATGTGTGTATCTTGGTCAGAAGACAGCACCAGCTGTTAGACTATCATGCCAGTGCCCACAAGCTGGTGGCCCTCAGGCCTTCCCCAGCCCCCACACTTGTTCTGTTGCATTGCAAGTGTTTTAAAAATGAACTCCCTGCTAATATTTAAATCAGGGACTTTTACATTAAAAACATGCAATTTAAGATTTTTGGTTTGTCTTGAGGGATTGGATAATATGGCAACCCTGGACTCATATTCTCCCAGGCAACCCACTAGCACTACATAATGGTTACTTCCTTTAGGTAGAGCCAAAGTTCTCCCGTCCACCAGAGTCCCCAGGAGGCCCCCTTCACTCCCTTACCTCCCTCCATAGAGTAGCTTAAATTAATATCCAATATCCCATCCATAGTTTATATTAATAATAACACACCTGAGAGAATTCCTGAGTTGTTTCTTGCTGGTTGTCTTACTTTAGTAGGGCTGCCACAACAAAGCAGCACAAACAACAGAACTTTCTTGACTTCCAGCTCTGGAGGCTAAAAGTCCAAAATCCAGGTGTCATCAGGGCCATGTTTCAGTCAAAGTCCATAGGGAAGAACGTGGTCCAGGCCTCTTCTAGCTTCTGATGGTTTGCTGGTTGTCGGTGGCTTTCTCTGCTGTAGTCTTCATGCTACCAGGCTGCTGTAACAAAGCACTGCAAACTAGTTGGCTTAAACAACAGAAATTTTTTGTCCCACAGTTCTAGAGGCTAAAAGTCAAAAATCAAGGCATAGGCAGGGCTGTGCTTCCTCTTAAAGGGAAGAATCCACTCCATGCCTCTCCCTTGGCTTCTGGTGGGTGACTGGCAAGCCATGTGTTTTTTGGCCTGTCGCCGTGTGACTTGAACTCTCCCTCTGTCACATGGCCAGCTTGCTCACACGCACACATGCGTGCGCTCTCTCTGTCTCTCACTTACTAACTGTGTCCAAATTTCCTCTGCTTATAAGGACCCCAGTCATATTTGGTTAAGGGCCCACCCTCAACCAGTTTGTCCTCATCTTAACTACTACTATCTTCAAAGATCCTTTTTCTAAACAGGATCACATTCACGAGGACCGGGGTTCAGGATTTGAACATAACTTCTGGGGGATGCAATTCAATCCAGAGCACTGATGATGTCTTTTTTTCCCTCCTCCCCAGTCTGTGATTGCAGTGGGAAGTCCAGGCAATGCATCTTTGAGCAGGAACTTCATAGACAGACAGGAAATGGATTCCGCTGTCTCAACTGCAGTGACAACACTGACGGCATTCACTGCGAGAGGTGCAAGGAAGGGTTCTACCGACAGAGAGAACGAGACCGCTGTTTGCCCTGCAATTGTAACTCCAAAGGTAGCTGGAAAAAAGGGGAAAGGGACTGGGATTGAGGAGAAGGAGGGAGGGGAGGGAGACTCAGGCAAGCCAGCCAAGAGGGAGGAGTCCTGGCACAACTGGGAATCGCCTAAACACTGTTTTTGTTTTATGTGTTTTGGTTTTTTTAGCAATTCCAATCTGAAAGGAAATGTGCTTATTTTTCTGGTGGCCACCTTCTGTATTTTTGAGTGTGGGTTGGTGGAACCAGTTCGTGTCTTTAGGGCACATTGGCTTTAATTCTACTATTGAAGTCAGGTTATTACTTTTCCAGGCATTTGGCAGTATTTGACCCAGGGGCAAAGGAAGCTGTACTCTTCCAGTGATGATTCTTTGTATCTGTAACTATTCCTTGACAAACTCTTGAAAAATAAAGGATTAGAAAGATCTTCTTCTGGCATTATGCAAGGTGCAAGCAATATAAAGTAGAACTAGTGGAAAAAGTACAATTGGCAGAGTAGAGCCTTTCATGGGGTTGTTAACAAGACAAAATAAAGTAACAAATAGAAAGCACCTAGCAGAGTGGTTGGTTCATAGAAGGGAGAGGTTTTTTTGTTTTGTTTTGTTTTTTGTTTTTTAGTAAAAGTATCCTGCCCAGTGCTGTATTCATAAATGGCAGGATGTGCTTGTGCACACAGATGCACACATACTACCACATTCATCACGGGCAGCCAGTTAAGATGTTAGTAAATATGAAGAGAGAGAGGTAGTGCTGTAAACAAGTCAAGATTTTTTAGACTGCCTTGTGTATTATCTTGCTTGGCACTATTTGTTTCTTCTCTTTGCTAGAAAATGTTTGATAGTGTAATATGACAAAAATTAATCCACCTAAAAAGTATAGAGCCTTATTGCATGACAATGACTCATGTAGCTCTGTGGAACCAATTCATAGCAGCTGCTGAAAGAATCTAAAAATGAGCAAATTTTATTCCTGTCATGAGTCACTGGTAAAGTGTGTCAGGGAGCCCTATAGAAAACTATGGTGGCCCCATAGTGATACAGATCAATATCCCAGCAGTCTTTCCCAGAATCACTTAGTTTGCTGTTGCTCTGTGGCTTGAGTCAGATTGGCTTGTCTTTGTGGCATAGAATTAGCATCCCGAATCTATTGGGTTTAGCAATTCTCCCTATGAATCAAAGAAGTCAAAGGAAAGTTATTCTACTTTAATGGGCATTTAATCTCTCCAAAGAGTCCATATCCCCCTAGGTTACTCAGCTTTGTTGTGAGTCACTGGAGTTGGGTCATCTAAGCAAAATGGTCCCGGAGAATGTAATTAGAAATCTAATTTGCTCAGCGGGGAAGCCTGGCCTGAAGTCAAAGTTATTGGTCTCAGAGAAGACAAGGAACCAGCTGCCTAGCAAAGAGAGACGGGGTGGTAAAGGATTTACCATCCTGTCTCTCTTTTTCACTGTGTAGTCCATTGCTCACCCAGTAACAATAAGCCTGGCTGTCTTTTTATATAGGGATAGATATCCCAGACTAAGCATGAAAGGAAGCAGTGTGGCCCAATGAATTGTATTTTATATGATAGTTAACATGTATTATGTGTTTACCCTGTGCCAGGCACTTTTCTAGCTGCCTTTCATCCAGTAATTAATTTAATCTTCACAAACAACCTTAAGAGGAGGGCACTATTATTATTTCCATTTTACAAATGAGGTAGCAGAGGCTTAGGGAAATAAGTGAGGGAAGTTGCCCAGGCAAGATTACAGTGCTAAGTGGCAGAACAAGGGTTCAAGTCTGGGTTTGCTAACATCAAAAGATGCAGAATATATTGGGAGAAAGTGTGGGTTTTGGAGCCAGACAGTCTAGGTTCAAATCTTGGCACTACCACTACCGCTGGGCCACTCTGCCATGTTCCTTTAACTCTTCCTTTCCTCGAGTGTGAAAGGGCGATCATTCTAGTTATGCCACAGGATCACTATGAGGATAAAATGATGTTTGGTAAGCATTTGGCAGGCAACTCAACACATGGTAGTTGATGTCGGTGTTTTTCCTATTAGGAGAGAGGTCAGGGTCCCAATCAACAGGAACACTGACTTTTTAAAAAATTGCATTCCAGCTTAGAAAGAAGACTTATAGAGGCCATATATTTGGTCTAAAACTATTTATTTGACAACCCCAGCAAAGAGTTTAAACATCTTGAGTAGTTTAATATCTGTTTTCCCATAAAGTCCTCACGTTGGCAGTGATTATTTTTTAATGGTGGGGAAACTGAGGCCTAGAAAAGTGAATGAATGGCTCAACATCTCCTAGCAATGTGATTGCAAGAGATAAATTGTAATCACTTCTTACAGAAAACAGTTTCTGCTTGTTTCTTCAATAAGGAAAAAAAAAAAAAAATCAGAACAGTGTTCCTTTGTCCCCAAAAGCAGACCGTTAAGTGTCCAGGGTTTAAGATCTAGATAATACTACATACTTTTCTGGATAATTCTATATATGTCCATACTGGAAAAGTATAGGCATATACTATGTCTTTTTCAATTCTCATAGCAACCCTTATGCATTAACATCCCCTCCACGTCGCAGAGATGAAGAAACTGAAGGTTGAGGATCTGACCTGCTCAGGTTGAGTAGCAGTTTAGTGGCAGAAGGTATTTCCACTGTGTCATGCTGTCCTGACTACAAGTCAGCTACACAAATCACTAAATCAGTGACTTAAATTAAATTCCCTTTGCGATTTCTCAATCTCCTCATCACCCAGGGAATATTTTTCATTTTAACATGATAACTTGACCAGGAAATTTATTGTATATTTACTTTCAAATGCAAAACACTGTCTCTTACAAAAACACTGTCTTTCCACAGATGGCAAATTAAGCCAACAGCATTAACAATCACCAACGTGGTCACAGGTTTTCAATTTCATGTCAATTTCTCATAACTATTGCAACTAGGCTTATTTTTGGATAATGACTTCGTGGGCTCAGCAACAAGACTGAGTTATCTTGAACTCTCATAACCACATATTGAAATCCTGATAGCCTTTTGTGGATAATTTGAAGATTACTGGGTATGTGTATACTTTTTCCTCATGACACCTAAATGCCGAACCCAAAAGCCCTCCTTCATTCTCATCTTGTTTAAATGCTCTGTTGCCTTAGACCCTGAAAACTATCCCACCCTCCTTCTCCTCAAACCCTACTCAGTCCTAGACATGTGTGAGGACATCAATGATATTGGACTTATTCTCTCAATTTCATTTAATTTTTTTTGCATATCTATGACCCTGATTGTGGGATACTCAAATTATAACATTTGAGTTATCATTGAAAACAAGTCTTTAAATGCAAGTGTCTATCTTTTTAAAAGGGTTCTCAAAAGAAAGCAAACTCTCTTGGTTTAAATTTTAAATATTAACCCTTGTAGAATGCCTTCCTGAATCTTCCAATGCCTGTAGACCTTATGTACATAAGCCCTGAAATTGCTTACTGGGACACAATCTTAAAACAGGAAGCTACTCTTCAATCTGTTCTTTAAATACAATTCCTTTAAAGTTGCTCATGGTGCAGGAGTTAGGACAGGTGTGTTTTATTATAGTGAGGCACTTTGAAAACCCAGTGCTATCATTTTGGTAGCTTTGGAACTTGAAACCAATTAGTCATGTTCACAGTTAGCATCTGTAAATGTTTCCAAGTCAACTTTACAAGACTTTAAGGGGCCTGGGTGATATAATTACATTTTTTGAGCAACTACTCTGTGAGACACTGAGTTAGGCACTTGATACATCTTAGCTCAAAGTCCTACAACAGCTCTTCAAAGTATTTGTTGTTATTCCCATTGTTAAAAAGTGAAGAGTAAGTGATTTGCCCAAGGACACATAGCTAATAAGTGACTGAGCTGGTATTTAAATTGAAAAAAAAGAAGCCCAGGCTGTTTTCATATCCCCCGGCTTCCTCCAAAGCAGTATTTTCTAGATGATGTCTTCCTATGTCAAATAATGTTTAGAAACACTGGCATTAAAATATTAAACAAGCTTAATGCCTATTAATGTACTATTATGTTAGAAATCTCTGAAAGATATAGTATATACCATTTCTCAAACTCTTTTGAACATGGAATGCTTATTTTCATGGGATGACTGATATCATCTCTCAGAAGTATTCCAGAGAATATCATTTGGGGCTATATGGGCCAAAGCAAAGTACAATCGTCTCCATCTTAGAATAATAATTTATTAATGAAAAACTACTGCAGGAAGAGTTTTCTTAAGTTGAAAACATAATTACCATTAATTAGAATAAAAAAGATATTTGAGTGAGTCCTCAAGTCATCATGCATTTATGTTAAAAACAATCAAATTTTATTAAGGTGAGACTGCATCTATGGTCAATATTAGTTATCATTAGCTAATTCTACAAGGACTTTTCCTTCCTGTTGCTGGCTGCTGACTCTTCATAGAGCTGAAATCGTGCCAGCCTCTTAAATGCTGAACCCACTAGCCCCTCTTCATTCTCATCTTGTTTAAACGCTCTGTCGCCTTAGACCCTGAAAACTATCCCACTCTCCTTCTCCCCAAACCCTACTCAGAACTTTCCTCCCTTGGCTTCCTTGGCTTTACCCTCGCTTGAGACTTCTTTCCTCTCCAATCACCCTTTTCCTTAATCAATGAAGTTCATTTCTCTCTGCGGCGCTTCTCCCTCCCCTCTCTAGCTGCGTCCAGAGTGAGCTCACTCATGCTCTCACTTCCTAGTTACCCTCTGGGCTGAGGGCTCCTAGGTCTTCATTCCCAGCTTCTTTCTTGATCCCCAGCTGAGTATTTCCACCTTGGCATGACACTGGAAACTTGAACTCACTATGCTCAAAACTAAACTCATTATCCTCTCTGATGTTTCAACCTCAGATCCTGCTCCACCTTTTGCCTTCCCTGCTTTGGTAAACAGCATCACGTCCGTCTAGCTGCATGCTCTGGAACAGGGCGTCATCCATGTACTCTCCCCTCCCTCATTATCCATCTTCCAAGAGTCCCCAAAGTCTGTTAACTCCACGTCCACAATGCCTCTCTCACAGTATCTCGCTCCACTTCTCAAGGGGACTTCTCTGATCCAGGCTGTCCTGTCATGGTGAGATGACCTTTAATGAGAGCCTCCCAGCCTTCCCCTCTCCAAGCCTCCTGCATATTGCTCTAGAGTTGTCTTTCTGAACTGCAGGTCCAACGTGTCAGCGCCTGTCTAAACCAACTGTTAGCTGCCCGTCGTCCACAAGATACAGTTCAGTCTCCGCAGCACACGGCATAAAAGCCTTTTAAAGGCACAAAACTGATGCGTTGATTGATGTGAATTGGATCTACTGGTGATTTAAAAATTCTTTCTAGATAAAGGATTAAAAAATATATATAGCAATTGCTTAATGTTCTGTGAGCATCATAAATTATGGATAGTCTAATTATCACAAACATTTGAAATATTTGGATTATTTTCTAATTCTGCCAGCCCCAGGGAAATTATAAAAGAGGTAAGGTGGACCTCTGGCCACCCTCTGCCCCATCTTTGGGCTTCCTCCTAGCACTTTCCAGAGTTGCCCCTTTCTCTTCCTTGGCCTGCAGGCATTCATTCAGCAGATATTTCCAGGCATCCTCTCTGTGCTGGGCACTGGGGTAAAATAAGAAGCAAACATAAGCTAAGATAATCATAAATAAAGAAAGTAAACCAGGGCTAAGTACTGGAGTCAGGGTGGGCTGGACAGTTTAAATATAGGAGCCAGACTTCTCTGGCTCTCTTCAGAAAGTAATATTTCAGCAGGGCCTGAGTGCCGAGAATAAGCCAACCAGGGGAAGTTAGGGGAAAGAGCATTACGAGCTGAGGGAGCATCAAGGGCAGATGCCCCAAGGAGGGAAGCAGTTGAGGACATTCTAGGCACTGGAAGGACCCCCACATAGCTGGGACTCAGTGAGGTCAGAGAGGTAGGAGACCTGAAAACCATGCAAGGAGTTTTCAGTTTATTCTACTTATAGTGGGGAGCCCCCAGAAGACATTAACAGATGAGTAACATGATCTAATTGGAATTTTAAAAGGAGTGCCCTGGCTTCTATATGGAGAGGAAGGAATGGAGGCAGGGTCCCCGTGAGAGAAGCGAGTGGCTTGCACTGGGGTGGTGGAAGGAAAGGTGGGCAGAAGTGGCGGTTGTGATCCTGAATACCTCTTATCTTTCACTGACACAGTCTGAGGGGACCCATTTACAAATAAAAGCATGTCTACAAGTAAGAGCTTGTCTATAAAGGAATTAATCATGGGCAAGTACTCTAGTGCACAAAACCAGGTCAGATGCACATGTCCTTCAAGTCTGGACACGGAGTGATGCTCCAAAGTTGAGACTTTCTAGCACCCCAGGCATGTACAGATATTTTTGGTTAAGAGGACTTTTGGTGCTCTTAAAAATCACCACCCCCTCTTTGCTGCGTCTATTGTGAGAATGAAGACAATTCTCAGCAACCAGACTGTCGACATTCCAGAAAATGTCAACATCATGCTGCAGGGATGCACCGAGGAACCCTGTGAAAGGGCTTCAATCACATCAGTGTATAACTCATTCTACTCGGGAAGAAAAAGAAGAGGCTTCGGGTTGACAAATGGCGGGGAAATAGAATGGAGCTGACTACAGTTCTCACCATCTATAGTCACATACAGAACATGACCAAGGGTGTGACACTGGGCTTCTGTTACAAGATGTGTGCTCACTTCCCTATCAACATTGTTATTCAGGCGAGTGGGACTCTGGCTGAAATTCGAAATTTCTTGGGTGAAAAATACATCCGCAGGATTCAGATGAGGCCAGGTGTTGCTTGTTTAGTACCTCAAGCCCAAAAAGATGAGTTAATTCTTGAGGGAAATGACATTGAACTTGCATCAAATTTAGCTGCTTTGATGCAGCAATTAAAAACAAGAATATAAGTACATTTTGGGATGTGTCCCTGCAAAAGGAACAGTTCAGCAGGCTGATGAATAAGATCTAAGAGTTGTGCAGCAATGGACACAAGATGCCAGATCTATCTATGATTTTAAAGATGCAATAAAATTCATCTGTTAAAAAAAACAATCACACCATACAAGCATTGGATCTTAAAAGATGGCTTTTGCCTGCTAGAAAAAAGAGAGAATGTTGCTCATCTTCTGATAAAAACTCCCTTCCAGGAATCCAATGGGCTCATTCACAAATTTTCCTTCTTGAGATCTCAAAGATTTGAAAGACTTCCTTTAAAAAGCAGTGGACTAACTCAGCAGATGAAATCACTGCCCTCTCCCCTACATGGGACCCGACTCCCAGGGGTGTAAATCTCCCTGGCAACTCAGGATATGACCCCGGGGATGAATCTGGACCCGGCATCGTGGGATTGAGAACATCTTCTTGACCAAAAGGAAGAAGAGAAATGAAATGAAATGAAATAAAGCTTCAGTGGCTGAAAGATTTCAAATGGAGTTGAGAGGTCACTCTGGTGGGCATTCTTATGCACTATATAGATAACCCTTTTTAGGTTTTAATGTATTGGAATAGCTAGAAGTAAATACCTGAAACTATCACACTGCAGCCCAGTAGCCTTGACTCTTGAAGACAATTATATAGCAATGTAGCTTATGTGGGGTGACAGTATGATTGTGAAAGCCTTGTGGATCACACTCCCTTTATCCAGTGTATGGATGGTTGAGTAGAAAAATGGGGACAAAAACTACATGAAAAATAGGGTGAGATGGGGGGGGAATGATTTGGGTGTTCTCTTTTACTTTTATTTTTTATTCTAATTTTTATTCTTTCTGGTGTAAGGAAAATGTTCAAAATTAGATTGGGGTGATGAATGCACAACTATATGATGGTACTGTGAACAGTTGATAGTACACCATGGATGATTGTATAGTGTGTGAATATATCTCAAAAAAACTGGATTTTTTAAAAAAAGCTGTGGACTGCCCCCACTTAAAGTCAGAACAGATATAGAAATAAAAATACTTTTATGAATCATTTCCATTTCTTTCCTTCCCTAGTGGGAAGACATTATGAAATGATTGCTGAAGGGAGCAGGCGATGGTCATTCCTTAGTCTTTATGGAGCCCCCATAGAGTGACAGTTTGCTTCCTAATGTGGTATCAGTTAAACATTTCCTTTCTTCTCTTTTCCTCCTTGCTGGTTTTCAGGTTCTCTTAGTGCCCAATGTGACAACTCTGGACGGTGCAGCTGTAAGCCGGGTGTGACGGGAGACAGGTGTGACCGCTGTCTGCCAGGCTTCCACACGCTCACTGCTGCTGGGTGCACCCGAGACCAGAGACTATCGTAAGCACCTGCAAGCACCTCCTGCTGCGATTAATGCTGATAATGCTAATTAGATGGACATTAGCCACAACTTACATTTACTGAGCATTTGCTGTGTGCCAAACACTCTTCTAAGTATTTTATGTCCCTAATTAGTTTGGATTATTAATGTACTCATTTTAAAGGTAGGAAACTTAAGCCATGAGATGTTAAGTAATTTGCCCAGTGTTACTGGTGAGGGTGGACCTAATATTCAAGCCCAGAGTTTTGGCTCCAGAACCCATACTCTTCACCCTGCCTGATTCTTGTCTCCCTTTCGATGAATTGGGATGGAGGTAAAGAATCCTTCAAAGACTAACTTGGGACCTGTTTTGACCCAAATACATTTGGAGGTGAAAGAACTTTTCTGCAGAATCTTGGTCCTCTTTAGTTTGGAGCATCTTCTATCCCTCCTCAAATTCTTTTTTGGAAGAAGATGGAATATGTGTTATAAATTACTTAATCAACTCATGGAGATGGAGGGCGGGCTTTGCTATGATAGTGGCTTGAGTCAGTAAACTACAGGGCAAGTTGACAGCTGCCTGGTTTGTTTGAAGGGGAAGAGAGCGAGATAAGGCTGAAAATGTAGATTGGAAGCAGGTTACCAAGAGCCTGGGGAGCTGAGGCTGTGGGGTACATAATGCTCATAGCTTTTAACCAAGGAAATGTTGTGAATGGAGGATGAGAGTGAGTGAGAGGATGAGTAAAAGCTTGGAGGTTGTCTTATCATGATGCACCCCCAATGCCTAGAGCGGCACAAGGCACGTGGAGGTTCCCCTACAGCTGGCCCGATGCTTTAGTGCACTGTTTGTTCACATACCTGCCCCTGCCTCTCGACTCCTAGACAGCAGGGGCTATTTCCTTGTTCCCTTATTATCCCCAGTGCTTCAGGCCCAGTAAATGCTGATTGTATGTCCAGATGAATTGTACCGAGGGGCTAAGATAACGAGGAGGCCGTGGGAATTGAAAGGTGAGGCCCGGGAAAGGAATCTGGCCATAGCTGATAGGACTTGATGTCCAATTGGATGAGGAGTGTGAGGGAGGGAGGAGAAAAGGGCGCCTGTTGCTGGGCAGGATTTGGGTAGGGCATAGAGCAGTGAGTGGAGGAGCAGATCAGTACAGAAAAGACAACAAGCTTGGGCACATGATAGATACGTATGACCATGAGCAAAACAAGTAACAGAGACCAGTGCTGTATGAGACAAAGATATTGTGCCAGAATTAAATCAGTATTAAATGAAAGCCCTGATTCCTTCATTAAGAAAGTCTTACTGGCAAAAAAAAAAAAAAAAAAAGGCAACCTAACCCAGCAATTGTACTCCCAGGTATGTAGCCAAGAGAAATGGAAACATATGTCCATGCAAAAACATGTACACAGATGTTCACAGCAGCATTATTCATAGTAGCCAAAAAGTGGAAACAACTGATTAATGGATAAACAAAACATGGCCTGTCCATCCAATGAAATATTATTTGGCTATAAGAGGTATGCAGTTCATTGGATGAACCTTGAAAACATTATGCTAAGTGAAAGAAGCCAGTCACAAAAAACTATATATTACATGATCCTATTTATAAGAAATGTCCAGAATATGCAAATCTATGGAGACAGAAAGTAGATTAGTGGTTGTCCAGGTCTAGGGAGGGGCTTGGCGGAAAGTAGGGAGTGACTGCTAAAGAGTCCAGGGTTTCTTTCTGAGGTGATGAGAATGTTCTAAAATTGATTGTGGTGATGGTTGCACAACTCAATGAATATACTAAAAACTATTAAATTGTCCACTTCAAATTGATGAGTCGCATGGTAATTGAATTATATCACAAGAAAGGTGTTACCAAAAAAAGAACTAAACAGATTAAAATAGCAAGTAGAATCAATCATGATAAAAGCAGACATCATTGAATTAAATTGAGAAACAAATGATAAATTTTTAAAAATGTCAACTGAACCAAACAGTCAACCATACCAAACTAAACGGTTTAGTGATGAGCTTATTTACATCCTGGTGCAAGCTCCACCTCTCTTCAGGGTTGGGGAGCAAAGAGCTCCTGGATCAGCTGACCTGTAGACCACACCTGCAGAGCACTGGTGTAGACAATTTAGTGCTTAAAGGGTCCAAGAGAGATCAGTATCAACAGGGACAGCTAGAAGAGGCCTCACTGATGGAAGATGAGAGGTGAATGATTTGCCCAGTTTGGTGACATTTGCTGGTGGGCAGTTGATCTTTATGTTTCAGTTGCGAAGCATTTGGAAACACATCCCTAATTTTTTTTTCTTCTTCCCCAGAGACTCCACATGTGACTGTGACCCGGCTGGCATCACGGGGCCCTGTGACGCAGGTCGTTGTGTCTGCAAGCCGGCTGTCACCGGAGAACGCTGTGACAGGTCTGTGTGACAGAAGCCCCTTGGCAATTAGCGAGAGAATTAATCCTCTGAGTAGAATTCGAGAGAAGGGATATCTAAGAAACATTGAAGACCTTCTTCTTGCCCTCTGTCCTCAAAAAACTAGGCTTTTAATATTTTTTTAATATACAGCTGAGCCCCCAAATCTCATTGGCTTCTGGAATTCTGCTCTGGGCTTCCTTTCTTTGTTCACGGTGGCGGAGGTCCAGGGCCCCAGTGATCCCCTCGCCAGCTGGCTCCCGACCCCAGGTCTTGGATACACGTTGGTATGCAATAATGCAGGCATGTGACTCAGATGTGTCCCAGGAGAGGAATGGCTTAATTGCACATGTCGGGTAAAATCCTTGAAAGAAGGAATATCACGGCATATGGCCATATATAACCATCATGTACAGTAAAGGAACCGCCCTAGGGATGGGATGGTGCTTACATGCACACACACGAACTGGAGACGAGGTAAGAGCTAGCTGGGCCCCGGTCCATGTTGGGGCAGGTGGAACAGTGAGGAGAGAGTCACCCTCGGTTACTGTTCAGTTTTAAGTACAGACCGTGCTCTGACTTAAAACTCTTCCCTCACCTGAGATTGTTGTGAGATAAGGAGTGTGACATCAGCCCCAGAGATAATGTCTCCCTCCTTCGTTCCTTAAAAGTATTCTTTTAAAAGAAAGTAGTTCTTTGGCACCTTGCCAGTCACTTAGCCCTGGGCAAGGGAAATGCCAGATACATTTCTAACTTGTGTTTTCAGGGGTTCTTTGCTGCTGAGGGGAAGGTAGAGGAAAAACAGCTTATTTTACGTGTTGAAAGAGGAGTCAGTTTGAAAACCTTGTTAATTTCATAATATAACATCAAAAACCATATAAAACAAATATTGGCATCTCTAATGATAAGAAAAAGAGCTCTGCTAAAAATTCACCATCCCAATTATAAACCCCTCCCTCCTCCCTAGAAGTAACCACTATTCTGATGATTTTATGAATCACGTCTTTGCTTTTCTTTATAATTACCGAGTGCATCCCTAAATGTCAGTTTTAGTTTTGCCTGTTTCCCTTCTCTTGCCTTCTCTGCCCTGCTTTTCCCTTCCCTTCTTTTCCCTTCCCCTCCCCATTGAAACCATGGTAATTTTTTAAACCTTTCTCTGTAGAGAAAAAACAATGCTTGTTTATTTTGAACTGTTTTCTGAAGCATCTGCTGTTCACAGCATACATGCTTTTCTGTGGTTTTGTACAACAAACATCCCAGACATGTGACCTGTTGGTTAAGACCACATGGTTCAGAGGCAGATGTACCTGAGTTTGAATCTTACCTCATCCACTCACCAGCAATATGACCTTGAGAAAGTTTCTTAACCCCTCTGGCCTCCATTTGCTCACTTAAGAAAATTGGAAATAAAATCCCTTGTCTCATAGGGTTGTAGTGAGAAGTAAATGAGAGGGTATTTATGAGGTGCCTGGCATGTCGTAAGTGCTGAATGAATGAACACTGAAACTAACCTTAGTTCGTGTATGGAAAGATCTGCTGGGATTTGGGTGGGATGGGAGGAAACAAGTCCTCACCAGCTTCCCTGCCCTCTTCTCTGTGGCCCCAGGGTCTAGGAGTTGTCTAGCAGTTGTGAGCATCAGAGAGGCCCCAGTAGACTGGAGCTGGAGCAGAGGTAGAACAACAGCCTACCATTTTCTTTTGTAGTCATCCTTCCTTGTCATATCTTCACCTGCCCTTTTCCCTGTGGGTCAGAGCCCGAGTCCACGTGACAGGGGCAGTGACGGAGACCTAGAGATCTTGTGGGGATCAGGACAATTTAGTAAGTCCTGAGGCTGGAGCATTTGTTTCACCTTCCTTGGCCCCCTTCCCTCTCTTTTGTCCTTCATTAAACACTTTCTGTAGGGCTGGTCTAACTCTTCAGATCTGCCCTACCTCTCTCATGGCTGTCTGACCTCCCCTCAATTCCTCATCAGTTCCCAGTCCAAGGATGGGTCAGTCATTTAGTTTCCAGACCACAGGACAAATGTGATTCTGCTCTACCAGAGGCAGAGCAAGCGAAGGTTCCTCAGGTGCTCTCATTTGGGGGGTGGTGGGCTGCAATTGTCCATCAGGTGGTCTGTGAGTGGGGCTGGTCTGTGAAAGTTGGTATTTCCCTCCTCTGGGAGTACGTAGGGCCTGGTGGGAGAGAGAGTGGAAAGGAGGCTGAATCATCATGTTCTCTGTGTGGAGTAAGGAGTAGCTGATAATACCCTGATTTCTAAAACCCCGCTGCAGGTGTCGCCCAGGTTACTATCACTTGGATGTGGGAAACCCTGAGGGCTGTACCCAGTGTTTTTGCTATGGGCACTCAGCCAGCTGCCGCAGCTCTGCAGATTTCAGTGTGCATAGGATCACCTCTACCTTTGATCAAGGTAAAGTGTTCGGTTTTTTAGGTTTTTGTTTTCTAACTTTCTCAAAGAGCTTTGTGCTCTTTGAGAAAGAGCCTCCACCCTCCTACCCATAGGATGGGATTCTTCAATCATCTTTATCAACTCTCAAAATGTACATTATTCTGTCAGGAAAATAAGTCATACCCTACTGCCTTGAAAAAAAGTTCTAGCTAAACAGTTTACTCATACCAGAGTAAGAATAATTTAAACGAATAACTGAAATGAAAGCAGATCTTTATCTCCCTGCATTTCCTGTACTTATATATTTCAAAATCACAAACGAATTATTCTTTTGGATTGGGAAGTTTATGAGAGTCTTCCTGGAGTTCACATTCATTAATAATACTGCTTTCACATACACCAAATGAGTTCATTTAGATGAATTTAGTTAGCAAACTACAAAACACTATGAAAATATTGGGAATTTATATTATTTCAACTATACGTCAAGTTTTTGACCATTGGACCCTCTCACCTCATTGAGGCCAGACCTTGATTGTGTAACTGCAATAAAAATACAAATTACAGGCAGGTGCAAATGTGCTTCCTTATCAGGATTCCTCATCAGATTTAAGGATGAGAAGACAAAGCATCTGGGTGGGGTGGGATTGGGTGAAGTTGAGACCCAAGAAAAGAAGTACACTGGGAATTTTGAGGTTTGTACTTGAATGTGGAAATATTAAGAAAATCTCACTACTCACCCCTAAGACTCCTGGGCAAGTCTTGCCTTATGTAACTCAATAGACGATGAGGGTTTGTTCTGAATGCAGTGGTTTTATTTGTGTTCCAGATGTTGATGGCTGGAAGGCTGTCCAAAGAAATGGGTCTCCTGCAAAGCTCCAGTGGTCCCAGCGCCACCGGGATGTGTTTAGCTCAGCACGACGATCGGATCCTGTCTATTTTGTGGCTCCTGGTACATAAGAGATAACTTTTCCTAGAGAAGTCACCTTAAAAGACCAGGAAATAAGGATAGAAAATGGAATTAGAAAATGTGAAAAACATATCACTTATTGCTCAGGGCAACATTATCTCTAGAAAAGAGGGCTTAAACCCTCTGGTTTAAACTGGATATCCTTGGTTAAACTCAGTCCTAGGTTCCTATTTTAACCAAATGGGAAGCTTCTAGAATGCCCAGAAAGCATGCTCAGTAGAAATTCAAATGTGGTTAAATCTGTGGATATATTGAGAAATGGATGGAAAAGCAAAAACAAAGCATTTCTTAAAGCTTTCAACATTTTTCAGTTAAATATATATGTTAGTAGTATGTATTGGGAAAAGCTCTAGCTGGAATTCTAATCCTGGTTCATACACTTAACTAATAGGTGATTCCTGGGCAAGCTGTTCTCTTAACTTCTCTGAATTTCAGTTCTCTCATTTGTAAAATGTAAATAATAATGCCTACCTCCAAGAATTATTGCCATCAGATGTGATGATGTTTGTGGAGGCACTTCATAAATTGTAAAGCACTGTCCAGCCAAGGGCACTCTTGCTCACATACCTGGGATCTTCACACATCACTTTGTCATAAGAACCATGCTATGAATCATCTAATAGATGGAATTGCTTATAATGAGGTCCTTTTTTTAAGCATTTCAATAATCCTCCTGTATCCAACAGTGGTTTGGGGCAGGGTGGTAGGTGGGTTTCATAGGTCTCTAACAGAAATTGCCAACATTAAAGCAAACTTGCTCACTCATTGCTTCTCTAATTTCACAACTGATGTCAATCTTTTAAAATTCTATTTCACAGCCAAATTTCTTGGGAACCAACAGGTGAGCTATGGGCAAAGTCTGTCTTTTGACTACCGTGTCGACAGGGGAGGCCGACACCCATCACCCCACGACGTGGTTCTGGAAGGTGCTGGTCTGCGGATCACGGCTCCCTTACTGCCACTTGGCAAGACACTGCCTTGTGGGATCACCAAGACTTACACCTTCAGGTAAAAAGAGAACATAAGTGGGTCAAATAGAGCAAGCTGTGATCAAGGTCCAGCTCTTAGTGCATTCACTCAGTCAGTATTCATTCATTCAACAAGATTTTTTGAGCACCTGCTATATGCCAGACATGGTCAAAACGTGATTCCTGCCCTCAAGCAGCGGATGGGCTAATGGGAGAGAAAGAGAAACAGGTGGTAGTGCAGCATCTTTAGTGGAAGAGGGAGGCAAGGTAGACACAGCTAGTTTGAACACATGTAGAAAGTCCAACTGTTCCACAATGGGGTGGTCGAAGAAAGCTTCCCAGAAGACATGACAAATGTGAAGAGACACTCTCTATGAAAGTGAAAGGGGAGAAAGGTTAACAAGGCAGAGAAAATATTATGCTTGAGGAAGTTTCATGCACTTAGGAACTTCCAAGTAGTTGAGCATGAGTGGAGCGTGGAGTGGAGGAGAGGAATAGAGTGAGAGATAAGGTGAGAGAGAGGGTTGGGGTGAGATCATGGAAGGCCTGTCTGTGTCTGAGGAGCCTGCACGTTATCTTGTAGAATAGGGATGCTTAAAGGTGTGTACAGAGAAGTCAGGGAAGGGAGAGTACCTCCTGTGCACTCAGTACAGCATTAGAGGCTGGGACAGCAAGAGGAAGACACATGGTCTTTGTTCTCTAAGAGCTTATGGTCTAGTAGGAATTATAACATGTCAAAAAGCAAGCATATGATGGGATAATAACTGCTTCAGTAGTTGTGCTTGTTCATGAGGTATTGGGAAGATAGGAAATTGCAGCAAACTCTGACTGGAGGAGTCAGGACAAGCTTCACAGAGGAGGCAGTCAGTAGGCTGAGAATGAAAGGATTCACAGGGCTATCCCAGGGAGAAAAGAGAGAGGACAATCTACAAATGGGAAACAGCATATGCAGATGTGTGAGGATGTAGAAAAGCATAAGGCAGGAGGGAACAGACAAGCAATTCTTAGGGCTGGAACACAGCATGTATAGAGGAGATGGACAGATGAGGTTGAAAAAGGCTGGTAAGCGACCCATGATGGAGGGCCTTGTATGTCACATCAAGGTGGGTAGATCCTTTCAATGCCTGCATGATGATGGAATGCCATTGAAACACTGTAAGTGGCGAAGTGACGGGATCAGGTGTGAATGCTAGTTGCAAACACTGACACGATCAGGTGTGAATGCTAGGTGCAAACACTGTGATGTGATCAGGTGTGAATGCTAGATGTGAACACTGGGCCAAGGATGTTTTAGGGAGAACCCTTAACAGGACCTTCGGAGTATATTTGCAGTGGTTCAAGTGGGGGTTGTTGGGAGCCAACCTCAGGGCAGAGGTAGTGGGAATGGAGAGAAGAAGATCCGCAATACACATACAAGGTGTGTACTTAGATAACTGAGAGCTACTTAGTGTAATCATGCACCCAGGCAGCACTCCTACCTGGAGTACCCATTCCCACTTTCTTGGTTTGGTGAACTTACTCTCTGGGATTCAGTTTCCATGTTCCTCCTTTGTATTAGCCTCCTCAGAAGTCCAGGTCAAGTTGCAGACACCTCTTGTGCATTTCTGGGGCATCCTCTCCACACATTTGTTAGAGCACTCCCTGTGATGTGCTGTAATTATTTGTTTTCCCACCTGCCTCCCCTGCTGGACTCTGATCCCCTCACCCTGGCTGGCTTGGTACCCTCTTGCCTAACACAGTGTTTGGCACAAACTTTTGTTTCATGAACCAGTGAATGAAATGAAAGGGGTGCAGTTGTTCCTGGAAGACATATTTCAGTAAAAAATATGTATAGATATATATATTATTTTTAAAAATGGAACAGAGGTTGATGTTATGATAGAGTGATGCACTAGCATGCCCAATAAGCAAGTGTCAGGTGTGGACAATGTAGAAGGTGGAATCTGACTTTTGGAAGGAGTTTGTGAAATACGCCCCTATAACAAACACGTCATTTAAGCGTCAAGACCAAAATCGAATCGTAGCTCTTTAGGATCAGAGCCTCTTAAACTCAGAGCTGTTTCTGAAACGAGGTTTTGCATGGCCAAGAATAGAAAGTGGTCTCTGATGACTTAGAGCACGTCCCTTGGGATGCCATCCATCACGCCCTGTGGAGCTTGCCCTCCAACGGAGTGAGAAAGCTCCCAGTGCCTTCATAGGTGGCCACTGGTCCTTCGCCTGCCTCTGGACAGGACTGTGGAGGACCTCAGCTACTGCCAGCTCCTCAGGCATGACTTGTACTGGGTAGGGATGTAGTGAGAGTTGGATGTTTAAAGTTTTTCATTTTGTAGGTTAAATGAACATCCAAGCAGTAACTGGAGCCCACAGCTGAGTTATTTTGAATATCGAAGGTTACTGCGGAACCTCACAGCCCTCCGGATCCGAGCTACGTATGGAGAATACAGTAAGTGACCAAGAGAAACTCATTTCTCTCTTCTTGGGTTTTAGTCTAATTTGTTTCAGCTCCCTGTTAAGGTGGTGATAGTCCTCAAGTAAGGAGATAAACCACTTAATGGTTTTGATTTAGAGTCTTTTGTGTAATCTGTATTTTTCCATTCTAGAAGTTAAAAAGGAATAAGTCTCTAAAAAGAGGTCAGCACCAATGCAGAATGCATGATGCTACCTGCTAAAAGGTTCTCTGAGTTTAGAAGATTAAAGCTGACTATCTGAAGAAGATAATCTACAACCAATAAGCAGGGTTCCTTAATTAGGAAATGGCCTTTACATCACAGCCTTATTTATTCCTTGAGTAGCTTTTCCTTTTGGGATTTTACATGGTGCTGCCATGTTGACATCATTCCATAGACTGTTAATTCCTTTTTATGAACTTGTTGTATTGGGCTCTCCTAATCCCAGTCAGTATTATTAAATCAGAGCTCCATAAGCTTTTCAGCTGGCATACATCATTTCTGTGTTACTGATGGAGAGACTAGATCAGGGAAGACAAAAATGTGTTTACTAACTGTTTATTGAAGCCTTACTGTGTGCCAGGCATATTGTAATACATCTATCACCTTACTTAAGTTTTGTAACAAACATAGGAGGCAGATACAACTGTTACCTATTTTCTACAGTCGAAGAAACAAGGCATGGAGAGGTTATGTGACTTTCCCAATTCCCACAGTTGATAAGGTTGGAACCAGAATTTAACCCCCAATTTTTCTGACTCTAGAGCCTATTCTCACCTGTTCTACTTCTCCACGGGGCATAATGAGTGAACCCCACCTGTCTGTGATAGGCAGTTAAAAATAAAACCCCCAAAGAGGACTGACTTTAGATCTTTAGTCCTCACCACTTGCCACTTCCAACCTGTCCTCTCTCTATCATCACAGGTACTGGGTTCATTGACAACGTGACCCTGATCTCAGCCCGCCCCGTCTCTGGAGCCCCAGCCCCCTGGGTTGAACAATGTGTCTGTCCTGTTGGGTACAAGGGGCAGTTCTGCCAAGAATGCACTTCCGGATACAAAAGAGATTCAGCCAAGCTGGGGCCTTTTGGCACCTGTAGTCCATGCAACTGCCCAGGGGGAGGGGCCTGCGATCCAGACACAGGTGAGTGAAATGACACCTGGGCCAGGGGGCCTGGGCTGCAGCCAGGGGACTGGGGTCTCCCATGGAAGAGGAGAGCCGTGCAAGAGAGACTCTGCCTCCACTCATTCTGGAGATGGGAGAGGATTAAGGAAAGTAGGGCTGGAGTCAGGGAAGGTGGACACGGTGCTTTATTACACTAAATCCTTTTCATTGTAGAAATGCCACCAGGTTGTGAGAAAGGTGTTGGATTACAGGAAATGGCTGTCAGGATTCAGTGCGGGGTGGGGGAGTTGGTGTTGGGTTACAAGGGTTGTATGGGGGAGATCAAAGGCAATGTCAGGGCCTAAATGAATGTGCCGACAGATGGTGTCAGTCCACGGAGGACAGGGGACAGGTGTTAGGTTATGGTCAGTAAAGTAAGTGTATGTCCACTTAGCATGGGAGGTGAGGATGGGATTCAGCGTCACGGCCCTCGTTTAGTGTTGGCACTGGGCAAAGGTGTGCAGAGGCTTTGGGAAAGGCTTCAGAAAGGAAGGCTCTGAACTACAAGCTCCAACTCCCACGCATCATCCATCGTAATGGAAATGTCTTGTCTTATCCTGCTCATTTCTCTGCCCCTCCATTCTTCCTCTGTCTCCCAGGGGATTGTTACTCAGGGGATGAAAATCCTGACATTCAGTGTGCTGACTGCCCCATTGGCTTCTACAATGATCCGCACGACCCCCGCAGCTGCAAGCCGTGCCCTTGCCACAATGGGTTCAGCTGCTCAGTGATGCCCGAGACAGAGGAGGTGGTGTGCAACAACTGCCCCCCGGGGGTCACTGGTAAGGCCGCGTCTTCCTGTCCCCACGCCCTGAATTTGTGCAGATAGCTCCTACTCCAAGGAATTTCTAGGAAATTACAATTACTTAGGGTTAATCTAAATGTCCTCCTTCTAAAGATAAGAATATTGCAGGTGTCCAAGAGGTGAAGTGGCTTGAGCAGGGGCAGAATGCACAGTTATAGGAGGAAAGATAAAAAGCTGTTTTCAGGGGGTTCTAATTAACAGATGAAGAAAAGCTTTCAGACCAAATGCATGGCCTAACTAAGTTTCCGTAAAGAAACCAAGGTAAAGAAGGCAAACTTAGTGACCATGTACATTTCAGTCTCCATCTGCTGGTCAGGTGAAAGAATTCATTCTTCGTCAGCATCCTTGGCGATAGTGCTCTAAATCTTAGCACTTGTGTGGAGCTGCTGACTTCTTCCCAGCCAGCTAGTTACCTGGCAGGAAGCCTCCTAGCTGTGCTGCCGGGTCTAAGATTGTGTCCCACTCTGACATGAGAGAGCCAGCCCCTGCCATGCTTGCGTGCTCCTGAGAGTGTTGTTCTAGGGCCGTGGGGTAGAGGGTGGGGGGTGGGAGTGTGTTTCCCTGGCTCTCCTAGAGGGTGACTTGCTACTTTCAGCCTCTGCATCTGGTCTTGCTGCCAATGGATGATAACTCAGGCTTGGCCATTTGTTCCTTCCCAGGTGCCCGCTGCGAGCTCTGTGCTGAAGGCTACTTTGGGGACCCCTTTGGGGAACGTGGCCCAGTGAGGCCCTGTCAGCCCTGTCAGTGCAACAACAACGTGGACCCCAGCGCGTTGGGGAACTGCGACCAGCTGACAGGCCAGTGTTTGAAGTGCATCCACAACACGGCCGGCTTCCACTGCGACCAGTGCAAAGCAGGCTACTTTGGGGATCCTTTGGCTCCCAACCCAGTGGACAAGTGTCGATGTAGGACTGTGTCCCGGACAGGCTATGTGTGTGTGTGTGTGTGTGTGTGTGAGTGTGTATGTCCATGTAAGCTCACTAATCAGCCAGTTATCATCTTGATGTTTCTTTGGTTTCTCTGACTAATCAGACCTGTGAACAGACTGGACCTTTTGCCCATCTAAGGCCTCAAGACCAGTTTAGCCTAGAGCAGAGCCAAAGGATCCCGAATGGGTTAAAGCTGGGTGGAAGAAGTGAAAAAGGTCAGGTTTACATTCCTAAGTGGAAGAGGAGATAGAAGGGGGCGGGGTGTCCCATGCCCAATCCTGAGGCTGACAGTCAGGGGAGTGGCTGCCAAACCTGTCGTGGGAGCGTAATAAATGACTGGCATGTAGGCCTGAACCAACTGAAGCAGGGAGGGAAATGGGCTGTAAAGTCATTGAAGAGACCCTCTCAGGAAGTCAGTGTAATTGATGAATAGAAAGGTAATAGTCAAATGTTATCCGAAGGAGACTTGACTTCAAAGAAGCAGCTTTCCTGCAGCATTCCTGAGTGCTGCTTCAGATCAAAGCATGGATGTGCTGCTCAGTCCTCCGGCTCAGCTCTCCTTTCAAACCTCTTCATAAGTTATATTCTCGAGGCAAGTTCAGTCTAGAGGAGACTCACCCCTCGGTCACAAAGGCCCCAGATTGGCCCTGGCACTTAGAATCTGGAAAGCTTTAGTATAAGATCCAGAGTGGTTCTGAGAAACTAGCTTGGAAGAGTTCTGGTTTCCTAGGATGCCCAGAGGTTGACAAGGAGCCCCAAGCTCCCGATCACAAGAGAGTCTCCAACCCGGAAATGTCTGAGGACCGATATACAGCCTGGGGCATGAATCCCTTGGGGACTCCTAGGCCAGACCAGCCCTGTCCCCAACCTAGGGGTCAGCAGTGATGTGTTGAAAAGCACTCCACAATAGGGAGAGCCCACACTTGACGTCAACAGTACTGAGTTCAAGTTTTGGGAACATACCTATTGCATTATGTTGAATATGCAAATTAATCTCACTGAGCCTCACTTTCTTCATATGCACAAATAATATTTAACTCAAGGTGGTTGCAAAGACAAAATAGCATATGAGAAAGCATGTTTTCAACTTTCTGTATAATTCTAGCTATAATGTGCTATTAATAGGAATTTCACTGGCTTTAGACCATGTATTTCTTTACTTAACTATCTGTTATCAAGCACACCTGTGTACCAATGTGGAGTTAGATTCTTTGGTTATAATGATAACTAAGACGTTCTAATAAGGGAAGACACACAAATATGTATGCAAATAACTACAGTACAATTAGATATGTGGTAATATTATGGACAGAGTGTTTTGTGAGCACTGAAGATAGAGCAACATAAGGGACTCATTGTAACCCCTTTACCCACTGTTAAATCCTCAGTACCTGGAATAGAACCTGTCACTTAGTAGATGCTCAATCACTTTTCTGCATTTCTTATATCAGAAGCAGCATAGCAGAATGAAAAGAGTGTTAGCATTGAAGTCAGACCCACCCAAGTTCATATTGCAGCTTGCCATTTATTTGCTGTGTGAACTTGGGCAATTTACTCAACCTCCCTGAGCCCACATTCTTCATCTTTAAAATGGGAGAAGATGTCTACATTCACAATGCCTGGCACGTAATAGAGCCAACATTATTTCTCTGTGAGCAAAGTCAGTGTGCCTGCAGAGTATCTAACAGGCTTACAATTAAGGAGAGGAGGAAAATGAGTGTCAGAAAGGAGGGACTGTTGACCTTCATCCACACCCACCAAGCAAACTTGCCTGATGACTCCTAGGACCTATCTTCTTTAAGAATGTGTTTAGAAACGTAACAAGAGATGAAAACCACACAAGATGAACCGACAAGGGCAAAGAAGGATTGTTTTCCACTGGTGACTTGACCATCTTCCTTTCATCTTTGTCATACCTCCTGATACTGAAGTTAGCTTGGTGTGAATGCTCCCTGTCTGTCTCTTGTCTCTAGCATGCAACTGCAACCCGGCAGGCTCAGAGCCTGTGGAGTGTAGAAGAGATGGGAGCTGTGTCTGCAAGCCAGGATTTGGGGGCCTCAGCTGTGAGCTCGCAGCATTAACCAGTTGTCCAGCCTGCTATGATCAAGTGAAGATTCAGGTGTGCACATCTGGCGGAGCCTCCTCCCCCATCTTCTCTCCCCCATCCCTCCCCCACCACCTCCTCAAGAATTTTGTAATCTCCTAGGTGGTCCTCTCATAGATCTAAGGCTGTGCTCCTCTCCTGGAAGTGAGGCTGTGGTGGTGGTGAATTTTCCTTCCTTTCAACATCGCTGTATTAAAAACAATTGCTGCATCATAGTAATCATACTTCATATTTATGTCTGATGTACACCATTTTCAAAACTCCTTTTGCAGATGCTATCCCATTTGGTACTGATGATAATATAGTCAAGTGGGGAGGAAAATCATTCTCACCTTAGTTTTAGATGAGCAAACAAAGCCTCAGAAAATTTGTAATTTTTCACAGTCACATGGCCAGGTGGAACTGGGAATCCCACCCATGTTCCATGACTCTGAGTTCAGGGATCGTTTTACTATATTATTGAACCTTGTGGCTGGACTTTTTCCAAGAGATGTCTGGTGGGGGGAGACAAAGAAAAAAACATGAAAATGTAAATGGTAAGAGGAGTCCAGAAGGTGTCAAGGCTGGTCAGACAAGAATGGCCTCCAGAAATTCCTCATTCCAAATTCCAGAGAAAAACAAACTTCTTATTATTAATATTTCACTGGGGTGAGGAGTACGGGAGGAAAAGGCCCAAGCAGAACCCCAAATGTACAGCAAACTCAACCTGTTTTTTTATTTGTCTAATTAACAAACCTTCTGTGACCCTTTCTCTGCCAGGCACTGTTCCAAGTACTTGAAAAATATTAATTTAGCCCATGTAATAGCTGTATGAAGTAGAAGTAGTAGTATCCCCATTTTATGGGTGGAAAAAGTGAATGCCCAAGGCCACACAGATAGTGAATAATGGAGCCAGTATTCAAAGTCAGGGAATCTAGGCTCCGGAGTCTAAACTCTTAACCGTTATGACAGGGCAAGCATTTGTGAGCTTCAGCTCTGAGCACTGGGGTACCCATATTCGATTGTGATCTCTGTCTTCTGTTCCGATCCTCTTTCCTGCCTGGTTTCAGATGGATCAGTTTATGCAGCAGCTTCAGAGCCTGGAGGCCCTGATTTCGGAGGTGCAGGGTGGTGGAGGAGTGGCCCATCCAGAGCTGGAAGGCAAGATGCAGCAGGCGGAGCAGGCCCTTCAGGACATTCTGAGAGAAGCCCAGATTTCAGAAGGTGATGATGGCCAACTTCCCTTCAGACAGGAGAAAATTCAGTGTCCTAGAAAGAACTACTGCAGTAGGTCACAGAATCTTCTGCGGGTATGCGTTCAGCAAGTGTTTCTGTGTAGCCCCCGCAGAGGTGGAAGGACTGGTCATCTGGGATCTTTTCCTGGGGCCTGAATGATGGAGATAAAAAAGCAGTTGCATGCATTCATACCTCGGGTTTTTACCATTTGACCATAAGCCAAGCAAAGTCACTTTTCCGTCCTCTGTTATGTTTGATAACTCCATGCTGACCTAGAAAGTGCTCATTCTCCCTTTTCCTTCTTTGTGTTCAGGTGCTATTAGAGCCCTAAATCTCCAGGTGACCAAGGCAAGGAGCCAAGAGAACAGCTACCGGAGTCGCCTGAATGATCTCAAGATGACTGCGGAAAGAGCTCGGGCCCTGGGCAGTCAGCATCAGAACCGAGTTCAGGACACTCGCAGGCTCATCACTCAGTTGCGCCTGAGCCTGGAGGAAAGCGAAGCTTCCCTGAGAAACACTGTAGGTTTCCCTGGGTTGGGGTATCCAAAATCACTGCTGCACTGGGAGAACTGTAGATCTCACTGGCTCACTTTTTGTTTCTTAGGTGTTCTGGTGTAACTGGCAGATAGTTGGTCTTCTCTTCCATGAAAAAGCCACATTCATTCTTTATGTTCTTTGGCCTCCTGCAATTTCCCGTTTCCCTGAATTATGTTCCTCTCCCTGGTTCATTTATTTCTAACCATATCCTCATCTTAGCCTTGCCTCTTCTTCCTTCTCTGTGCATTGAGAGCCCTCAGAAGGCAGGATTTAGTTTTGTTCATATTTGCATTCTCAACCAGTCACACAGTGCATGGCTGTGCTTAATGTTTGCTGCATAAATGAATGAATGAATGAAAGAGAATGAAAGACAGAAAGAAGGGAGGGAGGGAGGAAGGAAGGAAGGATGAAAGGAGGTAGGGAGGAAGAGTGAGCCCAATGAAGAGATTGTTTTAAAATGGGGAAATAAATTGTTTCCAGCATGATTTTCTTATTAATGTGGTTTGGTAGTGTGGTAGGAGGAAGAGATTTGTTTAAGTACTCTTTTATTTCTGAATAAAGAAGACAATGGGTACAGGAAATTGGAAGAAAATAAGATACCATGCTGAGGAATTGAATTATTTTAAAAATAATATGTATTGACTTTTCCTTATTATGAAAATATGTTTATTGTAGGAAATTTAGAAAATAAATAAAATTCCCCTACAATCCAATTACTAAAAAACAACCACTGTTAAAACTTCATATATAGTCTACTGGACATTGAAAACATACAAAAAATATATACATGTATTTTTTAATACATGTATTAATTTACATGTATATATTTAATTAAATATAAATTAATTGATTTACATGTATATATTTATTAAATATATACATGTAAATATATACATGTAAATATTAATTTACATGTATATATTTTTAAATATACCTATATACAGACTGTTTTTGAGCTTTGTTATTCTCTCTATATATATTTTTTAAATAAATAAAAAAAGGACTGATCATGATGAATAGGGTCTCTTGAGGGAAGTGTCATCCTGTGTGACAAAAGATGAGCCCTTCTGACAGGACAGAGGCTGAACCTGCTTAGTGCGAGGCCTTGACCAATTCTCCTTTTTTTTCCATAGAACATTCCTCCCTTGGAGCATTACGTGGGGCCAAACAGCTTTAAAAGTCTGGCTCAGGAGGCCAGGAAATTGGCAGACAGGTGAGCAGTATTGGAGGGCTTCAGGACATTTCTGCAAGACCAGACTTGAGCAAGACTGTAGGGTATTTAGGAGCAAGCACTGTATTCATTCCTTCTGGGCTCCTTTATAGCCATCTCCCTGCCTTGAAGCCATTTCTTAGCCACCTGGCTTTTAGGTAGCCACTGGGCAGGGGCTTTTGGCAGGAGCTGGCCATTTCTTTCCCATATTTCTCTCTGACTCGCAGTATGGCTTTGGCATATGTCAGATGTGATTCCTCAGGCTATGTGAAATGAATCAGCCCTTGGAAAAGAATGCTCTGCAGCTTTCAGGGACTCCCAGCTCCCACACCAAGCCTGGGAACAAGTAGCAACAAGTAGTGTATTAACCTGTGGAGGACAAGTCTGCAGTGGTGGTGGTGATGGTGGGGCTTCTTCCTGAAACCCAGCTCTGCAAGGCCCCAGTGATAATCTAGAAACACAGGCAGCCTCCAAACATTCGCCCTTACCTCTGAATATAAATCCTGCCGTGTTTAAAAGGTTTGCTTTTAGCAGAGTGCTCAGCAGATGGTATGCTCTGTTAATCCCAGGTGGAATTCAGTCAGCAAAAGGGGACTGGCTTGAATTTTTGCAGTATGAGCTGTCTCCTGAACTTTGCTTTTATAGCTTTCTAGAGCCAGAGGGACAAACACAGTTGGGGGACTTTTACTGACAGGCTTTGTTCTCTAGTGGTGGGCCCAATTTAGACTTGCAGTGAAAGTAGGTAAACTGTTGGGTCCTGGATGAAATAAGATTTAGGCGTTTTCATCCTGCAGAAAAATAGCTGGTTCTTGTCAGTTTCTCCACTTCCATCTACTTGGGTCACTTCTGTTTGACTTTTCTAGCCAAACTAGTTCCCTTACTCCTCTCTCTTCATTTCAGTGAAAGATCTAAAGGAAGCCCTTTGCTATTAAAATTCTAATTCTTTGTTTTTAATCTTTTCAGCCATGTCGAGTCAGCCAGTAACATGGAGCAACTGGCAAGGGAAACCGAGGATTATTCCAAACAAGCGCTCTCACTGGTGCGCAAGGCTCTGCGTGAAGGAGGGGGAAGCGGCAGCCTGGATGGCTCTGCGGTTCAAGGGCTCATGGGAAAGTATGTTTCTACGGGTCCTCATGTGGACCAATAAAATCTGGATCCTCCCAAGATATAATGCAAACCACACTTAAGGGGTACCACGTTTCTTTAAAAAATATTAGTAATGATAATAATGAATGGGACGAGAGAATGAGAGTGTTAACTTTGGGGGAAAACAGCTGTCTTTAAAGCTGAAAGAAAAAAAAGATAGATTAATCTAAGTAAAGTTTGTGTTTTAACTGAGAGATTGCAATGCCTGGAGACATGGTCCCCCTCTGTGGTGTTTGAAGGGTGTGAGCAAACATATCTGATGGTTTCAGTTTGCTAAAGCTGCCAGAATGCTATATAGCGGAAATGGGTTGGCCTTTAACAATGAGGATTAATTAAATTACAAGTTACAATTCTAAGGCTGTGAAAATGTCTCAATTAAGGCATCAACAGGTAGATAACTTCTCTAAAGAAAGGCTGATGGCATCTAGGTCCCTCTGTCACATGGTGAGTTCTGCTGCCCTTCTCTTCTGGGTTCTGGCTTCAAAATGGCTCTGTCTCTCCAAACTGTCTCCGGGCATTTCTCTCTTAGCTTTTCTGAGCTCTCTGTGTTCATCCATCTTTTATCCTCTCATAGGGGATTCCAGCAAGGGGATTAAGACGTACCTTGAATGGGTGGGTTACATGTACTCCATGGAAACAACCTAATCAAAAGTTCCCACTCACAATAGTTCTGCACTCATAAGAATGGATTAAAAGAACGTGGCCTTTTGTGGGGTACATAACAGCTCCACACCAGTACAGGGGTTCATAAAAAAATGTATTATCAAGAATTGGGGAACTTGGGTTGAAATCTTTTGACCCTACCTGTATGAACTGTAGGACTTATGTTTAGTTTATAAAGAAAGACATATCTTACATATAAACTTGTTTGATTCTTCTGTGTATTTCATACATTTAAACAACAGAGTGGATTTTTGCTTTTCTATAAAGAGTGAATTCTCAAGGTCCTTTTTCCCCCTACTCCTGCAGATTGGAAAAAACCAAGTCCCTGGCCCAGCAGTTGTCCAGGGAGGCCACTCAAACTGACAATGAAGCAGATAGTTCTTACCAGCATAGTCTCCGCCTCCTCGATTCAGTGTCTCAGCTTCAGGGAGTCAAAGATCAGTCCTTTCAGGTGAGGGTATCTAACTATATTTTTGATGTACAGAAGGATCACAAATGCTTTCTTCTCTGGGGATTCCATGATACCACTCAACCATTTGACTTTTTCTACATGCTGACCTTTCTTGCTTTAGATTAGAAAGTATTTACCCTTCTCATTTTTCATTTCATTGCTCTTAAACCCTGGTCCTGATCTCTGAACAGAACTTGGCCCATTCTCAGCCTACTAGTGGGTAATATTTTTATGTCTCTTCCATAGTTCTGGAGACTGGAAATCAATAGGAAAGTATTATAAAGCTTGACGTTTACACCTGGCTCCAACCTATAGCACATCTGTTGATGTACAGCCTCCCTAAATGATAGATTTCAAAAATCATTCCATTCAGAAGACTTTTGTTCCTCTTAAAAGTTTTGCATTGTTTCTATCTATCAATTCCATTAACTGTTCCAAACTTGGATTAAGGAGATGCAGCTTTCTACCTACAGCAAAAAGCACTCACAAAGAGTCCCACAAACACAGGTTCCATGAATACATAAACTAACACACAAAATTTTATCACCTCTCCACACACAATAAAACAGAGACATAGACTGTGTGACTCTTGGAGGATCCGCCGCCTGACTTTCATTGCCTCATTTCTATTAGGCTTTGGGCCTGGATGACTAGTAACTATTTTCTTGGTTTCTTAAGGCTGTTGCTGTTTTCAAACAATGATGTCACGTCCTAAGAAGGCTGGTGTGGTAACTGGAGAATGGAAAGTTAGACTCATTCATTTCTTTGGACTCTCAGGGAGAAGCAAAGAGGATTAAACAAAAAGCTGATTCTCTCAGAAGCCTGGTAACCAGGCGCACAGATGAGTTCAAGCGTGTGCAAAGCAATCTGGGAAGCTGGGAAGAAGAAACCCAGAAGCTCTTGCAGAATGGAAAGAATGAGAGACAGGTATCCTTTTCTCAATTCCTTCACTCATGTATTCAGTGCCTACCAAGTAAATAAACTTGGCAAGAGGAACCATCGAAAGTTCTCTGAAGATTATGGTGCCACTCCTTACATAGGCAATAAATGAGACACAGAGACCTTGGTGTAATTAGCTCAGCTCCACTCAGTGAATCAGCCCTCAAACCTAGGAATAGGACCCAGATCTCCTAGGAGCTATTTTGGGCAGAGGTCTGTGTCCTAGCTCTGCTCCAGGAAGTACTGAGAGTTTAAAAGTAAGCTTTGCAAAACTTTTCATGTCCCTGACAGTGAACTAGAGCTTGAGGCTCTTCTCTATATGGGATGTATCATTGGATTATAAAGTTCACTCTGTCCCACATTGTAGAAGGGTTTGCTACAGTGCCCCTAGATTCTGCAATCAATTACAGAACTCTGTCATCTCAAAGAGAAATGTGTTGGGGTGATTTTGTTAGCAGGAATGCATTTCCTGGGTGTATGTTACATTTACTCTAATCTTGTTCTGCCTGCCTATTTACAGAAATCAGATCAGCTGCTTTCTCGTGCCAACCTTGCTAAAAGCAGAGCTCAAGAGGCACTAAGGATGGGCAATGCCACTTTTTATGAAGTTGAGCACATCTTAAAAAACCTCAGAGGTGAGTAGCTTGTGGCTGAGGTGACTTGAGGTACAACCATACTTCCTGTGAATCATCATCTCTCTCTACAAGTATGGGTAAATTGCAATATTAATAGATGCTTAACAAATATTTTTCTAAAGAAAAAAGTTTGTTAATATTTGATAGTGGAAAGAGAATTAAACTATAAGTCAGAAGCCTTGGGCTCTGATCTCTGTTGGGTCATACGTCCCAGTTGACCTAGCAGTGTGACCATAGGCAAGTCATGGTAGCCTTTTTAAAGGGAAAAATTTGAACTAAAGTGATCAATAAGGTCCCTCTCAGATACAACATCCCACAACTGAACAGATGTTTTCCCTTTTCTTTTGTTGCTGGGTTGGTTCCAATATGGAACCAATATGATTGCTTTGTGGTGGTGACATAGCAAGCTTTGTCACAGCACCTGGGTCCCAGGAGACTTAGGTTTGTGCCTTGCAGAGGTTTGGTTAAAGTTTTGTTCTTCTTCACTAAAGAACGAAAGACAGGTATTCTTAAACTCTTGGGATTTTTTTTTTTCCCCACAGAAATGACCTCTGTGTCTGTTGTACCTAAGCCCCTCCTACATCTTTGGTGGCTTATGGTTTTAGACTCTGGCTTCAAGTTTGGGGCTTCAAAGATTCCACCTGCTGCTGATCCATTTTGGGGTCTTAATACTCTTGCAGTGGTGAGGACCCAGGGCAAGCTGATTGTCAGTTTCTTTAAGCAAAGGACTAAATATGGCTTTTTGAATGCCTCCTTTAAGATGCTTTCTCCTGGATAAGAGTCATTCCAGCCACAACTCCCCACCACCACCCTCACCCCAGGGTAGTAATAACACTCTCAGGAATTTTTCCTAAAAACTTCAGCCGCCTTCACTCATTTGCAAGTTATTTTTCATCTTCATAGCAATGTTCTCTTTGCTTCATTTCAGAGTTTGACCTGCAGGTTGAAGACAGAAAAGCAGAAGCTGAAGAGGCCATGAAGAAACTCTCCTACATCAGCCAGAAGGTTGCAGATGCCAGTGACAAGACTGAACAAGCAGAGGCGGCCCTCGGCAGTGCTGCAGCTGATGCCCAGCGGGCAAAGAATGCGGCTCGTGAGGCCCTGGAGATTTTTGGCAAGATAGAAGAGGTAAAGAGAAACCAAGATGTGGCTGGGTGCATCTCGCAAGGTGGTGTAAAGAGAGAGCACTGGGCTCGTGTTGGCTCAGAATCCCGCCATGGTCCACGGTGGCCCCAGATCCATGTGGCTGGCCTTGTGTGGTATTGATTCATGGGGCTGTAATTGCCTGGGCCCTGGACCTGCCCATTTTCAGCTCCCCTTGTAGGACACCACCAGGAGAGGAATCACCCAGGATTGTTTGTTATATAGGCTATTGTGTTAGTTTCCTAGGGCTGCTGTTACAAATTACCCAAACTTGGTGGCTTATAACCAAATGTATTGTCTCACAGTTCTGGGAGCTAGAAGGCCAAAATTAAGGTGTCTCGGGGCCGAGCTCCCTCTGAAACCTGATGGAGTGGGTGGGGGTGGGGATCTTTCCTGCCTCTTCCCAGCTCCTAGTGGTGGCTGGCAGTCCTTGGCAGTCCTTGGCTTGCAGCTGCATCACCCCAGTCTCTACCTCCATCTTCACGTGGCCTTCTGCTCTCTGGGTCTCTGTCTCAGTGTCTCTTCTCTTCTTTGTTTAAAGACACCAGTCATATTGGATTAAGGGCCCCCCCCCTACTCTGGCATAACCTCATCTTAACTAATTCTATCTGCACCAACCCTATTACCAAATAAGGTCACATACCAAAGTACTGGAGGTTAGGACTTCAACATCCCATCTAGGGGGAGGCAATTTGACCCATAACAGCTATCATCAATGTCTTGATTTCAGGGTATGAGATTCTGGAGTTCTAGATCCCTTGTCACTGTCTACGTCCTATGTCTAGGCTCTGCCTGCTTATTTGTTTTTGTCTTTCCTTCTACTGTACATAGCACTTTGCTTGGTACGGGGATATAGAGATGCCACAGACCTAGTTCTTCCCTTCAGGGAGCATCCAGTGTAATGGGAGGAGACATATGAGTCACCTTTATAACACATGTAGTAAACCCCATTGTAGAAGGAGTGCTTCTCAGCTGTTGTTTAGTCATGAATTCTAGAAAGCTTATGCAACTCTAGAGAGAAAGCCCTAAGGGAACTCTTGGTATCTGGACACTTGGCTTCACTCATGGACCACTTGGTAACTTGTGAAAACAATTTCTAAGTTTAATTCCTTTGAAGGTAGTGTTCCATGTGCCTCCCCTTTGTACAGCTCCTAGCATAGAGACACCCCAATAGCTTATTGATAAGGACATTGATGAGCTTTGTCCTTACAAAAATAAACACCCGAAGCTATACTCTGTTCATTCTCTGCACCCTAAACTCAACTGTCTCAGCAATCCTAGTAAAGTCATTTGAAAGACTGTGGCAGGAAAGAAATATGACAGAAAATTATGTGAGTTTCTCATCCTCTGAGTTTTCCCAAATGGTTCCTGTTCTATCCATCATTTTGGTGAGCATTGAACTGAGAGGGAAGCAGTGTCTCACTGCTGACCCTTCTAGTCCCAAGAGACAGACCCCCAAATTAACTTGTTTGATACAGAGCTTGGGACAGGGTGTGTCCCCAAGTCTGACTCTCTCATTGTTCATCTAACTTATTCCATCAGGGCCTAGATGCAGCTGTATTTTTTCTGCAGTTGTCTCTGGGATGTTTTCATGCCTTACCCCTATCTCTCCTTCCGTTCCTGGCTCCTTTTCTTCTCCCAGGAGATAGGGAGTCTGAACTTGGAAGCCAATGTGACAGCAGATGGAGCCTTGGCCATGGAGAAAGGACTGGCCACTCTAAAGAGTGAGATGAGGGAAGTGGAAGGAGTGCTGGCAAGGAAGGAGCTGGAGCTTGATACGGATATGGATGCTGTGCAGATGGTGAGTTCCTGTTGTTTTCCACGGCATATCCCTTAATCTTGCCAAAATGGGAGACACCCTTGCAAGACTGGCTTTCTATTTATTTGCCTCAGGTGATTACGGAAGCCGGAAGAGTCAATACCAGAGCCAAGAATGCTGGGTCTGCAATCCAAGACACACTCAAGACCTTGGACGGCATCCTACACCTAATAGGTATGTGCAACATCCAGTCTCCCTCCAGTGCTGGCCCCAGGTTTCTCCCCACAAAGTTTCACTATAATCTAACCACAATGAATGGGAGTGTTGACTTTCCTTAAGGGTATGAGGAAATTTGATTTGTCTCCAGCCCCAGATCCTTTGGGCAGGTCACTATAGTTTCTGGACTCTGTTTTACCATCTCTAAGATAGATCACTGAGCACCATTCACCCTTGGTAATGGAGGTCTGTGGGTCAAAGGACTGGGGGGTGGCAAGGCAGGGAGGAAGGTTCAGGGAACTTCACAGCTAAGGAGAAGACTGGGCAGCTTGAGGGCCCTGCTAAGCAATCTGGACTTGACCCTTGTCTTAGTTTACCAGGGCTGCCGTGGCAGATACCATATGCTGGTTGGCTTAAGCGACAGGAATTTATTGCCTCATGGTTTGGGGGGCTACAAGTCCCAAATGAAGTCATTAACAGGCCATGCTTTCTCTGGGAGTCTATAGTGTTCTGATGCTGGCTTGCTGCAATCCTTGGAGTTCCTTGGTTGCAACTCTGCCTCTGTCACGTGGCGATCTGCTTCATTCTCTGGCTTCTTCTGACTTCTGGATCCTACTGACTGGCCAAATTTCCTCTGCCTTATAAGGACTCCAGACATATGGATTAAGGCCTACCCTGATTCAATTTAGTCTCATCTAAATAAGATCCTATTCACAAATGAGTCCATCCCTTAGATAATATCATCAAAGGTCATCTTCTTTACAAATGGGTTCACACCTACAGGAACATAGATTAAGACTTGAATGGGTCTTTTGTGGGGTACGTGATTCAATTCCCAACAATTCTGAGAAGTCAGTGAATGGTTTTAAGCAGAGGGATAACATCATCGCTGTATATTTCAGAAAGATCACCAGGGCACCTGAGAAGGAGAGAGCTTGAAGGGGAGTTAGGCAGAAGGCACGGGTGAACTCCCTTAGGATATTTGTTAAATAACCGAGGAGAGAGATGATGGGAGCATGGTCTGAGGCACTAGAAGTGATAGGAGTGAGGGATGTAAAAGAAGATTTTCCAGTCTGTGAAGGCAAGAATCATTTGCTGATTCTGCTGCCTGTTCCTCCCCTAAACCAATTATACCTGGATGTAACTAATTGAAAGATTTTGAGCTCTCTGGTAGATATCACAGAAGAAATGTAAAGAGAGCAGGTCCACAAGATGGGTGCAGAATTTTAGGGTAAAAAGGGTTTCCCCACAGTCATTCCCAAAAGAAACTGATTTCAACTAAAATTTTGGGTTTAGGTGGAACTGATAGCAAACCCTCATTTGGTCTTTTTTACCCAGCTTGCACTAGTGCAGATATAGAACTAGGGATTAGGTCATACATCTAACAACATCAGGAAGAGGCCTCACTCTGCTTTTCCAGTTCAATAGAATGACTGTAAAACCTGATTTTTCTGTGGAGTGTCATCATCATCCTGAGAGACCAATATTGTCTGTGTTGTCAGACTAATGGGTCTGCTTATGATCCAAAGGAATAAAATACCATCTAAGGGTTAAACAAAACAAAACAAAACAAAAACTCCCTCGTTGAGATTTTAGCAGCATTGTGTAGTGTTCTGAAAAAGATAATGAAACAAATGGGGCCTTTAAAGAGAAAACAAGAGAGTGGGAAGATTTGGGTAGGTGGGAACTATTGGACATTTCCTACAGGTAACGCACCGTGCCAAGTGTTTTCATGGTGTGATAGCATTTAAATCTTGCAAAAGTCCTATGAGGTGGGATTTATTGTTTTATCTTACAGAGGAGTAAACTGAGGCTCAGAGAGGTTCCTAATGACTCTGAGGTCACATGGTAACCCTTGGAGGCAGGATTCAAACCGGACTGTGGTTTCTTTGTCCCAAATACTCATGCTCTTTTCTAGAAGCTCATGCTGCCTCCCCATGGATATGGTTGTTTTGTCTCCACACTTATTTAATTTTCTCAGCATGTCATAGAATTCTAAATTCTTGAATTTTCCCCTGCCCCCAGGTGAAGAACAGATCCTTTGTATAAATGTTCTTATTATGGTGTTGTTTGCATTCTACTTGCACCCCTTGAGTCTATGAACAGTAAAATATTAATTGCTCTAAGTATAATTTTAAAAAAACTCATGCAGTCAAATACCACCACTGTAGCTCAGATGTATGAGGCAGACTGACCTTGGATTTGAATTGACTGAGGGTCACTCAAGTCTATTTGAACAAAACCAGTCTAGTCAGCTAACCTTCAAGCTGACATTAGTTTTAGATAACTTATGAGTAAAACATACCCGAACAAATAATGTGTCCTAATTTCATATTGGAAATAAACTAGTATTTAGCCAGATTCCCACTGATTCAGGCCAGAATGAAGTCTTGCATCATTTCCTAACAGCTGGAATCCATCCCCCACATAGCAAAGCATACCTTGGCCTCCATAAACCTTGAAGCCCAGCCAGTTTCTAAAGGTCTTCTAATAGAAAACAGCAAAATATTTCCTACGGGTGTTTTGGTAAACATAATTTGGAGTGGACTCTGGTCCTAGGGGTGAACTGAGCTGGGCAGACACCTTGGACAGTGCTCAGTCCTCTATGACCTTTTGCTGTCATCTTTTCAGAGCATGAACTATTGACCCGAATGGGAAAGGGAAAACTCAGTCTTCATATTGCTGAACTCGAGAGCTCAGGGTTTGAACTGGACCATTCACAGCTCATTAAATCAGCTAGTGTCCTCAGAGCTTTTTCCAGATTATTTTTTAATTTAAAATCATTTTAAATGCATGGTATGCCATTTTCTCTGGGCAGGTAGAAACAAGAATTAGTTAAGGGTAGGAAAGAGCCCACCTGTGTTCAAGGAAATCTGACCACAACTTTTCTATGTTAACTCCTTTCCCATTCCCTAAAATAGATCAGCCCGATAGTGTGGATGAAGAAAGGCTTATCTTATTGGAGCAGAAGCTCTTCCGAGCCAAGACCCAGATCAATAGCCAACTGCGACCTTTGATGTCAGAGCTGGAAGAGAGGGCACGTCGACAGAAGGGCCAACTCCATTTCCTGGAGGCAAGCATAGATGGGATTCTGGCTGATGTGAAGAACCTGGAGAACATTAGGGACAACCTACCCCCAGGCTGCTACAACACCCAGGATCTTGAGCAACAGTAAACCTCCCATAGAGATTTTTCAACAGAGGTCTTTGGGACACAGATCCCAGGGCTCAGGAGCCATCTCAAGTGGGTGGGGTGGGATGGGGACATTTGAACATGTTGAATGGGCATGCTTGGGTCAACTGAACCTGGCCCCATCCTTGATATCTTGACCAGGCAGATGTCTTGTTGCACTACTGTGATACTATTTGCTTCCTGATGCTGGGTAGCAAGGCAAATAGTATTGCATGTGAGACCGATCAAGGACCTGGATCCCAAAGAGTACACTGGATGGAAGGACAAACAACATGGGCAAATGTTTGCCTCAGAATAGTCATAAACTGTGAGTCCTGGAGTATGGACAAGAGCTGCTGGGTTATACTCAGCTTATTCTTTGAGTAATGTAACCAAAGGAATATTTTTTTGATTTTGCCCATGGAAGAAACTTCTTCTGAATGCCAGAAGAGAGAGTGAAATCCAGTTCACACTGTGGCCAGTAAAATACTGTTGCCTCACATTGTCCAATGCAAGCTTCTTGCTTATCAGAGGTCCTTCCACCTACCACTGGTACATTAATATGTCCTCCAACTTCAAGCTGGATGAAGTGAGCAGTGATGGAGACAGGAGCTGTAAGGAAGGCCCATTTGGAGCAGGGGTACCTGGTGCTCTGTCACCTGCTTGTTCTTCTGGATCTGGGAGTGTCATCCCTTCTCCTCATGATGCCATGGCAATTGAAAGACTGCATTTTTATTAAAGCATTTCCTACCAGTAAAGCTGACGTTGGGAAGGCATATACTTTTGTGTTTCAAATTGATAGAAGTATGTGGCCTGGTCATTGAAAGAGGTGAAATTTTCTAGAAGATTAATCAATCCTACTTCAATCCCACTCCTCAAACAGTAAAAAATTATACACGTCTATGTATTTTACCTTATTCTTTTTCTCTCTCTTTCTTTAGCAGAGAATGTTCCTACCCACACTTGAGCTGGGTAGAATCCATCCTTCCATCCATCCTTACAAAAAATATTTATTGAGTACCCACTATGTGCCGGGGGCTGGGGGCACAGTGGTGACCTAGTCTCTGACCTCATACAGTTGACTGTCTAATGAGGAAGATGAGCATTTAAAAAAATAAATTTAAATTTACAGATCTTGTTCATCACAAGCTGTGTTTATTGAAGTAACCCCTGCTTTGCAACCTCTTTTCTCAACAGAACATATGTGTTGCAAGAAACTCCCATGGGGGCACTTGGGTTTTGGCAAAGCGAGATGGGTCTGGGTTGTGCACACTTCTCTGAATTCCAGCTGTCACTCTGCATCTTTCTCACAAGTGATTGCAACAGACTGTTGAGTCATGATAAGACCAGCGGGAATTGCTGAAGAAACCAGAGGCTCTTCCACCTTGGCTTGGAAGACTGGTGCTGCCTCACTTCTGTGCTTCCTTGGCTTTTCATGGACACATTTTTAAATAAAGAACGATCACTAGATGCCTGTGGTCAGTTTCTGATTTAAGCTCTCAGCCTAAGGGGTACTAGAGCCATAGAAACTAAAATGCCACAGAAATAGCATTGGGTCCCAGATTTATCATCTTCAATTCCTATTTATGAGAATCTTGTTTTGCCCTTTTCAAACAGGAAGGCAACTTACCAGATTTAAACAGGTGCTATCTCCTACGTATGAAGAAGGATTTATTTCTGGAATAATTCAAGCTGGGGTTAAGGGAATAATTAATGTTTTTGTCTTGTTTTTCATCAGCTATAAAATGAAGATAAAATCAATTGTTTGTGGTACATTGTCATACTTTTTGATGAGTTAAAAAATATTAGCCCAGAATTGGCCATTTACCCAAGTGGCTAAGGAAAGAATTCTGCGTCTGTTCACGTTCTCTCCCCCAAATCTACCAGGTCTGATCATTTTGCTTTGTCTTCTGTGAAAGGGAGTTTATAAATCCTGTCTTAGAATACACAATCACACATCCTACAAATCTCTCATGGTAATTAGCAACTAGTGCCCAGAAAACGTATTTGCACTAATTAGAATAGATTAACCGCTGTATCACAAAGATCCAAAAATGTGCAATGACTTAAACACAATAGATACTTCTTATTTGCTCCTATAACAGACTGTGTGGAGAGCCGATTGGCAGGGTGACCCTCCACATATTCCTATCAGGGACTTATAACGTTGCTCTGGGGGTGGTCCCCATTCCAACCCAGTGGAAAGACAAAGGAGCCATGTGGGAGGTTTTGGGGGCAAGTCCTGTGAAGGGCTGCCATCACTTTTCACATTCCAAGAACTCAGTCTTATGATCACATCTAACTACAAGGGATGTGGCAAATGTGGTCCTTCGCTAAGAAGCCACTGCTCTTGTGACAATTCCACACTACGGAAGGGGAGTGTACATCAATGGTGAATGGCTACCTGTCTCGGCCAAATGTAGGATCAGACAGTATATATTTTAGGGAACTTGGTAAGGGATCCCATTAATTAATGAATAAGGTACATGTGATAATGAAAGGATTTCTCAGTGGGACAGATCATAAAGAAAGTCCTGAGAATGTCTTCCCTGACAAATGGAAGATGACTCCTGAATAGAGATGGGGAGTGGAAACGTCACTCATGGGACCCCATTGGTATAGAAATTATTCCTTCATGTCTGAGGACCTGACAGTCTGCCCCTGAGAAATGAAAGAGGCATGTGGATTAGAGATAGCCTTCCAAGGACCTAGCTTCTTGTTGCCCATCTTCACATATTAGACCATGCAAACTTCAGGGAGCTGTCCTTCCAATTTCTCATCAGTATTTGTATTTTGTGATGGAAAACTTTCTTATACTTCTCTGAGAGTTTCTGATTTACTATGCTATTAGTAGGCTATTACACACATCGTCATCTACTTTGACTCATAGGGACTTCTGTTTGGAGAGAAGCATAGAAATGAAACTGCCCGTAGACTACAACTTCTCCTTAGCAGAAGTGTTTCTGATCTTATCCCAGGATGTGGTTTCTCTTCAGTACTCTTGGGAGGCTAGAGAAAAGGGTAAGAAGATACTTAGTAATGTCCAATGTTTGGACCAAGGTTCAAGGACCAGAAATATGTTTATTGTGTCTTCTTTCAATGTTTTGCATAGCTATAGGAATGTTATGGATTCTTGCTGTTATTCAGTTTTCCCAACTGAAAAGCACAGTTTAGTATTTCTCTCAGCTTTCATTGTACTGTTGGCTATGTGGAACTTCCCAAGAAATTCCAAAATCTGAATCATAGGGGCTGAAATGTGTATACATATATGCATGTTAATTCATACATTTCTATATTTATATATTAATGTAAGTTAGTAAATTATACCAGAGTTTATATGTGATTTTAAACAAGTTCTCACTGTTGTATTCTCTCAGATCAGAGATAAACCCAGCATTTAACTTTGTGAACAAAATAGCAAACATAAATCCAAGTAATCAATATGCAAGGCTTATGCAGGTGAGTTTGTGCCACCAAACCCACATACATACACATGAAGCTGGCTAATCTCAATTTTAAACAAGAAGCTTACTAAGAACAAAAATGATTTTGTAAAAAACAAAACTCACTGGACAAACAGCTAAACCTGATTGGCCTAAATTAGCAGGACTAACAGGGAATTGCTATTTCATCTTCTGAATCATGGCTATTATTAGCCAATAACAACCTCAGTTTAGACCTAAACCAGTACAGGATATGTGTTACAACTGAAGATGGAATAAGAACCAACAGTCACAGCAGGATTGAACAATTAGCAAATTATTCAATTTTGTTTACATTTCCAAAACAAATTGTGGGCTTAAAATTTTTTGTCTTACTTGAGGTCTTTTATGCCAGGAAGTTAGTCAAGTTTTTAATTTCCACAACTATATTTTTATTTCATAAATTACCTTCATCAAGGAGCCAGAATTATCCACATAGTACAATACAGATTAGGCAGGATCTAAGATGTGATTTTTATTAAATGAGAAAACAACCATAATTTACAAATTTGCTAATTATTCTTTCCTGCTGATTCCTTGAGTGGACTGTATATTCTTATATGTTACACACATGGAATCAGCTGACCCGGGTAGAAAATCTCCTGCTCCAAGTACATTTTTACAACTGCAACTCCTGTCAAGTAAGACTATTTAAAAAAGGGATTAATTCTTCAACCCATAAAGAAAGTTCTAGATCAAGACACGACACTCTGGTACGTTGTGTTATTTATTAACATAATTGAAACATTTTGCTAATAAAACTCTTGTCCATGACTATTCTAGCAACAAACTTTTACTCAAAATATTTCACTGTGAAGGGGTGTTGCAACTCGAATGTAATCCTTATTAATGAATTGATTTGCATAAAGCAAATCTTACTCTTAAAATGGCAGATTCAACGACCAAAAGGTGATTCAAAAAAAGCTTCCCCCTCCCCACACCTACCCTTGAGACCATTTGAATCAAGCAGAGCTCTGGGATATGGGCCCAGACTGATGGAGAAGGGAAGGAGCTGTAACGCATTCCTAACCAACCAAAACAGCCAAAGAGGACATGCCAAACTTACACTATAAAGAAACTATAAAGAGATGAGTTTACTGGGCAGCTATAGGAGGGTGCAGACTGGATGACTTTGACAGTGCATATTCATCATCGCTGCCACGATGCCCTTCCTAAGGTATGCCGTCCTAATTGGATGAGCTACAAAATCAGTTCTTGTTGCCATCCTTCCCATTTTACCTGTTGGCCCTCTTGCAGTGGCTTTGGGAGAGATCCTGAGCTTTTCATATTCTACTGATTTACTTTTGCATTACTCTTTTGAAGAATAAAATATAATAACATGCTCCTCTCTTAGTTCCCTAAAAGAATACATATGCTTAATCAGCTTGGGGAGAGTAGATTTGGGTTGTTAAAGTAAGAATCGTTTCTCCCTGCAATTCTCTGCCTTTTGCTGTAGTTTGATCTTACTCTTAAAGATTGATTATTGAGTATCACCTTCTGCTTAATTCAAACTGGAAGTCCTTTTATTCTTTCTGAGAAGCTGGAGCATGAGACTAAAGAATTTTGGGGAAAAGCTGGCAAAGCTGAGACAGGAACGGTGTCTCCAGAAGCTCTAGCTCTGGGTTTCAGGCACTTCATTAAGAGACTCTCCTCCCCTGTTCCTATGTACATTCAAGGAGATGAAGACAGAAGGCCCCCAAAGCCTGTCTGGGGGGTGACTTAGGCACCCGCTAGCAGCACAGACCCCCGAGGCCTTCTCCTTAAGGAGAGGGACTTGACACAAAGGGTTTCCCTCTTGCCTGTTCTTATTCATATCAGCCACTTACAGAAAAATGGGAAGGACAGTTTTTATCGGTAGCAGGAAATGAGGCTCCAGACCCCTTCTGACACTGTCTTTCCAGCCCATGATTTTTTCATCATCTCTGAGCCAGGACAGCTTTGGGTTGGCCTTTGTAGGAAGGAGCAGAGCCCCAGATGGGAAGTGAGGGCCTGGAGGTCATCCTGTTGGCACCTGGGGCCTCACCTCAGACTCTGAATCATCTTTCTAGTGTGGACTATGCCTGGACTACAGCCATAGCATCCGGCCTCGGAGGGAGAGCAGTACTCAGACCTCCAGCAAACAAAGAATGGGGCAGGCTGGGGAGTGGAGGATTCTACACAAGCAGGGGATTCACTTCTTCCATCATAGCAAAGTCATTTTTAATGTGATCCCTGTGACTCATCAAGACAGGATCCCATTGCCTTCTTAGAACTCTACTTCTTCTAATGTTCCTGTTCCTTTCCTTAACTCATCTCACTCTGCCATCCCACATGCCTTCCTGCCCCCACACTGAGCATGCAGAGCCAGTCCTATTCCTCCTTGTGGACTGTGGACTAAAGGGGTTTGACCATAGAATCCAGCAGAATAACAAAGGTGGACCTAAGAGATAAAAGAAATCCTGTCTTTCTCAGGTCTGCTTATGTGGATCCACACGACCAGCTTTGGAGCTCCATCCATAAATTCTTTATCTTTGCAAATGCCATGTTTCCCCAGAAAATCCAGTACCTTATTTTCCTGTGTTTCATTTCCTTGCTAATGGTTCTTTTGCTTGGACAAAGTCTCTTCCCTCTTTCTCTTACCAGCAATAGTATCATCCTGAGAATTTTCAGTGTCCTCCTTAGCCTTCTGCAAAGCAATCCTTTCTTGGCTTCAGAGGGTCAATTTTTGGGATTCCCACCAATCTGCTGAGATCGCTTGATTTCTAAGGGAATCCTAGCTCTGTCCTTCCTTATCATCCTATCCTTCCCTTGGACTGGCACACACAAGGCCATGTGTGGGGAGCACCCGGGACACACATAATTTAAGAGAAAGTTATCAGATAAGGGCTGGAGAAGGGAAGAAACCACCTGTTACCTGGTCAGCCTCTCAGGGAACTGGAGGGAGGGAGACCATGAGGCGCGATGGCCTTAGTGTTGGGGGAAGCTGTGTGACCTTGGACAGCCATTTAATCCCGTGAACCTCTGCTTCCTCGTCTTTTAAAGAACAATGTTGGATCGACTGAGCTTTCAAGTTTTTTCCTGTTTTATGACTCCATGAGTCTTAGCCAAACATTGACACCCAAGAATAGGATCTTTCTTCCCTCCCCTGGAGATTATTTCCATAATCCGAGAGGAGTAACACCCCACTTGATGCCACTCTACTATGCTCCTCTGTTGAATCCAGTTCCCTTTTCTGCAGGCTATCAAAGGATGCTGCTGATATGAAAATGTGTGAAGAACATTGTTTCTGGGTCCCTCCTGGGCCATAACTACTACTAGATTTTGGGAAAAGATATCCTACTTCTTGGGGACAATTCCTCAAAGACAACCAGAGACCCAAGAGCCAGAGTCTGGATGAAAGTCACATGGCATATGAGTTCCTTTGGGCTCTCCAAGCAGGACATGAGTAAGGGCTTAATAACCAGAACAGAGTCTGTCCAACCATATTTCCAAGAGTAGCAGAGGAAGGTGGGAAATTAGGGAGAAAAAGGTGAAACTGCCAAAGTCCATTTGGCTTAGTGGCTCCTGACCATGGTAAGGTCTCTTGGCAGACCTGATGACAGATCTCATCAAGTGGTTACTGTGGCTGGAGAAAATAATGGCCCAGTTCCCAGAAATAGGACCAAGGCACTGTTTCACAAGAAACAGGCACTCTGTGCTACCTCAGCTAGACAGGGTAAGAATCATCAGTTTCTATCAGAATAACAAATTGCATTCTCAGTAATTATCCTGGGTTTATGTTATGGAAGATATATTTCCCAGCCAAATGGGCAGTAAATAATCCCAATTAGCAAAGATCTCTAAGGTTGAGTGAATTCCTAGTGTGTTTTACTTAAGAAATCACTGCATTATCAGGATTTGGCCTTGCAGATAGAATTCTTCTCAGAAGCAGGAATGTGCCCAGGTATGGCTCCCAGGGGCTGAGACTGGTGGTCTGAAGTTTACTTAGAAATTCCTGGACTGGCAGGGAACCCACACTCTGCCCATCAGCTACAACCCAAGTAACTAAATGTACAGATGCCAAATAGAGGGGCTCAAGAAAGAAGGATGGACTGGCTTTGTGTGATCATAGGCTCAGAGCATCAGGAAAATGGTCTTCTGAAACTAAGGAAATGGGCTCAAATTCTTCTGAGAAACCTGACTATTCCTAGATTTGTCTTCAGGTTTCAGAACCTGGAGGTCTCACTCCTGGCCAAAGACTGTGTGTGTGTGTGTGTGTGTGTGTGTGTGTGTGTGTGTGTGTGTGTGTGTGTTGGGAGAGGGGAGGTGGCTTGGCCTTCTTTACTGCGTGCAACCCTGATGCACTTACTGAGTGCCGAGGCTGACTAGGGTAGCCTATCAAAAGGGAAGGAATACCACAAGAGTGCGTCAAAGACTACAAACATAAAGAACCATGGACACTGATTTCATCCAAGTTCTATGAGAAGTGGAGGAACAGAAAGAAAGAAAGAAAATAGCCCTTTGTGGTAAAGGGCATGCTGGGAAGGCGAGTGCCGGAGCCGCCTCCCCAGAGCATGCTGGGAGGATGGGCACCAGAGCCGCTTCTCTAGAGCATGCTGGGAGACGGATACCAGTACATCTCTGAAGACCGCACTTCCCCCTACTCCCACCCCTGATCTCTCACCTACCCCACACCCAGAGACTAGAGGAAAGTTTGTCCAAAGATGACTGTGGAAAAGGGGATGCCATGGTTCTCTGCAGCTCCCCCACACTGTGGGGGTTAAGTCAGCAAGTAGGGAGAACAGTCAAGATGAGGAGAGGGAGAAACAGAGAGTCAGGAGAGAAACAGGGGGACTGACAGAGACTGGTGGAGCCAACGTGTTGGTGGAGGATGAGGGAAGAGTGGAGCGGAGGGCTGTGAAGCTGCTAGCCGGAGGCAGTGATGTACAGCTGGCTCTTGAGGATGTAGTCGATGACTGGCTGGGACAGGTAATCCACGACATGGCCATCCCCATGCTGCAGGGCCAGCCTGGACAAGAAGAAATGGTAGATCAGATGATTGTTCCTGAAGCAGGCCAGGGGGACTGGCCTATTCACTCTCTTTCAGGGAAAGGGATCAAACTAGCAGGTTCAAACACCCCTTTACCAGCCTTTCCTTAGGCTGAGTAAATAGTATCTAAGTTAAGAAAAGCCCTCATGTCCCCACAATTCCTCCCCCATCCTAGTGACACCATTTTATCCTGGCTCTGAAACTTCCTAACTGAAGGACTTTGGGAAAGTTGTTGAAACTCCTCTGTTCTTCCATTTTCTCCTCTGTAAAATGAAAATAATATTTATGCCAATCTCTTTCAGCTATTAAAAAGATTAAATGAGTCATTATGCAAAGCATTTAGAATAGTGCCAAGCACCCAGTAGGCCCTTCAACGCAAGTATTAGTAATTATGATTTCATTCATTTGGGTTCCTCTCCCACGCTGTTCTCATGCTGGGAAACAAGAAAAGGAATTTCATGGGAGCTCTTAAAATAGACCACTTCTTTTTCTTCCTACAGGAGCCCCTCTCTGTGAGCCCTGGGGGGCCATGGAGAGAAAGCACTGAGAGGTATGAAGCGGTTCCAGTGACACACTTTGGCTTTTGCAGTTTTCCTCCAGCCTTCATCTGGCTGCTTTCCCTTTCTGCCTCAAATGATGGTTTAGGGACTTTCAGGCTCTGAGGTGTTTTTTGCAAAATGTCATCTACTTTTGCATACATTTATAGTCCAAAAGGCATCTGAGCCCTGTTCTGTGGGATTTCCCTGGAATCGGGCTCGCTGCCTTTTCAATGGATACACTGTCCTGACTTCACAAGCTAGGTTGCTAAGTGTCTCTCTGTCACAATAAAGCTTCTTGAAAATGTTTTGCCTATACCTGTGGTTTCCAAATGCCAATCCCAGCTTCACCAGAATCACCCAGGAAGGAGATCCCTAGGCCTAACCCCCAGAAATTCTGATTCAGTGGGACTGAAGGGGACTCAGGAATTTGTGTTTTTGTGTAAGTTTTTATGGTGATTCTGAGGTACGGCCATGTTTGGAACCACAGCCTTCCCTCCTCCACCCATTGCTGTTGGGTTTCTGCCCTCACCTCTTGCAGGGATCATCATGACTACTTTCCAGGGGAGAAGTACAATGGACGGTTTTAAAAGTCCTGGGCTCATTTGATTTCTCTAAAACATGTGGCACAGATGACAATGCTTTCCATCTCATACCTTCTTCTGCTTTGGTTTCTGGGCCACCACCACTAGTGATTTCTGATTGCTCCTTAGCCTTCTTTGAAATGCTAATGTACCCCATCTTCCTACTGACTCTCTCTGTGAACTCAACCATATCTGTAACCTTAATTTACATTTATATGTTCATGGCTCTCAGTTTTATACTTTCACACCTCTATATTCCTTATTACTCTCCTTTCTACCAGACATTTCCTCTTGGGGTTGTGGTGGAGACTGCTGAATGACTAGTAGTCCCTCCTTCTTCCATTATGTAATAGAACATGTGAAGTTTTAGCTGGGCACATGGGTACTAAGTTATAAAGTTGATTTCCCAGCCTCCTTTGAAGCTACGTGTGGCCATGTGACTGAGCCTGAGTCAGTGGGATGCAAAGGGAAGTGATATGCACAACTCCGAGTCATCTTCTTAAAGACAAGCTTTTTGCTGTGGCCTTCACCCTGC